>NC_034592.1:125242411-125258792 GCF_900095145.1 Mus pahari | reverse complement strand
GAGAGAGAGAGAGAGAGAGAGAGAGAGAGAGAGAGAGAGAGAGAGAGAGAGAGAGACTCTGTTGTTCCTGAAATCCAAAACAGATAAGGGTTGGGAAAACCCACTGGAGACTTTCAGGCACCTTTTTGGAGGTCAGGGACAGGTTGACATAAAGCCAATTGTAAAATGCCTCAGCTGCTCTCATCTCTGTGCATCGAGCTTTGAAGGGGGATGTGATAGGTCAGGTATCAGCAGTTTTTAGACAGACACTTACTGAATGATTGACATGTGGGCATGCAGAGGTAAGCGAGAGTCTGTCCCAAAGTAAAAGAGACAGATATAGACCAGTTCAATGAGGCATGACTGTGATCTCAGTACCTGGGGAAGAAAGATTGGTTCAAGTTCATAGCCTGCCAGGGTTATCTAGTGAGACCCATCTAAAAGAAAACTGGAAGAAAAAGGGAAAAGAAAAAATATAAAAGGAGACAAATATAAAATGAAAGCCGAAGTGCTAGGCTTTTATCTTGCCTTTAGTTAGCTTGTGGGTCCAAGCAAAGAGTTCTGGTTTTCAGTTAAAGCAGTAACTAACTACTGGTGACAAGGGGCTGGTGAGATGGCTCAGTGGGTAAGAGCACCCGATTGTTCTTCCGAAGGTCCTGAGTTCAAATCCCAGCAACCACATGGTGGCTCACAACCATCTGAAACAAGATCTGACTCCCTCTTCTGGAGTGTCTGAAGACAGCTACAGTGTACTACTGGTGACAAGAGATGGTGACAGGCTTGGCTCAGTCTCTGATCACAACCTTGAGGGAAAGTTAGCCAGCACCCCAATGGCTAAGATACTCCTGGGTTCCAGCTGCTCCATCTGGGAGAGCCAGATAATTTGTTATGCAGAAGTAGGTGACTGCTATGCCATCCCTTCTGCATCTTCAGCTACTTCCTCTGTACAAATGTACATAGTCAAGGGGCACCCCTGAACAGCTGTTCTGAATAAAACTAAAAGAAGCAAAAAAAGAGAGGAGAGGAGATGCAGGGAGGGGCCAGAGGCATCTGGAAAATGTCTCTGGCTCCTCAGTCATTTGCTCTGCGTTTCTTCCCTGGATGCCAAGGTCTTTTAGAATGATCAGCCAAGCTGAAAACAGTCTTCTCAGGGTTAAGATGGCATCGACAAGTAATTTAATGCTTTCTTTTGATTGGATTAGTGGCTAAGCCATTGACTAGTCTCTCCAGCTGAGACAAGGAAAGTTTAGCCCAGTTAAATTAAATCTCTTCGGCATCATTGGTTCCAACAGCCTACTCACTTCTGCACCAGATGCTCGGAACATTTTTGTTGTTGTTGTTGTGGAATGTGAAGAGAAGCAAAAAGAATGAATCCTCTTTGCTTAGGCGGGAGCACTGATCGCCTTACCTACCCAGCATGATTATTGCAGCACATATGGTTTAGAGGCGCTGAGAAAGGTAATGGATCTGCCGGAATTAGCACCTGACTTGGGCAAGCACCGGAGCAGAAACGCTCCCTCCTTTTAACACACTGGCTCAGTGAGGCAGGCCAAGCCTCTTGTAATCACCATCGATTATCTCATTCGGCATGACTCCTGGGAAATCTTGGGTGAAAGCAAATTGAATCCGATATTTGCTGCCACTGTTGTCAAAGAGACCACTTTCAGATTAATTCCAGGATGACAGCAGCCGGGACAATGGAGCCCTGCAGTAGTGTGACCAAAGGGGCTGCCAGGCACAGAGAGGAGATGCCCCTCTTGTGAGCAGATGTATAGAGAAGGTGGCTTTGGGACAAAGCACCATCAGAACTTTGAGGATTAGTCACAGAGGGTGGCTCCTTCATAGATGACCTTGCCCCATCACGCTGGCACTGGGAAGGAACTGATTTTTAAGAAAGGTTAATTAAACTAGGCCCAGGCCCCCATTGCTTCTGTGGGTGTCCTTGTCTCCTTAAGAAGGAAACTGCTGCCCGAGGGCTTTGGGATAAGACTCTAGGAACAAAGAGAATAAACCCTATCATGGACCCAGGCTGGGTCATTCCAAGGAGTCCCTTGGCCTTAGGGAAGGAGGATGAATCAGCAAAACTTGAAAAGGGCAAGTGTTTGTTAGAGGGAGACAAAAATTAGGGGCTGGCAAGTCCTTCTGGAAGCCCAGTGGTATCATTGATTGGGAAGCCAGCACTGAAGCCTGAATTCTCTGCTACTGACCTTCCTAGAGAACAGCCTGTAGCAAGTGCAGACTCTCTTCTCATTTAGTTTATATTACTTATTTAGTTAGCTATTTACTTATTGTGTGTGTGTATGTGTGTGTATGTGTGTCCTTGACCATGCATTCATATGCCTGGGTGTGTGTTTATTGTGCTTTAAACCAGGCTTTCATACATGCTAGGCAAATCTCTACTAAGTGCCCAGCTCTTTCACTGTCCTTTTGTAGACGTGCTGTTCTGTACTTCCCCAGGCTAGCCAGAACTGACTGTTTATCTCAGAACGGGGCTTGAGCTTGATCTCCTCCTACCTCAGTTTCCCAAGGAACCTAGATTACAGGCCTGTGCCAGTAGACCCAGGCAAGAATCATCTAATTCTGACCCTGAGAGAGGAGACTTCCCAAAAAGGGGATCCATTCTTTTTCTCAGGGGCTCCAGACCTATGTGTTACAATTCCCAAAGAGCATTGCTGCCTGACTATCTTGGGCAATAAACACCATACCAGCCAGAAAAAGCAAATAGAGTGAAATCAGTCTTCAGGAACCAACCTGGCTGGCAAGTTGTGCCTGTGGGCCTCATTAAGTAGAGTCAGTGAGACATTCAGATGGTATTATTTATCCAGTATCTGACCTTGTGGCAAACATTATGGATTTACATAAACGACAATAGTGATATAAAAAGAAGCATTTTGGTTTTAGAAACCCAATCGCCTTAGGTACCTGCTCTCCTCTCAGGCTTGGTGTGTGTTCCTACTTCTAAGGACTAGAACTTGAGTCTATGTGTCACTGTCTGTCCCTTGGTCTATTCAGCAGGTAGGGCTTGCTTCACAGAACTGGAAGCAGTTTAGAATTCATGTCTCCTCTCCTTTCCCATAGCTCTTCACCAAGCACTACCAGATGAAAATACAAAAGGCCAGCCTCTGAGTGGGGCCACCATTGCACATGTCGTCTAGAGCCCCTGAAGCTAGGTTGAAGCTGTACCTCTCTAAGACTTTGACTTGAAACAACGCACCAGCTTGGCTTCGTACACCACATATGTCATGATTTCCGATTTAGTCTCAGAGTGCTTTCTGCCACCTATTTAGCCCTTTTCAGAGGAAGGAAGGGCCAAATAGAAGAAACATGGGAAAAAGCTCATGCTCCCAGCTATATCTGTTCTAGAGTTTCTTGCCTTTAGAGCTAAAAATTTGCTGGAATCACAGACCCTCTATCAGCAGCACTTGGAAGGGTACCATTGATTCATGGGGAAGTCTAAGTAGGTACACCCCACTCAGTTATGATCATTGGAACCCAATAGCCAATGGGCTTGAAATGTTGATTTATCCCAATGAACACATTCCTTATAGGTAGATTTTTCTCATTTATGCTCAAAGTATCTTTCATGACATGGGTGGACATATGAGGACTGTCACAGGAAAGAGAAATCATTCTATGTTTATTTTCTCTCAAAACATGAGGCTGAGCAATCAGAGTCATGATCTGACAGTGTTACCTGCCTACAAAACAAGCGCTGGACTGAGCTGGGGTTGGGTGATAAACTAAGGTTCAGACACAGGCTTTCGGTACGTTGCCTACTTTGGGGAGAGGATGTGGCAAAGGAACAAGATGGCAGTACTTTAGATTCAGAAAGACCCAGAAATCCTGGCAAATACATTCAACCTGAAGCATCCAACAGAGCATTTAACCCATCTCACTCTAATTACCTCTAAGCTATAGAATTGCTGTGACTTATTAATGAAATTATACATACAAAGGACCCATTGTTAGGCTTGGTGCATAGTAGGTATCCAGTAATGGTACTTGTGTTTTAATGAGTTGATCAACTGCAAAGAGTTTTTGTTCACATTAGGAAGGAGGGAAGGACCGATTGGGGGAAATATATAAACATGGCTGGTGTTTCAATATAGCTCAGTGTATCCTCGGGTCTAGGAAACTGCTTACTCACACAGTAGAAAGTCTATGCCTGTGGTAGGGGGAGGTAAAGACAAGGTGTGCATTAGGAGAAGTCCATTGCTTCATTGGAATGCTGCCGCCTGCATACACGGTTTAATGATCAAAGTGAAAAAAATGAAGCTATGTCTGTGAGATTCTATATTCTGCTGTGATTTTTGTAACCTTTTAAACTGCAAACAAATAGTTCTTATTTAGGCAGGAATTGCTTGTCGAGATTGGCCTCTGTTGAACTAAGGGCCACTCTGATTTATTCTCTGTGTGAGGCCAATTAGCTTGTTCTTTTAGTCTTAACTTCCTCAAGCTTTAACTGTGCAGTTGGGACAAAGAACTCTCACCTTTCCCAAAGGACACCCAAAGTCCCCTCTCCTCTGCCCTGGTGATCATAAATACAGATAACAAGCAAAGCACTCGTGTATGTATCCCGAGTTAAGGATTTGGAAATGGTTCCTCTAAGCATGTCTCCATCTGTGGGTCACATATCTGATATCTTGCATATCAGGTATTTACATTATATTCATAACAGTAGCAAAATTACAGTTATAAAGTAGCAACAAAAATAATTGTATGGTTGGGGTTCAACACGACGTGAAGAACTGTATTAAAGGATTGTGGCATTAGAAAGGTTGAGAACCAGTGATCTACCATGACCAAACCTGGGGAGAGGACCTGTAGAACTGTGGGGTGCTGAGGATTTTAAATAATTATCCTGTTTCCTTATAAGACAACTTGTGACATCTTTCTTTTATTGTTGGTTTATTTTTCTCTCTTCCAAGATCTGAATGCAGCTTTTAGCTAAACATTTTTTCTGGTGAAAACAAACCATTCAGTTGTAGTCATCTCTGAGCTTTAAGAATTTTGGAAAATTAAACCAGTTGAGGATATATTACAAGGCTTAGAACTCTTGGGTGATGAAGATGTGAATCTGGGAGGAGTCTTGGGTTGATGGACGATTCTGAGCTACAATTATTGTTTTTCCTTCTTCCCATGAGGATGGAACCATGATACCTATGAGAGCTTTGAGTGAAGGCATTCTTGGGAGACCTGCCTCTTGCATCAAGACAAGGGAGCTGGGCTAGAAGCTCTGGAAGCATTTTTGCAATACTTCCCTCAGCCATGTTTGATAACAGAGTTTATTTAAATCCTGAAAAAAATAACAGTTGTGTTTGTACCATCCCTTGACTCATAGGGAGCCCAGACTGCTTCCTGATGGAGTGCTCGCGGAATTTAGAAACGCTGACTCCACAGAGCTGCTAGGAACAGGGACAGGAATAAAAGAAGCCTTGGCAGCATTGATCATGGCCTCTATTGATGAAAAATGCAGTGCCATGTGGTCAGCACATACCTTGAACTGCGGTTCCACTTCCTCACTTAAGACCTGGCAGTGCATGGCTGAATCAGCCATCCAAGCCATCCATGGAGTCATGGAGTGCACTGGGGAACCGCGTAGACTTTAGGTACAGGGGAGGCGCCAATGCCCTACTGCGCTGCTGTCTCAACTTTCTCTCACTTGTTAGATAGACATCTATTACCCGATTTTTTCGAAGTGTTATGAGGCTACAACCTCCCTGAGGCTGATTTTCCTAACCTTCACAGTGTTAATGGAGCCTGATCCACAGAGTTGGGCCTCTCAGGCAACAGCGTGGATCATGGATTCAATACCACTCAGACAGTTCATGGACTCAATAGGTTTCTCTTTCTTTTCTTGTGTCCATTTTTCTTACTTTCCTTGTTCTCATTCCCCTCCCCTAGTTTTCTCTTTATGTCATAATGTTTTGAGATATGTTCCCTCTTCTCAGGGGCTTTTCTTTCATCAGTGGGGGCCCAGGTTATCCAGGCTTACCCTGAAGTGAAATACACTGTCATCTGCTTCCCCAATTCTGGGTTGAAGGTGACAGAAGTGGTTTGCCAAGGCGAATCTTTCTCTGAGTGAACACTGGGTTGATCATTTATTCTGGATTCATGCAGAGGGAAGCTGAAGGTACTGAGTTTGTGTACATTCCATCTGCACGTTTTACAGGCAGTAAAATTAAACTACCAAATCAAGACTGTGTACAATATAATCTGAGTGTCTTGTTACCCACCTAGATAGGTGTATGGTCTAAGGACTGAAATAGCTATTGAGGAGATCATCACAAACTTCCAGAACTTGAAGGAGCCACAGTGATAAACCAATCTACTCCTTTCCTGTACAATAGAGGAAACAGAGGCTTGGCAGATTAAAAGAAAAATTGCCCAGGGCACACTAGTGTGTAGTGGCAGAGACCTTTGCTTAAAGTGCCTGGCTTTTCATTCTTCATCCTACCACCTCATAGTCTATAAGAGTCCCAAACAGTTTCACTGTCTACATTTTGAATAACAGGGATCAAGCTGAGGATTATTGGAGGCAAAGGTTATATAAAGAATGAAGACATTATTGAGTCACGGTCCTGACCTTGGTGCTGAGCAAAGTGACAAGAAGACATGGAAATGATGCTTGCATAGACCCACGTGGAGGGAAGGAAATCAGTGTTCCTGAAGATCTGGGCATAAGCGCTGATTTAGATACTTACCAACTGTAATTTTGGAAAAGTCTTTTCATCTCCTCATGTGTAATGCAAAGATAATTATTTCTGAAGCTCTTCCTTCAGAATTTTATTGTGCAGTTCCAAATGTACATGATTTAATTCAACAAAGTTTTTAATGTATACCTCTTATGTAGAGGATGTATGATCTCAGGAACTAGAGGCTCCACAATGAATATGACACGAGGCAACTATGATAACTTATGATAACAGAACATCACTTTTGCATAAAGGAACAAAAATGTTGCAACCTCAAGGGCCACCCTTTTCCCTGGAAGTAGTGGCTGGAAAGATATCCATTCGTTCCTTTGTTACCACATAACTCAGAGCTCTAGCGTTTGCTGTTTCCTGTGGATAGAATGGCACATGGTACATTGTTCAATGGTGATGTTTAAAACAAAGTCTTTGAAATATTATGAGTATATGTACTTGTCTTTCAAGGGTGACCTATATCTTTTAAAGAGAGAATTGTGACCCACAAGTGAAAATATAATGAAGAATATTAGGAAGTCAGGGTTGACTTCCTGCTGTTGCTTATCTCCAGCTTGCTCTGGGGGACCTGGAATACTCACATAATTCTTTTGATTTCTTCTTGCTCTACTCAGGGAAGAAACTTGCCCTGACCATGCCGGTCATAAGGTCAAGATGGCAGTGGGCATGGAACCATGAAAAGAATGTATCAGTAGTGGTGCAGGGAAGTACAGACTTAATGCTCTGAAGGTTCAAAGGCTGAGTGTGCTGGGGTAAACTGACAGTTGGCAGAGAATCAGAAGAAAAGGCACATAAGTTCATTCCCGTGCACATGTGCATGGGAGCTTCACAAGATACGAACATCAAAGCCGGGCCAGATGGTTGAAACTTGAATGCCCTCTTCACAAGGGAGATGAAATGGAGATGCAGACACTTTTAGAAGCTGGGTTAGTGATGTTTTGAGGGAGATAAATGGCTTGAAGAACAGATACTAGCCTGGGACCAGGTTCTACCAAGCTTGGGGTGAGGAGTTTGACTTCAGTCTCTTCTTCAGCAATGAGATGGAAAGCAATTTTCTTTGAAAGATAAGAAAACTTCAGAACTAGTCCTTGCTACATATGCTCACCTCCTGGTGATCTCAGTTTGAGGTTCAAAGTGGCTGTGGTGGTTTGGATGAGAAATGTCCCTCAGAGACTCATGTATTTGAACCCTTAGTTGCCTGTTGATGGCATTGTTTGGGAAAAATGATTCAACCCCGTTAGGAGGTGCAGCCTTACTCAGGGTGGGTTTGGGGGGTTTATAACCTCATCCAACTTCCTGTGCCGCCTCTCTCCTGTCTGTGTGTGTATAAAAAATGTAGTGAGCAGCTTTCTGTTTCTGCCATCATGCCATGCATTTCTTGCCATGAGGAATTTATCCCTCTGGGACTCAAGTCCCTTTTGGCCATAGCCTCTTATCATAGTGACATAAAAGTAACTAATACAGTGGCATATTTTTTTTTTTGCTATTTTCTTGCTTGCTTCCATTTTTCTCTGACATAGAGTTTCACTGTATACCATAGGCTACCTAACCTCTACAGTACTGGGTTTATAGGCATGAGCCACAGCACTGGAGGGCAACAGGTTGGCAGTGAGCCTGCCATTTACTTTTGGAGTTTACTTAGAACTTTTGGAAAAGAAAGGTGGATACAGCAATCCCTTTACAAATTAGTAATAACTAGACATCCCAGGAAGTGCCTTAGTGGCATTTGCTAGCAGACAGATAAGGAAAAACCATCATCTATAAACTACTCTTAGCAGGATGTGCTTAGTTAATGTCAATAGCTTATAATAAATAAATCTGACATTCATGAATTTATGTGCTATGACTCACTGGAAAATGTCACATAAGCTAGCTATCCAATTAATTTGCTAATTGCTGTGTCTTGCTATTGTGTGTAAACTCCGGAATGGATGACAACTTTATACTGGGTAGCATCAATGATTTGTAGTGGATTGGTTTGCATTGCCCATGTGTTGTGTCAGGTGCTCTCATGGGTCAAACATAAAAGGTCCAGGCATGTGCAGGAGGTGCTTCACAGCTAAAGCAGCTCTTCTCTTCGGGCAACAGAAAATGCGTCGTTCTAGAACTCTATGTGAGACACTTTAAAAGTTAGCCCTCTGCATGTGAGAATTCACATGGTGGAGGCAGAGTAGACAGCCTTGGATTTCTCTGAGGGGAGATTCTAGGTTGCATCTGGGGTTTATGGGAAACGTGGACTCATAAGCTAATGTCATACTTGGTCTCACTAATAGTTTCAGTGAAGTCTTGTGTGTGTCATCCTTGTGCTTTCTGACAAAGGTAAGGCATTGCTGATACCAAATATTTGATCATCACCGAGGCAGCTTCTCTAATAGTCAATTCAGACCTTTAGAGTTGAGATTTTTGTATATGTGTAATAGAAGGGAATGATGAAGAGAAATTCAGATATCACATGGTGATATCTCAGGATAAAGGTCTAGGAAACTGATCAGGAATACTCTGGGTTTTGCAGACTCTATAACTATCATGCAAACAAACTAGAGATGGCTTTTGGTAGAGCATATTAGTTACTTGCTTCTTATAGTAGATATGGTCCCCAGGGAAGACCCGGTCTCTAACTCTCTAGTCAGATATATTCCACTTGGTGATAATGTGTTACTCAGTAAGCCTTCACCAGCCCAAGGACCACTTACAGTCTCCGTTCCTGCCCCTTAGCCCAATAGCTTGCATTCTTTACTACTTCTTTCTCTTTTCCCCAGTAATGATCTTAATGTACCAACTCTGGCTCTAAGAGCTCCAGTAATGGAAATCATGGCAGAGACCACTTGTATCAGTTAATTTTCTGTTGCTGTGAGAAAATGCCATGATCCAAAACAATGTAAGGAAGAACGAAGAATGAAGAATTAGTATGTTTTGACTTACAGTTGCAGAGGGTTACAGTCCCTCACGATGGGGATGGTGCAGCATAGCACCAAGAGCAGGAAGCTGGCCAGTTACATTTCCATCTGCACACAGGAAGCCAAGAGTGAAAACAGGAAGTGATACAAGGCTACAAACCCTCAAAGCCCACCAGCAAGACTCCACCTTCCCAACACATCATCCAACTTGAGACCAATGTCGGAATACACAAGCCATATTAGGGAACATTCTTTTTCATTCAAACTACCACATTACTCCAAAGCATTCCACCATTCAGCTTTTTATTTTTATGCATTGTCCATTTGTAGTTTGAAAACCAAGAGATGAATATTCTCTTCCATCTAAGTAAATAAATAATCTGTCGGGGAATAAATGAGAAAAAAAGCACACAAAAAAGACTATTTTATGTTATATATATAAAAAACTCACTCTGCCAGCACCAGCCAGATAGAGAGAGACAAACTGGACAGAGCAACGGGTTTCCACCATGACTCTCTACCTTGACCCCTGAAATACCTTGGGCAGTTAAAAAAATATTTTACCTGGGTTGCATTGCAATGAAATTAGAATCTCAGAGAGAGAGAGAGAGTTAGTTCTAAGCATGCACCTTTATAATTGTTTCCCAGGTGGTTCTAATGGATAGTCATATTTGCAAACCTCTGAGGCAGGAGTTCTGTAGTCATTTGTTATGTTCCTTACGAAAACAGTCAGGCAAATGTGGTCCAAGATGTAAAAGGCCTCAGGGCTAATGTCCTTCCTAGTGTGAGGTCAGCTGCAGAAAATGGCAACCCAGTTGTAGAGAAGAGCGTTTAGTCAGGCCATGTACAAAATGATCTCTTCTGATGTTTATGGAATGAACAGGTCTCATGATGCTACTTTTAAATGAGAATGTGCTTAATGAGCTGAGTACATCAATGAGCCAGAGAAGGGCTGAACTCCTCCCATTCCAGTATTTTCAGCTTGGGTAATAAGGTTTTTTTTTTGTTTGTTTGTTTGTTTTGTTTTGTTTTTTGGTTTTTTGGGGGTTTTTTGAGTTTTTTTTCCATTAAACATAATGGATAGCAATTAATAGCTTATAAGAAAGTATGAGATCCATATCATTTCAGGGGTACAAATTGTCCCACCGATGAATTTATACATTTTTCCAGAAATGTTGAATACTGTAGACAACTGGATCACTGTAAGGACCCAAGTAGGAGACATATCTGCAGACAGTGCATGTACGTAAGGAATTTTCTCTCTGCATAATTTTTCTTATAAGAATGATAGAATGAGGTCCACTTTAATTAAATGCATAGGGAACACTAATCCATTTTGAAAGGCACCGCTAATCTACTTATTCAGAATGGTGGCCATGCTATGTAGATACTAATGTGATTTTCAAGGGAACAGGCATAAAAGGGAGTCTAGTGCTAGGAAAATCTACAACTGAAAGTGTGTATATTTATAATACCCACTAACTACCAAGAAACCCTAAATCTAGTCTATTATATCTTGTCTAGATAATGGATGTATCTTATTAGGGGGTTATATACATAATATAATTAAAGTCTGATAAGCAAGGTAAAGTTTATATATATATATATATATATATATATATATATATATATATATATATAAAACATATGTACATATGTTTTTATATATATATACATAATATATAATACATATGTTTTCATTTTGGTTACTATGCTCAATAGTACAAGAGTTTGGTCTACTAATAAACTCTGAGTTGCTTTTGTACACATATCTATGGCTTTGCATTTCTGTACTGTATGAAGCTAAGAAATACATTATATGCTACTGTGCTTATCACTACTGTGAAAAGTTTCGTGATACTATTATAATTGTATTCCTTAAACAAATACCAGAACTTCTATAGAAAGCTGCTCACTCTTAGAATATAGTTGTTTACGAAATCCTTGAGTAGTTTCTGCAGAGCAAAGTAAAGTGTGCCATCATCAATTTGATTGGCAAAATAGCTGAGTTCTCTATGAAAGAGTCCATGGGGAAAGTCATTAAAAACACGGCAAAAATAGACGGGGGAGATGGCTCTGTTAGGAAAACGCTTGCTGTGCAAGCAGGAGGCTCTGAGTTCAGTCCCTAGAAGCCATACAAAAAAAGTCAAATGTGAGAAAGTAACGAAGGCAGATCTCTGAGGCTCCCTGGCCAGCCAGGCTGCCAGAATTTGCAAGCTCCAAGCCAGTTAGAGACAGGATTTTAAGAGACAAAAATAAAAAAAAAAAAAAATAATAATAAAAAGCTGGATGGAGTCCTGGGACTGACATCTGGGTTCAATTGACCTCGAGTTTCCAAACTCATGCATGCAGGCACGCATAGGCATGCATATATACAAAATATACTTCAGATATATAAATCTCATAAAAAGAGAGAGAGAGAGGGCTGGGGATGTAGCTAACCGGTACGGCATTTTCTCACCATATGTGACGTCATAGTTTAATCCCTGCTACTATCTGATAAAAAGAATTGGCTTGAGATACAAATTGCTGTCTACTGCAGGAAGAAGAACATATAAATTTGGAATATGGATAAGTAATGACTATCTAAAAATAAAACGAGAAAATTAAAACAACAACAAAAAGCTCTATGGAGGATTATGCGTATGGCTAAAAATATAAAGATCACAATGTTTAGAATACAGTCCCAAACAAGACATTTAGAGAAACAGAAAATCATTACTCATACTCAATAGAAAGTGTTCGTTGGAATTGGACCTCAAGGAAAATGAACTTTGTGTTTCAAAATACCTGGGTACACTAACATCTGAGTATGACATTTGAGCAGAGGGGCCACTTGTGTTTGGAGGACTGTGTTCTGGGAAGGGATTGTCAGTCAGGCTCACAGGCTTTGTGCGTGTGTGTTAGAGTCTAATTTCATATTTTCTGGTCTTCCTCCCAAGGGCAAAACATAAATCTCTTTAGACAAAAACAGCTCTGTGGTGAGAAAGGTGCAAAGACTGGATGGCAGAACCTCCTGGGGGCATGGGGGTGCAATGACCACGCTTCAAGGTTATTTCAAAAGAGGGAGCAGCTACTAGTTTTGAGTGTTGTTGAGGAATTGAGAGGGGGCAATCAATACTTTCATCCCTTATGAAAGGATTTCTTTGTGGATTGGACAAAATTTCTATCAGCAGTTCCTGTTTGGGAACGTGGTCTGTAAAACAGTGCAAACCCTGGCCTAGAGGAAGACGTTCTATATACCCAGCTCATAATTCTATTCTAGGTATTGCTAAGTTCACTTTTAGAAGCCATTATTCACTCCTGTAAAAGACATGATTGAAATCATGTATGTGGTCACATGCATTAGAATTTCTCATATGTTCATGTTTGCAATTTTAAATATATTGGGCCCCTTGCCTCACAGGTACCATTAACCAAAGCATAGGTTTTAGGAGTTCACTCTGCCTTTGCTCCAAACCAGTCAACCTCTTTGTAAAAATCTGCACATTGTCCTCGACACCCAGCCCATGTGCTTTTAAAACAGTCTTTGGTTTGTGTTCCAAAAGACAGAAGAAATTCTCAGTTCTTTCAGTATATCCGTGAAAATATTTCATTGTAATGGGTATGTATCCACACAACTGGCCTGTTTCAATGCTGGAGTGAAGAGCTTGCTGACAAGACCCTGCCTGGGAAGAAATACACTTTATACCTTCCTGCTAATTCTTGTGTGTTCTAGGGTCTTCTATATAGGGAAGAAAAAAACAGACACAAATGAGTCTTCATTTTCAGCTAGGCTGTCCACATGGTTTAGCTGGATAGCAACTGTATGGCCTTAGGCTTGGATGTAAGTAATGCAGACTCTGTAACTTTTAGATCTAAGGTTAAAAACAACAGCAACCAAAAAGGTAGGAAGACTGTCATTGCGAAATTTGGGCAAATCTCGTCATTTTGTCTTCTTTTTTTAACAATTTGCTTTTTAATGAGCTCCTGTCTTTGCTTCCATCCTGTAAGCTCTGAGTTTTCATTGCTTGTGCACAGTCTTCACATCTCAAACACAGTCAAAAGAACAGCAGCTTGATTAACAACAGTGTGGTCAAGACCTTTCTGATCACCATTACAGCAGGCAAACTGCCAGGACACCATCTGAGAGGCAAACTTGCACCATGTTGTCTGGGACACTCAAGTTCTTCCATGATGGCTGTGGTCTTAGATTTCCAGCCCTCCCTATCTTGCTTTTTTTTTCCTTTACAAAATGTTGGTTTGGAAAACATATTCAGCTAGTTGAGCATCAACTTCTGAGATCTGACAGCATGTGATCTCATAGAACTAATTTGCAGAGATTAACAGGGCACACACCCATGATCCGACTCCCAGTGACTTTACTACACTGGAGGTAAAGGGAAGGTTCTTAGGACAAGCTCATTTCACATCTTAGGAAAGATGCAGCTTGAATATGAACTATGAACTTTGTGATGTTTGAAAGGGTAGGGGAAGCAGTGGAGTAGGCAAGCACAGGAAATAGCTTAGTGACTGAGACTCTTCTTGGTATGCATTGTGTACACTGTGGTCTTACAACGATGCTCCTGGTAGGCTGCTTTTTTACTTGCACATTCCATGCATATACAGTCTCAGAGCAATGCACCTAGAAATCTTGGGCCCCCACCTGCATTACATTCAATACTAGAAAATGGTTTAGATTTTCCCTCCCCTAGCTACGATCAATCAAGAGTCTCTAGTCAGACATATTTCCAGAGGGTCTAGATATGAAGAATGGAAAGGCCAGTCTGGCCAGAACTGGTTTTGAGTACATGCATATTAAAACAAAATTCTGTCCTTAAGTGGACTTGGAGTTTCAATGTAATTATTCTTCCTTGTGCACAGGGGAATGTGTTATACCAGGAAACTTTCTCCAAATTTCACTGTTTTAAATATGCTGACAATGAATTGCCTGGCACCAGACTCACCGAAGTCTTGATCCACATTGATGAAGTCAGTCTGAACTAAGCTTTCAGTCTCATCTCTCATGATTTGTTTCCCTGCCTGGACAGCACAGGGCTACCTCAGTCGGGGTTTCAGCATGGTCCAGTTCACACTGATGCTGCTGCCTACCTGAATTGCTGCCTGCCTGTCAACCTGGATGTTTGTTCGTCTTCCTGTTAGTCTGGAATTGGTCTTGATTTTTGCCTCAGTGGCCTCCATGATCCTTTAGCTCACTTCTTAGCTTAACTGGACTCTGAGGCTCTGCTCAACTATGACCCAGTATCTTGACTCTGCAGACAGCAGAGCCCCAGCAGGGTCATTATTTAATATCCTCAGAGATTTCCTCTTCATCCCTGTCAGCTTTCTGCTTACCTTGGGCTTCTTGAAACTTTCTGCTTTGTCCCCTTTAACTCTTTGTAGCCATTCTCTGACACAAACACAAACACACACACACACACACACACACACACACACACATGCTCACACACACACACACATGCATGCTCACAACATGCATACACCTTAGCCAACTACCATGGGAAATCAGGACTACTTGGCAAATAACAGCCAACAGAACTGAATTTATTGTTATTGAATAATTCTGAAATTGTGTAGACATGGGTAGACACATCTATCTACACATCTGACATGGTGCACTTATGCAATGATAAAGCTAATGACACATGGCTGAGATATTATAGTTCAGCAAATTTCAGCTTCATTTGATAAAGCTACTTACTCGCAGAGCCAAGGACCTTCTCCAGCCCTGAGAGAGTGTTATGGTGACCAGCACGTGGATGGTAAGAAAGTTCTGCAGCAACATCAAATTTGGTACAGAAAGCTTCTAAGATTCCCCAGTTCACCCCTCATTCCCTGACTTGTTTAAGAGTGTCACAGTGAATGACATTTGTCTTCATTAAAGGTAGTGGGTAATTGTTCATTGTTTCTTAGCCATCAAACTTAGTCCTGTTATCAGTCTTGATTAAATTCTCAATCATAACCATGCAGATTTCATAAGTGAACTGCTATCTTTCTCATGGATTTACATTATAATGTGCTAAAGCATCACTGTATTATTATTATTATTATTATTATTATTATTATTATTATTATTATTATTTCTTCTATGGTGCTTAAAGATAAGTGATTCCAGCAGCATATCAACTTGACATTTATATTTTTTGTTTTTATGCTAGTTCAGAAGTAAAACTAATTATGTAAAGTTCATGGTCAAGATTTTGTTCTGCAATTAATTTCACATAATTTTCAAGTCCTCTATGGATTAAGAAAAGACAGTTGTGGCAAAACTCTTAGGTGGATCAGTGTTTCTTTAATATTTGCCAATCCTTCTACTTTTCACACATGTGTAAGGTGTGTACATGCTACCTACATGTGTGAAAATCAGAGGACAGCTCTATGGAGTTGGTTCTCTTAATCCACCTTTGCTAGATCACCAGGCTTGCAAAGCAAACACATTTACCTGATGAGCCATCTCACTTGTTTTTCTACCACCCCTTAATCCAGCCATTATAGAGCTGCTAGTTCAAAGGTCACTGCCACCTAAGCTATGCAATCTTGGGAAGTCATGTTAACTGCTTGATCTCATCGATAAGAGATGCTGATATCATCCTTAGTGAGGTAACCCAATCACAAAAGAAGTCACTAGATATGCACTCACTGATAAGTGGATATTAGTCCAGAAACATAGAATACCCAAGATACAATTTGCAAAACACAAGAAAACCAAGAAGAAGGAAGACCAACATGTGGATACTTTATTCCTCCTTAGAATAGGGAACAAAATACCCATGAAAGGAGTTACAGAGACAAAGTTTG
>NC_034592.1:125233145-125241926 GCF_900095145.1 Mus pahari | reverse complement strand
GCCCCAGTACAGGGGAACATCAGGGTCAAGAAGTGGGAGTGGGTGGGTAGGGGAGCAGGGGTGGGGGGAAGGTATAGGGAACTTTCATGATAGCATTTGAAATGTAAATAAAGAAAATATCTAATTAAAAAAAAAGAGATGCTGCTATCCATTTGTTCTCTCTCCCTCTTTCCTCCTTCCCCTCCTTCCTTCCTTCTCCATCTCCTTCCCCTGCCCCTCCCTGTGCCCCTTCCCCTGCCCATCCCCATCTCCATCTCTCTCTATCTCTCCTTTCAAGTATCTTGTTACTAACAGAGAGCTCACAATTCCAAGCTATGGTCTCAGGCCATGCTTCTGTATTGCTTTGTTTGCATTTGTCTCTTTTGTCTTTTTGTAGAATGCTTTGTTGATGAGCACAGGCCTCTACATCTTGTGCTAAACCTTGCACTTGTTAATAAGCACAACTTCCAATTTCCTGCTGAATTTAAAGCTTGGTGAGATTTGTAAGTTACTAAAGTGTGACTAGGACAATGCATATTGCTTCTATGATTTAAAGCAATGGTAATTCTTCAGTTCCTCATCCTTCACTAGCTTCCTTCTTTCCTTCATCCATCCCTCCTTTTAATTCCTTGAGTAACTTGGGTTCTGAGTGAAGATGTATGGAGCAAACCTTTCTATCTACATACAAGAAATGTGTATCATATATTTAAAACTGTGTGTTCAAACCCACAGCTATCAGGCCATTATTAGTTACCAAAGCACAACTTAACCTCTTCTGACAAGAATAACTTCTTCCATCCATTTCAAGTAGATTATTGACAAGTAGCTTGTTGGGGGGCTTACTAATTGTCATATAGGTCAGGATTGACAGATGAGCCACTTGCTGACTCTTTTAAGCTCCCTAGGAGAAAATGTAGCTGCCATGTAACTTATCCATCACTCAGCTGAAACTCCTAAGTGACCTGAACTGAAGAAACTGTTGATTCCAACCACTGTCTTTTCTCATTTTCCTCAGAAGTAATTAGTAATCCGTAAATTCCAGCCTATGTGAAATTTTAAGGACTTCCTGTGTCTTTAAAGTATACAAAAATCTATAAAAACAAAAGCCTACTGTGCAGGGTGTGCTTCTTCTGTTGTTAATATGACTTGCCAATACAGCAACATTCCTTGCAATGAGTTGACTCATTTTAAAGGTGAAGGCCTGCTTCTGATGTCTGTTCAGCAAAATGACACGTTAGCTCTTTATATTAGCGGTTTAACGTCATTCCCTTGCCACCAGGACCTGGAGGTACACACTGTAGGAGAGACAGGAATTCTCCACATCTGCTGATGGTGGCTTTGTTATCCTTATTCCACTGGAATCCTTCTTTCTTCTGGCTTTTTTCTTTCTTCTTCTTTCCTTGTGTGTTCTTATCCCTCCCTGACTTCCTACTATAAAGGGGCTCAGTAAAGGAAGAATAAAGTATTTCCTGGTCTGGTCCTAGGAGTGTGCCAGAAAGTAAGGCGTGTGCTGAGTTGAGCTTCAAATCAGCCATGGGGCATTCGCCTTGGAGCTACTTATTGCATTTCTCAGGTAGGTTCCCCAGGGCAAAAATTTAGAAAGACTACTTAGGGAACAGAAAAAGACCTTCAGGATTTGGAGGCACAAAGGTAGATTTGAAAGCCAAATCAATGTCAAATAAGGCAATAGAAGTGGAGTTGGAAAAGGTAATTGTCAGTAATGGTCCACAACCAAGGTGAGACTTGTAAAACGCAGACGGCTGCTTTTTCTGCTGTCTTCATTGTACTGCAGCAATCACTGCTGTCCATGCTGAAATTCCTCAGGGGCACAGAGCTGTCTGTACAGTTCAATGGCCGTTCTGCACCCTATGATGTAGGCTGACATCTCCTCCAGAGTCCCTAACACCTCCCCCTAGCCAGCTTCCCTCCCTTATTCTCCTATCAAGGAGCCAAAAACCTCTCTCTATCCATCTGCAGCTTAATCCAGAGTCCCCAGGGATCCCCCGCTACCCATTTTTCCTCACACTGTACATTAAATCTGTCACACAACCCCAATTTTTTTTTTTTTTTTTTTTTTTAGGTTTTTCGAGGCAGGGTTTCTCTGTATAGCCCTGGCTGTCCTGGAACTCACTTTTTAGACAAGGCTGGCCTCGAACTCAGAAATCCGCCTGCCTCTGCCTCCCGAGTGCTGGGATTAAAGGCGTGCGCCATCACGCCCGGCTCCCAATATTTGTTTTAATCAGCAGAATAACTATAGAATTCAATGCTTCTGTTTTGTCATGAAGGTTTGGGGGCAAAAGTCCATCTTCTGTAAGTGCCAACATACTAGGCTTGGCCACCTGTCCCGAATACACCAAAGAGATGAATAATTGTGAGAAGCAGAAACTGTGACGCTTGGGTTAATGACATGAGTTTTGGTTTGAATACATGAAGAATTGAGGAAGGGGGTAAAGGAATTCATAATAAAGTAGTTCTCTTATTGTATTTGGCAATATGGTTGATACCAAACAGGCCAAGTTCAGCCACCCAAACTTTAGAGGCCAATTAAAACAGCCAAATCAATAGTAAAAAGCCAAAAAACAAAACAAAACAAAACAAAACAAAACAAAACAAAACAAAAAAACCCTGTGATTTATTTAATGCAGCCACATTGGTAAGAAGGGCCAAGGTATCCAGTCTCCCTCATGGCTATTTTCAGGGTGCTGAAGTAAGATCAAAGTTTAAATAGAGGGACAAGTAGATGGACACTTAAGCTGTCCAGTCCAGGTGTGGCCCACTCCCCACTGACCGATCATTGTCTGGGCTTTAGTTTAATCCTGGGGCATGATATGACACATCTTTAGAATTGTACATTCTCTTCACCAGAGGTCCACACTTTTTCCTTCTCTCATCATAAGATTCCTGGAGAAATTTCCATTACTTTGGGGTCCATTCTTTCAAGAGTCTCCTTTCCAGTTTGAGAGACAGGGATCTTTTTAGAATATCCTAATTTTTGCCAGGGAAGTTACAGTCTATAAATATGGACTGCAGCTAAGTACCAGTTCTACAAGGTGATCCAAATAATTATTAATTGTTTTGGGTTACAAGCTGGTTCTTGGAAGCAAATTCCTCCTGCTCCAATGTGTAGCATCCTTATTGCTGGTAATTCCACTCATATGGGGTATTCTGCCTTGTGAAGGTCTTCTGTTCCTGGAATTCAAGGTAACTGCTGGTTTAGGACAATGACTGATGACCACCAGGCAACTTGGGGGGGGGGCAGTTTATAACAACGGAACATCATTTAAAACTGACAGTTAGGATGCTTCCAGTTACCCTTTCATTGTGTGTAGTATCTGAAGGGAATGAGATAGCTTAGGTACCATAAGCTTCTAGATAGGCACTCCTTAAGCGATTAGTTCACCTCTGTGCAGAGATAAGCAGGTGACGCAAAGCAATGAGGTATTACTGGAGTTTAAAGCCTGGACTCTGGCAGTCCTAACAATCTGGGCTCAGCTGCATGTCAATTAAAGTGACAAAGCATAGTGAAAAGAGGAGAAGAGATATTTAGGCAATGCAGCCACACAGAAATGGAACAAATAAAGAGAGGTTCAGTGACATTCAAGTCTATGTTTAGGATACTAAATGGGGTTTAGGCATTTTTTAAAGACTTAAGTGTGTGTGTGTGTGTGTGTGTGTGTGTGTGTGTGTGTGTATGAGTACAGGTGCCTGTGGGGGGCCAAAGGTATTAGTTTGCCTGGAGCTGGAGTTGTGAATGACCTCACAGGTTCTGGGAACCTACTTGGGTCCTCTGCAAGAGCAGTATGCACTCAAATGGAGAGCCATCTTTCCAACTCCAGATTAAGTTTAAATAAAGGGCAAGAGTATGCATTCCTGGTCAAAATATGGCCAGCCCATCAGTGATGGGATCTTGTTTCTGATTTAATCTGTTTTGTAAATTAACAGACCAATGAGAAATCTCCAGGCAGCTCCTCCTCTGTCTGTCACTAGGCATTCACCTTTCCCTTCCTCCAGATTCTGCCTCCAGCAAAAGAAATGTAGGCAATTCCAGCTCCACAGGGTGTATGGCTTCAATGGTAGTATAATGAAAGGGAAAGAGATATCTCCAGAATACCTTCACTTCTGCCAAAATAGCTATAAAGGTAGATAGAAAATACAGTCAGAGATGCCACGCTTCCATCCTACTATTTATTACATTGTGGGCCTTTTTATTACCATGTTACCATGAGAACCAGTGCATTTTAGGTAAAGCAGCTTTTAAAACAAGTTACATTCCCACTGGCTCTGGTGGGTTTTCCTGACTCTAGATTTTTCCCTACTTTTTATTCCCCTTGTTGATGTTAATCCTAAAGATGTGATAAGACAGACCACCAACCCAAATCATTATAGCCAAATTAATTAAAGCAAGCAATTAATTAAAGCAAGCCACTTTATTCATGTCCAGGGCTGTCTTTCCCTAAGATAGGCTTCAAGATGTCAGTACTGGACATGGCAAAGATAAGGTTTTTATAGGTCAAGGGTAGATGGTTTCCAAATAAAAGATTTGGCAGGCAAATAAGCAGGATTACAGAAACCGAGTATAATGGGGTGGTCATAATAAGGCAGTCATAACAGGAGGTAGCTATAATAACCTTTAGAAACAAAAGTAGGGCTGCAAGATGGTCATAGCAACAGGTGGCCATAACAAGAAGTGGTCATAATGATCTTTTTAAACAAAGATATAACTGCCATTTCCTGGAACAGGCAGTACAGAACTACTTATAGTCAAGGTTACAGATGGGCATAGCCCAATCTTTGAGAAACAGAGATTTAATCGTAAACAAAAATGAACTTAGTTTGTTTTTACTATAAGATGGCTTTCAAGCCAAAATGGAGACTGGATGGTTCATTATTCCTTCCGTGTCTTGTGTGTCCCTGTCAAATTCTTAATAGGGCCTTCGCATTCTTTATCAAGAGGAAAAAAATTTGTAATGCATCAAAAGATGTATTGCTCATTCATAAATTATACCTGTTTAATTAGCATGGCATAGATATCTTAAGGTTATTATCTTAGTATGACAATAGGAACCGTAGGTAACCATCTTGTCCCCTCTGCCAGGATGTTTCCTTTAATATTCCAGCCTTCTGTTAAGGATAAGGGCAGCATACTCTTCTTCTGTAACTACTTCCTTCTGAAATTAGGATGCCGTTGCTAGGGTCTAGGAAGGCTGAGATGTTAGATAAAGGATGGGAAGGAACTAGGGCAATGGGATATTCATCAGAAGCATCAGAATCTGACCCAGCAGAAGAGACAAGGAACAATCACATCCATTGGACTGGTTTGCAAGTCCAGGGCTTTCCAGTGGTAGATCGACTGGGGACAGAACTCAAAGTTAAAGAACCAAAAGGAATCTTTTCTATTTGGAGCTTTCCCTTCTGGAATAGTCAATGGGCAAGGAACCTTAGGTTTCTGATTGACAGGAGTATTTATCTGTAGTCAGTTTGACCTGTGAGAGGTGGATCTAAGTCTTATGGCTTTCTCAATTCCGTGAAACTTACATCATTATTGTTTGTAATCTATGATGTAATCTACATTGTAGAAAAAGCAGCTAACAGCTGTAAAACAACTGTCTGTAAAACAGCTAGAGTAGTTTCATGCCTCTAAGTCATAGCAAAAGCTATGGCTATCAGTTAAAAGCATGAACATATTTTTTTGTTCTGTCCAGAGGGCTGGAGACTCTTTATCTATCTACTATCTCTATCTATCTATCTCTATTGCTGTCTCTACATCTGTCTCTATCTACTTTATCTATCTCTATTGCTGTCTCATATCTATATCTACAGGTACCTATGTGACAGAGGTGTTTTAACATGATAAGAAGCAACTTTAAGTCTATGCTTAGAAGACAAACTAGGGGGAATTTAAAATCTTGATCTTGTGACTGATAATAGTGCTTTTCTAGCATATCAAAAGGTCACTGATTAAAGTTAAAACTTCAGACCTTTGAGATCTTAGTATAACAATAGCATAGAATAACTTGTACTTAAATACCTTCAGCCATCCTTGAGAACCTTATAACATAAATTTTTATATTCTCAGATATCTATAATTTAAATTATTTTAGACTTTTATAATGTATATAAACCTTAAATTTTTTAAATCCAATTATTTATCATTAGACATAAATAAGTGGTTGGATGTTGAGAACAGTCTTTGCAAACAAGTTCCTTTAGATAGTAAAAGTTATATCTAAAACCAGTTTATCCTTTAATATGAAGCCTGTTGGTAAGGCAAACTTGTCTGTGAGCTTGCCTTTTTCATCAAGTGACATAATACCTCTAGAAAAACAAGGCCTGGTTTTTATAAATGCATTAACCAGGCAGCTGCTGCTAAATCGATAAAGTTAGTTATCTATCAATACCACCAGAAATCTGAGGATAAATTATAGCAGGGAATATAATCCAAATGGCCTTTATATCAATTAAAATGACAAAGACTTATGGCTATCCTAGGTTCTTGTGGTCTTGGTGGCTTCATTGGGAGCAGAAGTATTTGGCCTTTAGCTGTCAACATAGGACAGCATTACATCTTCAATTGCTGCAAAGGACATCATAGGCCTTTGTCTGCTAGACCCAGAAGGTCTGAGAGATATTTCTGGTTAGGAGGAACTTGGAAACTCTGATGTTCTGTGATGAGGTAGAACAGAGCAGTTAACCCAACAACGTCTACATTGTAAGCAGAGCCCTGGTGGCAGGGGCACTTTTTTCTCAGTGGTTAATGTTTCCATAATTCAAGTTGTCTCTGCCAAATCATCTTCTTTGGAGATCTTAGGGCTGCTTTTGGGAGCTGAAATTTCTGTCATAGGAAGCTTTTTCTACTAAGCATATTAAATGCCAGTTTTAGCATCTCTGTAAAAATTTTTAGGACCATCTATTAAGTATACCTGATTTCAAATAAACTCTACTTGTTTTAGTTGCTTGCTTTAGGTTTTACCTTGAAAACATGTACAGAAAGCTAAGTGAAGCTTATCAAAATAAAGCTTTAAATCACAAATTCAGTTTACAGGGATCCTAGCAACTTTACTTTCCTTGTTCTTTCATAGCACATGATTGCAGAATATTATAGTTTCTTATATGACTCAGTTTATGAAAATAGGTAACCTTAACAAAGTTAGCAAACACAAGGAGGCTCTACATATATTCTTAAGTCAGCCTCTGTTAGTATGAAGAGACCTAGGTAAGGGGTGACATTTTAATTTTATAGGCTCTTTTTCAGACAGCTTAGGTCATTCTATTGCTATATCATAAGATAGGGCTTGGTTGGGGGAAGTGAACAAAGCCACCCAGAGTGGCGTGCTGGGTGAGTGTGAGTATGTCCACGTAGCTTCAGCCTAGTGGCATTGGAGTGGCAGCAGCTAGAGGTTGAACTGTAGAGTCCCTGAGAAGTTAGCACTGAGAGACTATGTAATAAATATGAAGGCTTTTATGTGAGTTGCCTGGTTTCCCTCCAAGTACAGGGGACCATTTTACTTTTACTTTTACAGAGTCACCACGAACACAACACACATCCTAACACTCCTAGCTTGAGATCCTTTTATACATGGAGACATGGCTGGGTGCTGTCTAAGAAATGTTCACATCCTGGAATACTTCGTGTCAGAAATAACTTCTCAGTTCATGAAGATTCTGCCTCCTGCAGACAGGGCTTTGGTGTCTGTTGAATGAGTACAACTGACTCATGCAACAATTCAGTAGAATTTGGTACACCCAGCACCTGCAGAAACAACACAGAGAGGAAGAAGGGATGAGAGGCTGAGGCAGGAAAAAAAAATCCCTAAAAGGCTTGGTAGTAAAAACATGAAAATACACGGGCATACATACATTCTGTTAGCCACCAGGATGACAATACCACACGACTTAGAGCCTCTGGGCAAATCCATATCATACAAAAGCAAACAAAAATGAGAGTGAAACTGACAAACAGAGGCAATAATATGATGAAAATAATTTTCCCTTTATTAATATCTAAAGGGTTTTAGTGACTGTTCTGTCGTGACCTATGGCTAATAACTATAGAGCTGGCATTAGAATCTATTTGAAACCAAAACCAGTGCCTACCCTAACTCCCTGGCCATAAAAAACAAAAACAACAACAACAAAACAAACAAAACAAAACAAAAACAGATAAACAGAAAGTTAGATACTGTATTGAAAAGAATTCAGGATTTGCCACTATCTTTTTTTTTTTTTTTTAACCAGACATTGTTTTTTTTTTTTAATTGGTTATTTTATTTATTTGCATTTCTTTTTTTCACATTTTTAAAATTTTCTTTATTTACATTTCAAATGCTATCCTGAAAGTTCCCTATACCCTCCCCTGCCCCTGCTCCCCTACCCACTGACTCCCACTACTTGGCCCAGGCCTTCGCTTATGCTGGGACATATAAAGTTTGTAAGACCAAGGGGCCTCTCTTCCCAGTGATGGCCGATTAGGCCATCTTCTGCTACATTTGCAGCTAGAGACACAAGCTCAGGGGGTACTGGTTAGTTCATATTGTTGTTCCAACTACAGGGTTGCAGCCCCCTTCAGTTCCTTGGGTACTTTCTCTAGCTCCTCCATTGGGGACCCTGTGTTCCATCCAATAATTGATTTGCCACTATCTTAATGCCTGCGTAAAGAGAAATCAGTAGAAGCCACATAGCAGGCCATAGTTGCCCCTGCTTATACAGATTGCTTTTGATTCATCTGGCATTTGCTTGGGAGGGATAGCAGGCCACCTTGCTTGAACTTTCAATGTGGTCCCTTGTATATATATATATATATAT
>NC_034592.1:125222842-125233140 GCF_900095145.1 Mus pahari | reverse complement strand
ATATATATATATATATATATATATATATATATATATGTGTGTGTGTGTGTGTGTGTGTGTGTGTGTGTGTGTGTGTGTGTGTGTGTTTGTAAATGGCTAGAAATCAATGTTGTTTAGCCAGGGACAAGTGACCTTTCAGACACAAAGATACCTTCAAAATGGCATGCGAAATATAACATTGAACAATTCTATGAACAATACTCAGAATTTCCAATATCATTTTAATTACACTCTCCTGCAGAAGAGGAGGCAAACTCCAAGCCCAACTTTAGAGTCAACCCTCAAAGCTAAGCAACTGGGCCATGCTGTAGGAGGAGTGTTGTATGCTGTGGCTACTCCACTGTCAAGGTGATGCCCAGGAGCCCCAGCAGCCCTGAAAGATAAGATCCCCTGTGGATGGGAAGATACCTGCGACGTTCAGACTAATCCCGAGTTCAAGTCTTCATTCTACTTTGGGATTCTTTGTCAGAAGATCTGCTCTATGTCTCAGTCTCACCACATGTGCAATGAGGTAACATGAGGGCACATAATGAATACGGACACTTTAGCACAAGGCTTTGAAACCTGTAAAATACTTTGCATTTTAAAAATCACATCCTTTCCAAAGCAATTTATATCTAGTTAAAAAAAAATAAATCATGGAGATTAGCTAAAATAAGAAACTAAAAATAACTTGAAATCCTATCACCCATTTTTCTCTAGGCACACATGCTATTATTGTTTGAATGTGAAGTGCCCCACCCAGGCTTGAGTTTTGAAAGCTTGCTCCTTAGATGGACATGCTATTTGAGGAGTCTATTTGAACTTTTGGAGGTGGAATCAAGATTTAAGGATTATTAGGGGTGGGTCTTAGTATCTTTCTACACATCCTGTCCTATTTTCTGATTCCCATTTGCTATGAGGTGATGTCCTGGCTAGTTCAATGTCAACTTGACACCCAGCTGCGCCATCTAGCAAGAGGCATTCTCAAGTGAGAAAAACGCCTCCATAAGATTTGCCTATAGGTAAGTTTATAGTGCATTTTCTTCATCAATGGTTGATATGGAGTGTGTAGGAGGCTAGCTCACTGTAGGTACTGCCATCTTTGGGCTGGTGTCTGAGTATAGGGAAGCAGGCTGAGTTAGCCAGGAAGAGAAATTCAGTAAGCTGCATCCTTCCCTAGGCTCTGCATTGGCTTGGGCCTCCAGATTTCTACCCTGATTTCCCTGGATGATGAACTACAAGCTGTACGATAAAATATAACCTTTCCTTCCCGAGTTGATTTTGGTCATGGTGTTTAATCACAGCGATAGAACCCTAAGACAGGTGATGAACTCATCTCTGCCACATGTTCCTACCACCATGATATAATGCCCAAGCCTGTCGGGTCGAGTGACCATGGACCAAACCCTCTAAAGATATAAACCAAAGCAAATCTTTCCTGCCTCAAGTTGTTTCTTTCAAGTATCTGGTCACAGCAACAAGAAAGATCTAATACTTACTTTCTCTTAAATTGGAGTTATGTTGGTCACACAATTGTTTGCTGAGCTACTTTGTTACTTAATGCCATATTGAGTTTAGCATTCTGGGTTAATAAGTATTTTATTCCTATATCATAGATTCTAATGATTATATAATATTTCATTGTGTCTTTACAGAATCATTTATGCTTAGTATTATATATTCATGTGGTTTTCTCTCTGTACCCTTCAGCCTTTGCATCTCTTCTCCATTCTCTTTTCCCCCTCTCTCCTTCCCTCCCCTCTTTCTATTTCTGGCTCTCTCTCTTTTTCTTTCTCTCCCCTCCCTCCCTCCCTCCCTCCCTCCCTCCTTCCTCTTCCCCCCCCCCTGTCCCTCTCCCTTTCTCTCCCCTACTCTCCCACCCTTTCCTTTCTTGGCTTGGCTTGGCTCTCTTTTAGTTGGCAGTTACAACAGATGCAGCTGAATGCATATTACTGTGGCAGTTCTGATAGAAACAATAGAGGCATGTGACTGAAGCCTGACTATGCTGCCATATCCCTTCCTGGGACTTTGAGTTCTCACTGAAATACTGCAGAAAGACTTTAGCTTAGTTTCTCATCCCTTTCAATCGTTGTTCTTGGCATTCTTCTCCCTTTTCCTATAATCCTACAAGATCCTGCAAATCCTTCCATTGAGTTTCCATATTGCCCAAGGCAGCCATTGCCCATTCCTGTTTACTATCAAAAAATCTCTAGCAAATGCAATCAGGGAACATGTGTAGGTATAGAATACTAATCTGACTTTTCAACACTTTAAACTAATTAAAGGAATGACTTACAGGCTTATTAAAATCAAGGGTAACTCTATAATCTTATGCAGTTATATAGTTTATTTTTTCCTCTATGAATACATAATTGCCCTTGGAAATTGTAAACATTTGCAACATTTTAGCCTGCCATGTAAATTGATATTTGTTTAATTTGTTCACACAATCTATTGGTGTCTTGGCTGGAAACTCTTGGGGATGTATTTCAGCCCAATCTCTGTTTTCATGGGCTATTTATGAACCTCAGGAAAGAAGGATTTACTATCATTTTTATGGAAATGCTGGCGGGACTATAACTATGGTAACACAGATGGCCCCGTTGTAAAACATAAATGCAGTGTGCATACAAGGAAGTGCGATTAGGTAAAGGGATGCTTAGCTAGTCTATGAGACAGAATATGAGCTGTCAGGGAGGTTCCATTTACTCAAGTGGCCCTACAGGGCAAAGCACCAGGACAGTGCCCATTGCCACGGTTGGACTTTAAGGTTTAAACCTGGTTAGCAGCCCCTCTCTGACCAGATCACTAAGAAGCACACCAGGAGAGCTTGTCTTGAGGCTTTTACAGAGAACTAGTCAATGGTTTCCAACTGGAAATAAGACCCAGAGTTAACACTCTGTCCACCTCAGGGCTTGTCATCTAGATCTTCATCTTGTTCTCGTGAGGACTGAGAAATGGTCTATAGGAAAACAGAACAGACTTGAGCAAAATGTGTCCAGGAATTACAATGACTAAGGACTTAGAATCTAGTAATCCTAGTTTGGGATTCAGTTTGGCCAGATTGGCCTGACAGTGAATAATTTATGCAGCCAATTCCCAGGCATTAGATATTCTTTCTAAACAGGCTCCTTATGCATTCTTGACAGTTATGAGGATTTATGGCTCAAGGCCCACCTGCTGTGTAGTCAGTACTCTCTAATGGTGGCCACTATTATTTTGTAATCATTTTATGTTGCAGTAAGATATTTTGGGCTTCAAAGACCTCTATATACTTTGGGTAATGGGTTTATTGAAAAAACATATAGAGGAATTCGAGAGATAATAATCCTAGCCACATTAGTAGAAATAAAATGAGCAAGTTTAACAGCAGAGCAGGGAGGCCCATGGGAATTCTGAGATTCCCAGGGTATGTAGTATGCTTGGCTCCAAAAATTTGGGGATGCCAAGTTTCCTTAGACAGTTGATGCTTCATCCTATTTGTGCCTGCTTCTTTTCATTTATGTCAAACAGCCACTAAGCTTTTCTTTTTATATTGTTCACTTGTTTATTTTATTTTAAAATGAGTTTGTTCGCACTGGAACATACAGAACATGCAGCCATTCATATGAATGGTTCCGTGGCTTCCCATAATATAGGTATAATCAAAGTTGTTGAACTAGTCTTTTCCTATGGATGGGCTATGTGATTGTTACCAATATTTGGCTACTATTATAGGATATGGTTATGTCCTAAAAAATATTTCTGGTTAGCCTCAGCAAAAAAAAAAAATGACAGATAAAAATTATAATTATTCAAGATGTGCAATGTGGCAATTTGATTTATACATACATTACCAATCTAGTTAATTAACACATCCATGCCAACAGTAGTCATCATTTGTATGTAGGGATGAACACTTAAAAATCTGTTCTCATAAAATGTCAAGTAGACAGTACAACATTAATTATAGTTACTATGCCTATGCTAGGGACTCAGAGTTTACTTATCATGTTGCTAAACGTTGGCCCTTTTATATTTCATAAAAAATTCCCCTTGTTCTTTCGCTCTTAATAGACAGGGTTTCCTGTCAGGTATTTTCTGCTTTCTAATACTTGAGCTTATTTAAGACTTTGACTTACTCAGTGCCTCTCGGCTTCTCCAGGGGCATCTTTCTAGTACCTACTGACCTTTTTGCCCTTCTTCAGAAAGAGTTCAGTTAACCAGAGTCCATTTTAAGGGTGGAATTGCCTGTATAGACTTTAATAAGCCTGCCTGACTACTTAGGTTAGTAGCCATTCCTGGTGAAAGTGGGCACAGCTGGATAATATTTTACTTGCTTTTGATGTAGCTGATCTCAACTCCATGCACACTGTGAGAAGACATAGTGAGGAAGAGGGGAGGGGGGAAAAGGACATCAGAGTTCAAACAGAACATAGTGCAGCCTATGTGTCTGCTGGTGACCTGATACTCTGGGATGAAATGGTTGACATGGGAGGTGTGACTTGAAACTTATCAGTTTTCTCAGTTCTAGTGTATTGCCTGTGGAGGGGGAAATACTGAACTGTATGTGAATCCATTGCTTGAATACGGGCATATTTTATGCCATATTGCCTTAGATCAAACCTCCTGGAAACAGACTCTCAGATAGAGCCCTGTGGGTGTGTTGGGTGGGTTGGGTGGGTGATGGTCTTAGGGCCTCCTTCATTAGAAAGTAAGGGGGCAAAATTGTTAAAGGAGAAATCAAACTGGAGCAATTCAACTGGCCTTTAAAACTTCCCCTAACAGAATGGGGGAGCCAGGTATATACATTCCCAGGTATAGCCATTGCTACAGAGGCACATCTCGAGGTCAATAGTAACCAATCCTCCTGTCAGCTGGGGAAATGCATGCTCATTCCTGATTGGCCATCATACACATGATATAGTCTAATGATCCAGCTTGTTGATGATGTTGCCTTACGTAATGTCTTCTGGCTTTCCTGATCAAAGTGTGTACAGTCTGACAGCATCCTGTTTCCTTTAATGTAACTAGGAAGACCAACAAAGATGAATTTCAGTTCAGAGGAGGAGATAAGTCACAGTAGAAAATGAGAGATGAATCTTTTAAATGAAAACTATTTTATAGTTTTATTTGTTGCTCAGAAAACTAAAACAAAGATCACTTTCCAACAATTGGTACAAAATTTCTGTGGTATGCTTATTGCAAGTTAGATACAATGAACATCCATGATATACCATTTATTACCAATCTGCTCTTCATCCATCCATCTATCCATCCATCCATCCATCCATCCATCCATGCTTTCATTGACTACCATTCTAGAAACTAAGAATACATAAATGTTCAGAGCCAACGAAGGCCTGGCCCTCTTCCATTCAGTAAGATACACTGTAGTTAAGAGGGCAGATGCTCAATTTCAGATAGATAAAATGCTATGAAGAAGCATAAAGTAAGAAGAAGGGGCCGAAAATGAGTGAGGATGCTGTTTTAGATACCACGGACCAGGAAGAGCTTTCTGTCCACGGTCTTTTTAAGCAGTGACCATCACAAAGTGAAGGAACCAATAAAAATAATTGGCGGTAGGGCACTGGGCATGGCCCAAGCAGAAAGAGCAGGAAATCCAAAACCCTGAAGGATGACTAGGTTTGGAACAATGGAAGAAGGAAGTCATCTGTTCAAGTGGAATGTAGGGAATGAAGGAGAGGGTGATAAGACATGCTTCTGGAGAGACAAATGGAAGTTGTACCACATGGAACCATGGGAAAGTATTTGGATATTGTATTTTGAGTGAGCTGAGTGTCAGGTGAGCTTTGAACAGGGGATTAAAGTGACCTTGTGCCCTACCTCCCCTTAAGCAGTGATACTTCAGTCAATTGCAAGGATAGAACCAGGGAACCAACTAGTACAGTCCACGGAGGAAGAGCAGGAGAGATGGAGATGAGCAGAGGAGAGCTGCACCACTTCAAAGACACTCTTATTTGGTGCTCAGAAAACTAAAAAAAGTGTCTGTTTCCAACAGTGGATTAATAGCACCTGTGCTGGGCTTGTTGCAAGTGGTTTATCACCCTGAAGGATCTATTTAAGGGTGATTTTTAAAATACGCAACATTAAGTTTATTTTCCGAGTTTAAACTGTGACTCCCCAAGCTTTGTAAGATGAGATGTGAAAGAACCTCTCTCATAGCACTCCAACCTCAAACATAAGAGACAATACCTTTTATTTCTGCACACCTAATACTTACCTTAGTGCCTGGGACTAAGGTATTTATGAGATGAGGAAATGACCATAAATAGACAACTGGTTGATGTAGGCTTTCTACAAACATTTCTGGGCATGCTTTTTGAGAATCATATCATAACAGAAACTTGCAAAAGATAGAATTTTCTCTAACCAATCAAATTGCATTTTGAATTGATAGTATGGAAGGTCACCTGAGACTGAAAGCTCACAAAGCATGCTTCCCTTGTAACTAATGACTCAGCTGGCTTAAGGAGAAAATAAAGTCAGTCTTTCTAGTTAGGAGGCTAGATCTCTGTGGCTGATTATTTTTTCCTAAATCTTCATCCCTTATCTGCAGCACAATTTGTCAACAAAGCCAAGACTCTTCTCTTTCTCTGAGATGAGCGTGTGCTATACCTACTGTGACCAATAGTGTATGGAAGAAAAGATGCTGAGCAGGGCCAGGTTCACCTTAGCTTGTGTGATGGTGTCTGGTTGCCTCCCACTAGACCTTCTAGTCTTGAGTCACTCCGTCTCAGAACACCTGTGCCATGCTCTGGATTCCCAAGTTTCTGTGGAGGTATTTCACACACAGCCTCTCCCCAGGCTACAACATCATCTTTCCAGGTGAATGGATGTGTTATGGTGAATTTGGCAGTCCAGGTGACCCTTCCAGGTGAATGCAGTCCTTGTCAACCTGACCAAATTGCCTGAGACACAAATGAAAGCCATTGAGCCAAGTAGCCCCAGGACTAATGAGAGATAACAATAAGTTGTTTTATTGTCTAAGTTCTGGAGTAGTTTTTTTTTTTTTTTATACAGCAAAGGACACTGAGCACTAATGATCATGAACATCAAATCACTTCATGGATGGACATTCATGTTGAGTGATTGCATGTCAAATCTCTTTCTCCCAAGGGGACATGGCACCCTTGCTATCTGCCACCTATTTCACAGGCAAGAGGACTGGTGAGTCTCTAGTGAGCATGACCTCAGACACATGGCAGTATGAGTGAGCGCTTGCCCACCCTCATCTCAATGCTGCTTTGTTAGTTTTTTAATCATTTATTTATGTTATGTACATTGGTGTTTTGTCTGCATGTATGTCTGTGTCAGGATAATGGATCCCCTGCAACTGGAGTTACAGACAGTTGTGAGCTGCCATGTGAACGCTGGGAATTGAACCCAGTCCTCTGCTCTTATCCACTGAACCATCTCTCCAGCCCCCTGCCCGCATCTCTGCCCGTGCTACTCTCTTCTATTTGTCTCTTCAACTCTCTAAGAAGGGTAATTTTCTTTATCTTTATAATCTAAGTTCTCTCTTGGACAGGTCTCTATACTCTTTCTCCCTCTTCATTTCCCCACTTATTGCCAAAGTGTTCCCAATACTAATGCTCCCATACTCCCTCTCTGCCTACAGGACCACCAACTTCCTCTCTGAGGCTCTAATTCAGTGGTGGATGGCTAATGTTTTTGCCTGCCTGGCCTCCCTTGAGTTTTATTTTGGTCCTATGGAGAAGACAACCTTCACTCATGCTCTGGGGATAAAGACATCCCCCCACCCCGAGAAAACTCCCATAAATCAGATACATCAGATGATCATAGCCAGCATTTTGTCCTGAGAGTTCTAGTGTTTGGTGGGGTGTTGTTAGAAAACGCTTATTGCTGAGTGTAGAATCCAAGAGAGAGGGCCAGTGTTTGCCTGTTGCCTGGCGCTGAGGAGCCAAGTGCCCTTCGCCTGCTGTGTTCCCAAGCTTGCTTATTTATCGATTATTTTGTGCCTGACTTTTGTTTTATAAACAGCTATTCCATGGAGCAGAGTGGTTTCCCTCTCTTGTACCCTCTACCAGTTTTTCTCTCTCAAGGTCTCTTTTCTTTTTACCAACAAATTGTTTTTATATTAAAATCTTCGGGGCCTTGGCTGTGCTCAGTCATTCCCATGTGGGTGTCTTGCCCTGGCTGGTGGACTGTGGAACTGCAGTGAAGCTGTGTGCTTCTACCACAGCTCTCTGTGTGCCAAGTTGGAGCTCAGCCCACAGAAAGCTGACAGGCACTTCTGGAAGACAACAGCACTTTGTGAGTGCCCAGATGCTCTTGCTGGGTTTACAGTGCTGGCTATACAAAGTCTAGAATTAGCATGATACACCCTTGGAACTGTGATTGGGGGGATCTTCTAGAACTCTAACTGATAGAGGTGGCTCATAGAAAATATCATGGTCCTAGGTTGAAATTAAATTGCAGGAGGGAATAGGAGTCTGTGTCAGTTCCAGGCTGTGGGGCACAGACATCTGCAGCCTTAATTTCTACATGCATAGTGTAAGCTTCCTCATCCTGAAAATTCAAGGTCAGACATACTCTGACCTTGTTGTCTGTCTGTTTGTATTTTCTTGAGATGGTTCCTATTCTGTATCCCAGGCTGTTTAGAACTCACAGGTCTCAAATTCATGACAATCCCCCACTTACAGGTATGAGTCACCAACACTTTGCTTAACATTGTCAACTTTGAATACCAGCATGATGTTATAAGTAGAAAATTTCACACCATGTATATATCACCTTAAGCACTATATATATATATATATATATATATATATATATATATATATATATCTTCCAAAATTTCTCACATATATGTAAATACTCCAATCTCCCAAAATATCAGAAATTTCAAACACTAGTGCCAAGCATTTAGGATAGGGATACTCAGCTCATCCCTCCCCCATTGACTGTATGTATCTGCCTGTGTCCGATTTACCACTGCCTTAAGTTCAGAAGGAAGCTCTCTGGGGTCTCTGAGTCAGTTGACTGTAGGAAAAAAAAGCTACTGGTAAGGGGTGACAAGGACAAATCTGAGGTTTGTATACATGTCATCTGTTTTGTTTTCCCACTGCCTGCATCTTGCTTGTTATGCCTGTGCAGGTTGATGGCCTGAATTTTCCAACACCTGAGAAAGCCAGAATGCCTTTGCCAGTCCAGGATTGCATTGGTGGCGGCATGTTCTATGCAGTCTCCAGCAACCCCTCAGTGAAGTTGATGTCCTTTATCGGGCTGCCTTACCATCCCAGTCTCTATCTTATTAGTACTTCTGGAATCAGCCCTTTCCCTCTTATAAGCCATTTGCAGATCCTTGTCTTGGGTGTTTAAGAAGCTTACGGCTTCTTAAACTGTATTAACTTACTCTACATTTCAACTGATTTCTTCTTTACACAATCCTAATATAAAGGTGTGTGCAATAGGTACACAAAACAAACACAGTGACAATAAGTCACAAAAAAGTTATTTTAAAACAATTCTGTTTTACAAGTAAATTTATTATTTATTAATGGTGAAGGCAAATTTTCATGCTACTGATAGAAGTGTTTATTTTTATGTAAAGAATGAAATCTTGGCTGCATATTTGATGCTGCAGGATGTGTAGAGCATCTTCAATATTTTTCAAAGTTGACTGATATTTTGATTTTATAATAGTCTGTGCCAACATCTCTACTTTGCATGAATCCCAAGTACAGAATAGCAGAAGGGTGTTCAGTACTACTTCAGAAATGGGTGGAAATTCTCTTCCACTCCTAAGCCAAAATCCATTTTTTTTTCTTTTTTATGAGACTGAAGTTAGCAATTCAAATAGTAATTTTAAAATCAAACATCCTGACACAATTGAATTCAAAGTTGTACTAATTTGATGCGTGCTGAGAAATGACTATAGGAAAATATTAAAAGCTGTTATTTTCCATAATTATACCATTATGTTTCTACAAGAGCAGAAGCCTTTGTATGTACAATAAAACAATGCAGTTGGTAACATACAGAACAGTCTTGAGTCTGAACCAAGGTGTCCAAAGCACAATCCTTGGCATGAGGCATGCACAATACAGAGTGGTTACATTGAGTGTTCAGAACCAACAGCACAGAGAAGGCCCATGATAGGACATGGTCACACACTACTGGAAACATATTAGAGTCACAATACATTTGACTGTTGGCCATTGCAGGTTTTTGTTTGTTTGTTTGTTTGTTTGTTTTGGTTTTTCGAGACAGGGTTTCTCTGTATAGCCCTGGCTGTCCTGGAACTCACTTTGTAGACCAGGCTGGCCTCAAACTCAGAAATCTGCCTGCCT
>NC_034592.1:125213751-125222532 GCF_900095145.1 Mus pahari | reverse complement strand
TCTCTCTCTCTCTCTGTGTGTGTGTGTGTGTGTGTGTGTGTGTCTTGGTAGGATTGAGATTGGAATACTGTCAAAATTACTTTGAACTGGAAGATGAATGATAGAAATCAGTCTAGATTCACTCTTGAAATAAACAAAGCTGAGCTTTCTACATCAAACCGTTTTCGGCAAAAAGCCCAACTGACCTCCCCAAGCTGCCATAATAAGAACGCATTAGTTGATCGCACAAAGCATTTTCCACTGTTGAAAAAGGAAATGATGTTCAGACACTTAGTTTCTTTACTTATTAAAGGATCTTTTTGATTTTAATAGTGCAACAGTTTTGATATCCATTTCTTAAATGGCAGCATTATGCGCTGAGCTATGCCCATGAATAGTGCTGATTTTCAAACAGCTACGCTCATTACAAATTCACCAACATAAAAAGTGCCACAGTGATGAACTCGTGTGTCCTGAGCTCTGAAATCATGAAAATTTAATGCTTGCACTTTTGTTGCCCTGAGTCCTGTTTCCATTGTTGCTGCTCTGTTCCTGTTTAACATGCTTGAAGCATCCCACAATCTACCAACCTGAGCCTTTCAAGACAGCTTGTCTTTCACTGTGTCCAGAGCTGGGACCCAGGGCTTTGATCTTTCCTGCATCCACTCTACAAACTGGTGATGAATTCTCTTACATGGCTGGCAGGTTGTTGTGAAATGCCAGCAGTGGCAGTGATGGGAGCTGGGAGAAGGGTGTGGCTTTGGTCTCAGATTTAGGATTTCAAACTAAGATTTAAAAAAACAAAACAAACAGCACTTTTAGCTTCTTCCAAAGTCATTCTTTTGAAGGGGTCTAAATAGTGAAACAGAATGATTAGGTAGTCCCAAAAGTGTAAGAAATGTATATATGTATGTTTTATTTATGTGTATATGATGTATATGTACACATATATGTGTATGTGCATGTGTGTATGTAATATATATATACATATATATATGTGTGTGTGTGTACATATATATTTTTCTATGATCATATATCATATATAGTATGCACTATGATATCTGATTTTTTTTCCATGTATATCTTGGCCAGCTTTCTTAGAAAAATTGTGAATATTCATCAGAATCCTTATTTTTTTTGCAGATGAATTAATGAGTTCAGAGATATGAAGTGATTTAGGGTTTCACATCCCTTAGGAGCAGAGTTGGCTCTGCTGTTAGACCTGTTGAGGTCTGTCCTTGTCATTGTGTCTTACTCATATGTAGGTATTGGGTTCTTCATCATCATATTGTCTCTGAACCTAATTTCCCCTAACACTAATGACCATTTTCCATAGAAAAATCTTCCCATGGAAGTCCCTACCAACACTATGATACTGCCATGGATTGTAGAAATGTGTGCCTGTTCCAATTTTTTTTTTTTTGTAATCTTTAATCATCATTGTTATCTGAGGATGAATTTATCTACCTCATGAGATAACGTCAATGATCATGAACTGTTTTGTGGATGGTTCTTTTGAGACCCCCTTCCCAGGAGCTACAGAGATCTCCACCATGGTGTTCCCAGCAGGGCATACCTTAAGATGGCTTAAGTGGCTTCCAGAGACAAGGTGTCTGAGACACACATGAACTCAGATTACTTCTCCGGATTTAAACAGTGACCTATTATGCCAGGTGTGGTGGTCCACAACTTCAATCCCAGCACTCGGGAGGCAGAGGCAGGTGTATCTCTATGAGTTCAAAGTCAGCCTAGTCTATAGTCTGGACAGCCAGAGCAGTATAGAGAATCAAAACAAAACAAAACAAAACAAAACAAAACAAACAAAAGAGGTAGCTTGTACACTGCTTTCTTTGGAGCCACTGAAGGCTTGCTGTGTATTTTTCTCAAACCTTCACAAACCTGGTTTCAGGGCTTTGTGAAGGGTCATAATCACTGTGTAATTCAGCACATTTAAAGAAGCCAGGCACAGCCACAACACTCACTTCCTAAGCCCAAAGGAAGCCACTATGCCACAGCTTTCCCCAGAAAGCATACAGGCTTTCTTTTATTTGTTTGTAACATTTATCTCTGGAAATGTTGACTCTGAACCATTTTTCTGGGCACCCTCAATCAGCACCATGTTGTACAGAAGAGCCTTCCTCTTGTCAGGTCATTTTGGACAGGTGCATTCCTCCATGGGAGTCAACAGAACTGGAGTCCAGCGTGAAGCTTCTCTCCTTGGGTTTAGATGAACGAGTCTCACACCCTCTTCCACTGGAGTCAGGAAAGTGGAAGAGGCAGTTGGCTTTCTGGTGAGAAGTGGGGGGGATGATGATGGAGATACTCAGACAGAAAGGCCATTCTCTCTGCAGCAGTCGTAACCTGGCCTGAAGCATCCCTCTGCCTTATTCTTTCTGGGTCATTCGGGTTTATTTAGCCATGAATACTTCCCATATGCAATTGTCTAGTACGTTGTAACAGTTTGCCATGAACATAATGGCTGGAAGCAGGAGAAGCCATTTTCTGTTTTCACGTTTCAGTCTGGGTCTATGTTGGCTGGTTTCTTGGCTCTAGGTTTTACAGGCGTGTGGAGTTGATAAGGCGTTGGCCAGGGCTGGGATTTGTTTTACCTGAGTCTCATGATCCTGGCTCATGGAAGAATTTATTTCCTCGTGGCTCTGTCCCTGAACACCTCTTCTTTCTGCCCTTTGATGCTAGGTATTAAGTCCAAGATTATCAAGTGTGAGTGTTCTACCATAGTGCTAGACTCTAGGTTCTAGCTGAAGCTCCCCGGCCACACCCCACCCCTTCCTGCTTGAATGCTTAGGGGTCTTCATTGTCTCTTGTGTGTGGCCTCTAGATGTAGTTCATAGCATGCCTAATTCCTTTTTCTCAGCCCAGCAGGAGAATATCTCTTGGCTGATTCTGCCTAATAAAGACTGGGTCAGTTTGACCAAGGTAATCTTTAGGTTAACTCAGTACCTCCAGGAGGCAAGGGGATGACCTTTTTGTTCTTTTGATTTTTGCTGGTCATACTTAATGTGTCTCTACAGAAGGGTAGCCTTAGTGTTCCTGGATTACATGCTATATGTTTAATTGGGAACCTGATACCTGAGAGCTCCGGTTAATACTACTGTGAGTTCTGGTCATCAGATGTCAGGTTTCACTGGACTCAGCCCTTGGTTCAGCAATCATGACTGGTCCCTAGCCATCTACAAACTGAAATTTTGATTGATCCATACTGTTCCTCCATTGCTGTAAACAAAGACTTTGACTTTATAGCATGGGTATACAAAAGAGATCTGAGCTCAGGTGGCCTTTTTTCAATAAAGTTTCAGTCAACACTGATTCGCCTTGATTTATGAATACCACTTCATTCTGAAGGTCCTTGATGCAAACAGTTTCTGAATTTTCGGGGAATTCTCTGATATGTCTCATGTTCTCCTTGGCTTAAGATTCAGACTTCAACATTTAATCAACACCAGCCCATCTGCTTTCAAGATTATAACACTTTGTTTCTGTCAAATTTTCTGCTTTTCTTACTGTTGCTACAGAAGAGTTTGAGGAAGAAATCTAAAAGATTATGCTCGATGTGTCATTTTATTTCATTAAAATGTATGTATTTAAGAGGTGCAATATGATGTTTTGATAGACATATGCCTAGTAGATGACTACTACAGTCAAACACATTAACATATCCTATGTGTCATCTTCAACCAGAAGCCAGTTAATGTCATTATTTGAATGTTAGGAATCTCTGAGTGACAAACAGACATCCCAGTAGGGAAGAAGTGGAGTTGCTGGGTATTCTGTGATACAACTTTGACAAGGCCTAGGTACATATCCTTGTGACTGTGTAGTAAGCCATTGGGATGGGTAGATATGAATCCCTGTTAGATTTCTTCAGGATGCTGACTTGATTAAAACAACTCTACTTCCTCAATGAACTGGATTAAAGGTTGATGCACACATAAGACATCATGAGAATCCAAGGTGAGCAGCTCCTTCTCATTGCTCAGATAGCATGAGATTTTTTTTTATAAGTTGAGCCCTTCCCATTGTGGCAGCTACAAACCAGTAATTACCAGAGTTAGTAAACAAGAGAGACTCTATAGTCACTTGGGAGATGGGTCTCTCAGCATGCCTGTGGGGGTTGCTTTGATTAGCCTAACTCTTGTGGGAAGACCCATCATAACTGCGAGTGAGAGGTCCTGGATTGTATAAATAGAGAAAAGGAGCTGAGATTTAGCATGAGTTCCTTCATCCCTACCTGTTTGCTGTGTATGTGATGTGACCAGGTGCTTCAAGATCTCGCTGCCTTGACTCTCCCCCAGGAGGGACTGAACCTTGAACTGTGAGCCAAAATATACTCTTTCTCACTTAAAAAGGTCTCTGGTGCAAAGATATCATCTTATGTACCTTACTGTCACCATGTGGGCAGTAGGATGGGGGTCATGGTAGGCTTCTGACCAAGACTTCCAAGTCTTGAGGTTTACCTTTCAGTCCCACAGTCCTTAAAGAATTACAACACGGCATTGGGGAGATCACAGTATCGATCACCCATACAAAAACCATAGTTCTCACAGGCCTGGGGGCTTTATCGGTTTCTAGGCTTTTCCATGGTTCCTTGTTTGAAAGACTAATATAAAAGGAGATGGCTAAGCCGCAGTCCAAGCCTTACTGTAATGTTTTTCATCTCTTTATAGGACAAGGCCTTTGAATAACACTTACTGATGACAAGCTTTTGACTAGGACTAACCTGTGCCAACACTGATGCCTGTAGTCATCTTAACAAACTTGAGAAAGCCATTTTTTCTTAAAAGTAACAGTGGCTAGGGGCGGAGAGAGACTTTTATTCCTCAACCTAAATGTTCCAATCTGGTAAATGCAACTGTTTTTGTCTTCTGTATATTCCTATGAAGAATCACTTGCAATAAACAAGACTAGGTAATATAACAAAATTAATGTTTTAAATTATTTGGAAGGAAACAAGTTCACTTATCTCATCTGTATATCTGTTTCATGTGAACATATGTGCAGCATGCATTTAAACATTTATACACACCTACAAATGTACATAGCTTATATACATATACGAATTAAAACCATTCGTATGATGAGTTATGATAAGCTATGGTACAGCTAATAAAACCATCGGCACTTCTCTTACCACAACAGAGCGATAGGTGATGGGAGGGTATGTGTCACCAAGATCTTCACAAGTTTGATAAACAGCAGACATGTGGGTGCCTAGACAGTAAGGGAGAGTGCTAGAGACTGAAGTGGGATGCTTTGTACATGCTAGTGCCCAATGTCTATAAGTTAGATAAGTAGAATGAAAAAGAATCTTCAGTCTCCATGAGGCAACTGGCTGAATCAGGGAACTTTCCAAAAGCCAATAAGACTTAAGGTGGTATCATTTTTTTAGGGATGTCTGTACACATATATATTCAGGCTAATTGTGGCAAGGAGAACAATCCACTGTCTTCTCCCACTATTTACCAATTCTTAGCATCTGAATATGCTACTCACACAGCATTAGGAATTAACATTGCCATGGTATGGAGGTTGTCTTTAAAATAGAAAGGGCAACATAGATATGCAATGGCCCCAATCAAAGGACATGGGCTCTGGGAGAGGAAGAGGGAAGAAGAGAATGGATTAGGGAAATATGATGGAAGATAAGTCAGGCTTGTCATCACTGACTTTGAAGACTTACTGTTTTCTGAAAAGTTAGGAGTGGCCTTCAGTTTACAGACAGTAAGACAAAGGCAACATCAAGCTGATCTCCATTAGTAACTGACTTTTGTCAACAATACCAATGAGCTGGAAATAAATGCTCCCCTCTTCCCTTAAAAACTTGGTAGAGAACCAGAGAACCATTGCATGTTTCATTTTGATATTAGCCTATTGAGGCCTTTATTGACCTCTGACCTAAGAAATCAAAAGTCATAAATTTGGATGACCTCAAATCAGACAACAAAACCAAATTTGTACTAATTTGTCTGACAGCAACAGGGTGTTGACGTGACAGTCAAAATGTAAAAAAGCCTAACAGTTCCATTCTTCCGTCATCTTTAAACTCTCTTCTTCGTTTGTAGGATGGTCTCCTAATAAAAGACTTCAGTGTTTGCCTTTATTCAAACGTGAACTAATGATATATTTCTCTAGCATTTCGTTCAGTATTTGTTTCTTTGTAAACAAAATGATTCTAATGTCTTTAGCTATTTGTTTCAAAATTTCCTTCAGTATATATGTTGGCAATTATTAAATTTGTGATTTATTTGTTTGTATCCTAAAATGTTGTTCTCTATGCCAAGTTTGAAAACTGTATGTAAACAGATCAATAAGTCTCAAAATATGTATAACTTCAAGTAACCAACAAAAATGGAGATATAAATAATGAAGATTTGGCTGTTCATATGGCAAAAATAAAAATATTAGTAACATGAAGTGGATTAAGTGCTGCTGAGTAGGAAGTGGGACGTGAGACTCTGAAAATATAAGGCTGTGAAGCTGCACTAGTTGGTTTTTCAACTAAGCAATAACTTGAAGAATAAAGTTATTTAGCTCATGGGAAGGCCATGGTAGAGCAGTTCATGTCCTTGTGCTGGGGAAGGTCAGAGGAAAAGCCAGTGCTGATGGGGACTTTCCATACCCTCCCTTTCATTTTGTCTTTCCATCTTTTCACCTCTGAACTCCTATATGTAAAGGCAATGTGATCATATTCCCCTAAACAAAAATGTGATTTCTGTATAGTCTGAAGATGTACACCAAAGAAAGATGTCGATTCTGGTGATTTTAAGGTCTTAAAACATTGGAACTAAATGGCCAAGAAAGCATACTGGACATGACAAGACAGAGGAACATTCCAAAAGAGTAAGGTATAGGAGAGAACTGTTCATCTTTTGTCTTTCAACATTTCTGTACCAGTTGAATCTTTTCTCTTAAGGTCTCTCTCTCTCTCTCTCTCTCTCTCTCTCTCTCTCTCTCTCTCTCTCTCTCTCTCTCAACAACTTTTAATCCCTAAAGTTGTTTTATAAAGGGAAGATAGTTCTTTGGAGGTCTTCCAAGAGAAATCCAGATCTACTTTCACTTTTCAGAGCACAAATAAAATCAGTACATTGTTAAACCCCAAAAGTTCAGGCAGCAGGTGGATAATTTAGTCATGGAGCTGGCTGGTTAGTTATTTCGATAATTGAATTTAGGCCATCATGGATAATGTAATCCAGTTTAATTTGCAAAAATGTCAGGCCTGGAGACAGATCAGAAGGAAAGCATTTGGTGATGGCAGAAACGTCACTAGAGAGATTTACATAATGTTATGAGCTGTCTAAGAAGCGACCCTTTTTGCAGCACCACGGCGACATTGAAGAGATTTGATTAAGAGCCTTGGCAATCTGGTGTGTGCCATTAATGTTAGTGTTACATAATGCATTTTGATAATTTATTTATGAAATGTTTGATTTAGTAGTCCATTTGTCCCTTGTCAGAAGCATCTTGGAATGCCTTCATTTTTTCGTTTGTTTACTTGAATAATAATTTGATTTGGGATTTCCCATTTGGCAAGTTGATTCTGGTCCCAATAACATCTACAACAGGCCTCATGGTATTCTATTCTAGAAAATCTGTAGTTCCTGGATTTGAAAGGCAAGTTATAAGTAAAGCTAACATACCCTACATTTCCTTCCTTGGATGTATGGCAGAACACCTTTATAATTGTATTGATTGCTTAAGTATCATTTGTGTTCATGGTATGTCTAGAAGGTTTCGGCATGGCTGGCGAATGTTTAAAAGAGCCCAATTGACATTTTCTTGGAGGGTTGGAAGAAAATTGTCTATGAAAGGGCTGTGAGTGTTAGGTGACATGAGACAGAAGTAGACGTATATAGTGACTGTAACTCAAACTTGTTGTGTGTCTGATAGACCCATGGGTGCCTGAGATAAAAGAAATTAAAAGTCTAGATCACAAAAGGACATTCTATTCTTGGGGACTACTCTAATTTTCAGGTAGCTTCATATCTGTGATGTACTTGTGCTATAGAGCAAAAGATTCCAGTGACTCAATGCCAGAGGATAGTGGCTCTTGAAGTGTTTGCATATACTGACTAGAGTTGTTGAGGTCTTGATACAGGCTGAGTACCATTCCAATATTAGAGCCCAATCTGCATGGAGATGTTGACAATTTGTTAAACTTGGGCTGCCCAAGGAGCTCAAGATCTGAACTTTCTATTGAACCAAGTATTTTCTATGGTTTATTTTATAAAAAAAAACATGTATCAATGATTCTTCCTCAGTAGAATCTTACTCTTGGAATGCTCATTTAGTATTTTCAAGGTCATCTTATTACTCCATAGTATTTGTTTGCATTACTCCCCAGAGGAGATGTAAGTGATGCTCTTACATATGGAAAAATTTAAATGTACCAAAAATGTTTACTAGTTGCCACTGGATTATAACATAGTCAAGAATAATCACAGCTCCAAGACAATCTCTAAAACCTGTTCAGTGGATTATCACTATTGCCAATTTCAAACCAAGGGAGTAGAAGTGTTAATTTAACCAATGACTGCTCTGTGTCTAATATCTCTTTTTTCCCCTGTATTTTCATCCTGTACTTATTTTGTTGTATTTATGTTCTTTCCAGCATGTGTTAGAACCTTGATAATGTAAATGGTATGTTTTCACAGGTGGGAATGATAGTTTGGGGTTTTCTTTTTTTTTTTTTTTTTTTTATTATTTTCTTTATTTACATTTCAAATGCTATCCCGAAAGTTTCCCATACCCCTCCCCCCACCTCTGTCCCCCTACCCACCCACTCCC
>NC_034592.1:125167592-125212684 GCF_900095145.1 Mus pahari | reverse complement strand
TTTGAGTTTTTGGAGTCCGGTTTCTTGAGCTCTTTGTATATATTGGATATAAGACCTCTATCAGATTTAGGATTGGTAAAAATCCTTTCAGTTTGGGGTTTTCTAATAATCTGATTCTTCCCATGATGATCTCAAGGTTTTTCAAAGCATTTATAGTGTTCATTTTGTTCTGCATTGTAAGAAAATCTTGTGTCTGTATGGATGTGGCACCTGTCAATAATAAATCTGATGGCCAATTAGCTGGGCAGGAAGTGGAAAGTGGGACTTCTTGAGAGGGAGAAAGGAACTTCAAGAAGAAAGAGGCAGACCCTTTCATCAGGAGTCATGAGAGGAGATGGACATAACTATGGACCTGGGAGGTATATCTAGCCACATGGCTCGATGAAGCTAGGTGGTCAGGTTAACTTAGAGTAGCTAGTTGAGAGTCTGCCCAGCTAAGGCCTAAGGCTTTGAAGTATTCAAAGGTCTCTATGTGGTTATTTGGAAAAAAAGCTGGTTAAGGAATAATCAATTTCTAACATTAATTAATATATACAGAATATAATAACCATTTACTCTACACTATATTGTGGAGATGGATTATTGCTTCCAACACTGCAACAAAGGTGGAGAAGAGTTCATAATTCCTTCTCAAATGTAATGTACTTAGGCCTGAATCTTTCTGTTTGGAGCAAGCAGGGAACTACATACTCATCCCAGACTTTTGGTGTGGGATATTTATATGGAATAAGAGAAGTCTCCAGGAATTCTTACATAGGACTCTCTGACTCAAATGTGCTGGGCTTGATGGAAGCAGTAAAGGGAACTAGATCCTTTATTTCCCAGGGTCAGATTTATTTAGGCAACTGTATCTTGGAGTAGGTCTCTGTACATCTAAGCTTTACTTTGGTAGCATCTGGGGTGCTATGATAGTCAGGTCACTCTGCAAACTGATACATTAGGAATTCCTGGGATGGTACCCCCACCCCCACCCCCACCGCCAAGTTCCCTTCAGTTGTCAGCAGTGGAGCCAATGCTTAGAATGACTACTTCAGTCTTTGCTCTTCCAAATGAAGTCTTTGGAGCAGCAATATTGTCCTCACCCAGAGACTGAATAGGCATGAAGGATTGTTGCTGGATTCTAGACCTGCTGAATCCCAATCTACACTTTCAATAAGATCTGCACAACTCTCTTGTGCAGAGAAAATTTCCAGAAGAGTTGAGCACAGTATGATGGCTTAGATCTACATTCCCAGACCACAGTGGGCTAAGATAACAGGTTTGTCATAATTTGGGGATCAGCCCGGGATACATAGTTTCTAGGCAAGACTAAGTAAGCTATAGAGTCAGACCCTGTCTCTCTCCTATCACAAAAGGAAACTTCTGTTATGGTTAATCTTCAATCATTGTCAACTGGATTTAAAATCACCAAGAATATGATGAGGCATGACTTTGAGTGTATCAAAGAAGGCATTTCCAGAGAAGATTAACTAAGAGGTTAAAACCTACTCTGAAGTGGAATAACATTACTCCATGGACTGGATGCCTTGACAGATGAAAAGGGGAACAGGGGAAATTCTGTCTGCTTCCTATCCTGCCATGTGTGACCTGTGTTGCCCTATCACCAAGGACTGAACCCTCTGAGGCCAGGCGCCAAGACAGACTTGTCCTCCTTTGAGTTCTGCTAGAATTTTGACCCAGAGATGCAAAAATGGCTACTACAGTAACTAGAGCACCTAGTGAGAGGTTTCAGAGATAGGAGAAGGCAATCTGTTTTTCTATTTTAAAGTGACAAAGAAATGATTCTCACATTACATATTTATACAATTTCTTCCAAATGCCATGTATTTTCAGTTTAGTGATGACTACCTAATAATTTTGTAGGCAAAAATGTGATTCAAAATGATAGCCAAGACAATGCTCAGGACAAATGACAAGGATCGGACATTGGCTTAGCAATGTCCTTGGAGTTATCTAACAAATAGGACACAAGAAGGGAAAGGTGGTTGTCTGACTGCCTTTCTTTTGATAAAGACTTATATCTACTGGGAGATACATTACTTCTGCAAGAGGCATTTAGAATGGGAAAGGTTGATGGGGATGGAAAACAATAAATGCAAGCTTTGACACTTGTGGAAACACAAATACTGACAAAGGCGAAGTATATTTTCAAAGCAAGGGAAATATTCACTCTGCGGGTAGATGGAATTTACATAAAACCTGATCAAATACACACTCCCATCCAAAGTTTAAGACGGCAGCATGGCCTTTTTATATGGAGTGTTGGTCCTTGGAGATAACAGAAAAGAGGGGTCAGCAGCTGCAGAGAATAACCATAAATATTAAACACCCAGATACAAGGAGCTCTAGGCTGGAAAGAGAAATCACTTGTTGAACTCCGACATGCTGGCTGCCCTCCTGGCTGCTTCATTTACCAAAAGTAGCAAAAAACAGGGAGTCTGCAGGAGGATCTTCAGAAAGATTGATTTGAACATAGATTGCTTGGCCTTCTGTAATATGCCAGATTTTTTTTTTCTGTAAGTCATTGAAGACTTTAGTGAACAATATTACATCTACATTAAGGTCCATAATCAACCTTGCTGTTTGTCAGTACCTTCTGAAACATCAGCCATCTCTTTCCCTCTTTCATCTTCTTCTGCTTGCCACTCGCTCATTCCCTCCATCCTTATACTATTTGTAGTCTTCTGTCAGAACTAGCATCAGAAAAGCGATTTCCTTATTTCATTGTCGCAGGATGCCCATGAATCTTTTAGTGGCTGCTTAGGATAATTTCCCTTCATTTAGTTGGTGTCAGCTTGCCCAATAACAAGAGAAACTATGCTGCCAAGATTGTTCCCAACAGTTCTGATTTGATCAGACCTGTGCAACGTCCAGCATCCTGATGCTCATTTACAATGTGGTGACTTTCCTACTGTCACACCACGAAGGGTCTGCTTGGTTTTATGGGAAGTATTTAACTTGCCTTTAGATGAAGGTCAAGGGTAATTTATCCATGGGGCACCAAATCCTATTAAACTCTCTAAGCTGGTTGGGATGTGCCAGACCTAACCTTCAGCTCTTCATCTCTGTCACAGAGACAACGCAGCTGCTTGGTCCCCATTCTGGGCTCTGAACTCCATCCTGCCCTGCTGCAATGACCTCTGCTGTGTGTTGCCTGTCTTGGCCTAGAGTTCCACTTTTCCCTGTCACTAACAGTACTGTCAATCTCAGGTCACCAACTGGGTGTCACATTTACAGACTTGTTTTGTCTAAACGAAATTAGTTTCCAACATTTAGAGATGAGGAGACTTCACAGAAAGACATGTGCTGCCTGCATTCTGGGAGGTCTGCAGGCAGCAGGGACATCCAGCTCTGCCTACATTCCCAGAGGTCTGCTGGCATCAGGGACAACCAGACAAGCACCTAGAATAACTGTCCTCTCCAAGGCTTTACCCAGCAGCTGATGGAAACAGATGTAGAGGCCCACAGCCAATTATCTTTTGGAAGAGGCAGAGCAAGATTAGGAGATCCAGAGAGGTCAAGGACACCATAAGAAACCTCCAGAACCAAGTAACCTGGGCTGATAGGAGACCAACTAGTGAGCATGCGTGTGAAGGGCCTCTCCTTCCCACACATATGTAGCAGATGTGCAACTTGGTCTTCATGAGGAACCCCTAACAACTGAAGCAAGGGCTGTCTCTGACTGTTGCCTGCCGTTGGATCCCCTTTCCCTAACTGGGGTGACTTGTTTAGGCTCAATTGGAGAAGAAGCACCTAGTCCTGCAACTTGATATGCCAGGGCCTGTGGATATGCATGGGAGGCTGCTGGATATCCACAGGAGGCGGCCCCTTCTCTTAGCAGAAAGAGGTAAGAGGGAGGGACTGGGGGGAAATGGGGGAGGGGAAGCTGTGATTGGGATGTAAAGTAAATAAATACATTTTTTAAAAAAGAAAAGAAAAACACGTATTTCTATTTTTGTATTAAGACAAAAATAAAACATGGCAGACTGTCTAGCAATCTGGGCTAGGATGACAGCAATGACTGGGTCTAGGAGGGCTCCTTGGGCCCTGACACCCTTTCCTTCCCCTTGGCCCATCCCCTTGTACCTTTCAGTAGACTGGTAGACCATTTTATCCTATTTCCTCACTTCCTCTCTTTTCTTGGCATGCCAGCTTTTCTGTTTCATTCAGTATAATATGTCAATTGTCATATAGCCTGAGTATCCTATATATAAAGCACTTGGGATGTGGAGCGCTTCTGTTTATTTTTGTATTGGATTTTTAATTTTGCTTCTAGTCTTGGAATATTTCCTCATATATAATACGATATCTTGGGGGCAGGACCCACATCTAGGTATGAAATTCATATGTATTTAATATATACCTGGTACACATAGCTGCAAAGTGATTTCATAGCGTTTTTAGTGGGATTTGGTTCTGGTGGGCTGTCAGCAAGGTCGGATGTGGAATTTTCACTTTGGCATCTGGTCAGTAGTGCTCAATGTGTTTCCATCTCTGCAGCATTTCAATTTTGCATTTTTCTGTTTACAGACATCCAACCTTATTGTTCTCATTTGGAGAAGTATTAATTAGTCACTTTCTAATAATTTTGAGTGGTCCTTAGAGTACATGATTCTTTTCTCTTTCATGAAATTCCTGACTACATTTCTCTCTTACTTTTTCAAATATAAACGTAACAAAACAACTGTTACTTTATACCGTGAGCCTATTATTTTGTACCGTGGCACATGCAAATACTTCAAAGTTCTGTTTTTGCTCTCTAATGCTCCTGTAGATGGCAGCTTGTCTGTGATCTGCCTGCTTGAGAAGATGATCTAAGAGAGCAGTTTGAGGGCATGGTGGAAGTTGAGTTCTTCCATAAAGGATTTATGCCTCTTCCTTCTCTTAGCCAGGGTACTCCTACTTTGGGATTATGGAAATCAAATTACTTCCTGTGGTTTCCTGGACCACAGAGGTGTCCCTGACACTGGTGAAATAATTAAGGCTGATACAATGAGTTGCATGGGTCACCTCTAGACACATGCTAATCTCTCATGCTCCTGACCCTTGACAATGCTTTGGAATCTCATCACCAAAGATAAACAGTGTTCTTTAATCATGGATCAGTGAGTGGGATCAGAGTAGGAGGTAACACAGGTCAGTGTTCCTTTGGAATAATGTTATGGTTTGTTATTATTTTGGGTGGAGGCTAGTGTCTTACTTAAGATTACTAATGGAATGAAACACTGACTAAAAGCAACTTGGTAGGGGGGAGGGTTTATTCGATTTACATATCTCTCTGTCCAGGGAAGCTAATATAGAAACTCAAACTGTTTAGGAACCTGGAAGCAGGAGCTGATACATAGGCCATAGAGGAGTGCTGCTTACTGGCTTGCTCCTAATAGTTTGCTCAGCCTGGTTTCTTATAAAACTCAAGACTACCAGCCCAGAGGCATCCCACCCACAATTGGCTGGGCTCTCCCTCTTCAATCACTAATTAAGAAAATTCCCCATAGTCTTGCCTACCTACAACCTAATATATGGAGACATTTTCTCAATTGAGGTTCTCTCTTCTCAAATGACTTTTGCTTGTGTCAAGTTGACATAAAACTAGCCAGTACAGATGGAGAGATGACATGGATTTCAATGTACAAGGCTGCTCACATAGCTAGACTATATTTAGCTCTCTCTCTCTCTCTCTCTCTCTCTCTCTCTCTCTCTCTCTCTCTCTCTCTCTCTCATCAGTTCTTGTTATAAATCTGGAATCACAGCCATCCTATAGGACCTAGCCTTGGGTAGAGAAAACAGTCATGGCCTACAGTCTCCTGTCCCCTTCTGACANTGCTTGTGTCAAGTTGACATAAAACTAGCCAGTACAGATGGAGAGATGACATGGATTTCAATGTACAAGGCTGCTCACATAGCTAGACTATATTTCTCTCTCTCTCTCTCTCTCTCTCTCTCTCTCTCTCTCTCTCTCTCTCTCTCTCTCTCTCATCAGTCCTTGTTAGAAATCTGGAATCACAGCCATCCTATAGGACCTAGCCTTGGGTAGAGAAAACAGTCATGGCCTACAGTCTCCTGTCCCCTTCTGACACAAACTCTTCTGGTGCTACTGTGCTAAAGTCTTTTGTGATAAAACTATCATGTGAGGATCAACTGACTCTTGAGTGGAATACCCAAGATGAGTGGCATTCAGTCCACACAGTATGGACTCCTATTTTTTTTTCCCACCAGAACTGAGGTTCTGTTCTCTGTCTCCTTTCATCTACTTCCTGTGGATCAAGGAAAGCAACGCACTTCATGGCTGATGGAAACCTAAAAAGGCATCTTTCTTCACTCTTCATTTTCTCCAAGACACAGATGCATTTCTTTATTCAGAATTGTCCTCAACAGAGAACTCATTAAGCATATCTAACCTTCTACACGATAAGAACAGAAATCCTCAAGTGAATGTGTACGATGTGTGTATACACACTTATGAATACATATATGTGTACATGCATGAACAGCTACCTACTTATACTTATAGGTATACACACACACATTTTACCTGTCGATACCTATGAACATACATACATATTCATGATGCTGTACTAATCTGGCTTTCACTCCTGAGTTGTCTTAGAAAGATGTGCTGCCTTCCATATCTTACTCTATATCAGACTAATGGTTAGTCAGTTACTATATGTCTATCACTCATTGCCTATGCTACTACAAATAGCCTATGACGTGTTTTTAAAAAGTAAACCTTTACAAGCACATAGCCACACCCGTATAGGCACACCATGAAGGTTTACTTCTGTCTTGAAGTGTGTTGGTTTCCTTGGTCAGCAGAAGTAGCTGAAGGGAGGCAAAGAAGCCTCAGCCCGGGTGTGGTGGAGAAGCAAATCGGACGCTGTGCTGTGCGGATCACATCCCAATAGCCTTGGCATGTGATTACCAATGCCACTGACAAGACTTAAGATTCAGTTGCTCCTCCCACAACAGTAGTATCACAAAAACTTTAGCTGTCTATGGCTGTCTTCCTTCTAAAATGGTAGAGTAGCATAGGTTAGACCAGACCTTATGGCCTCCAAAGTCTAAAGAGTTTGCTTGTTAACCTTTTATAGAAACAGTTTACTGATCCCTGTGCTGTTTTTTTGAGACTCTGATCACCACATTCGATTGGGATCAAATATTCTCTAGTGTACCCCCATCTGTGTGTGTGTGTGTGTGTGTGTGTGTGTGTGTGTGTGTGTATGTGTGTGTGTCCAGCTTACCATAAAACACAGTCTTATAAGTGGACATATCTTGAGTAACCAGGGTTAGATGGTATGTATGAAAGGGAAGCAATAGCTCCTTCAAGGTACCTATTTCATAGGCCCCTATTGGTCTATGAAGGATATGATTAGGTTTATGATTACAGTTAAAATCCTGACCTGCATGTGATGATCCCTTGTTATTAACATCAAGAAGCAAAGGGTGTCAATCACAGAAGGCTGAGCCATGCTGAGAGGGTGAGGTAGACCATTTATCTTCACTGACCTTGGAGACACCATTAGGAACTGACCTTGCTCTACTCTCTCCATGTAGTATAAATCTGATGAAATCTAGCAGTGGCTATGGTTGCTTTCCTTCAATCAGCTAAAATGCTTGGTCTTGTAGGGATTGTTTCTGTTTCACAGGGACCACAAAAAAGGACACCAGCAGTGTAAATCATATCACCCAGAGGACCAAGGAATAGAAATTGGAGAATTTACAGGGCACTAAAACCAGTTTTCTGTTTTTGACAGCCTGGATATCAAAAAGTTTAAATTCAACCACTTGCTTGGCAGATTAGCAAAGATATGGCTAAGTTGTTCTTGCCATATCTTCCTTCAAGCTCATGAAAGACCCTGGTGATTCTGATATTTAATCGCTAGGAACAATCAGACCCAGGATATTTTTTTTCCTGAAGATTTATTTTGCTTTTAATATGTGCACATGTGTGCATTTGTGCAGTTGAGTGTGGGTGCTCATGGAGACAGATGAGGATATTGGGTCCCCTAGAGCTGGAGATACAAGCATTCGTCCATGTGGCTGCTGGCAGTCAAACTTAGGTCTTCAGAAATACACTTCTGAGCTCTCTCTTCAATCCCAAGTTTTGAATCATATGGAAAGCAAGGGTTTAAAACCTATATTTGTGAAGGATTCTATCCTGTCCACAAATCAGGCTCTGTCCTGGGGCTAAGTTGGCCCAGCTAGGCCACAATCAGTAACCAATTCCCAGATTCCAGGGCCTTCCTCAGACTTTTGTCACATGACCCCGGGGTCAGAACAGAGCATACACTGATGATCCCATAAGGAAATCTCTCCTAGAGGCATAGCAGAGGAAACAGTAAAGATAGCAAACTTGGGTTTGTACTCTCTCCTTGTTGCTCTGACTTTTGTGTGTTCATGGCTCCCTGTGAGCTCCAGTCACCCCAATTCAGAGCTTGTTGAAGTTTGAAAACCTTAATCCTCAAGGTTCCATTCAGAAGGCCACTAAATCCCATGCTTGTAGGTATTTACCCAGGGTCTCATTATTTCTTGCTTTGCATCATCCTACAACTGGTGCTCTTCCTGACACTTCCCTCAGTCAACTTTCTCTTCACACCTCCCCCATGACTGCTTTCTCTTCAGAGCACAGGGATTTTCATAGTACTACTGTGAGCTTCTTCATATCCCACTGTTGTTGACATCTCCTTTACAGTGTGCCTGTACTGCACTGCCCCACATCCTGCTATGTCCTCACGGTTCTGTGACTGCAGTGGGCTGTACCCACACGGAACCATATGCACAATGCGCAGTAACGACACTACATTACATTCACATGTACCATGTCTGTAATACACCTTGCCCACACAGACCTATGCCCATCATGCATCATAAACCTATCGCATTGTTACTTTTACTACAATGTCATTGCATTATGCATATCCTGCACCACACCTCCAATGCAGCATACTCACACTGCATTGTGCTCACAGGACATTAACCCGTACTACATTGTACTCCCATTGCACTAATCCATGATGCATGGTACACATGATTCGCTGTTTTCATGCAGTGCTGAACTGAGCACCACATTGTGCTGATACACACTCACACTGCATCATACACACATAAAACTCCACCTCACACTACCCTCAGGTATACTCATAAAGTACCGTCCCAACACTGGATGGACTTACATTTCATTCCAACCTGGCTTCTTTAGATACACAATACACTGTGTCCATGGTGCACTGACCCGCATTACACTGTACTCATGAGGAACTGTATGCACACTATATCATCCCCACATTGCATTGAGCTCACTTGCATTTGATTCATAATTCACAGCCCATGCTTCGTTGTTCTTGCACTGCACTGCTCCATACTGCACAGTACCTTCACTGCACCACAATGTACTGCACTGACCTACCCTGCATTACACACATTTTATTTGCTGTCCCTCTTGCCTCAGGCTGGAATCTAAGCCTCACTTACTTGGGGGATCTTAATTTTACCCACTAATCAATCCTCTTAGCACAGAGCAGCGCTTATCACACAGTGAGTGTTCAGTACACATTTGCCGAAGAACAAATTTGCAGATCTTTTTTTCCCCTTCATAATCCACTGCAGTTCCTAATAACCTTTCTTATCAGCAAAAATTTTCCTCTGTCCAAATTAAATCCCTTTTGCTCTCAGGTAAGTGTATTTCTTTGTCTGCACTTTTGATAGAGCTGGCAAACCAATTAGGCTCCATTTGCCATCGAGAACCACACAACCTGGGCTCAGAGGATCTGTGAGTTCTTGCCAGCATTATTCTCAGCTACTTTGAGTCATTTCAATTTCATGAATATCTCTTCTGAAACATTCTATTATTTTCAAAGAACCAGGAAGCCATCCCTATTAAGGAAGCGATTTCTGATGTTTACAAAACAGGACAAGGCTTGGGTCTTTCTTTCCTCAAATCTGCTGTGCCCTTGAATGCACCTTGAAACAATGCCTGGCTCTCAAGTGGACTCGTGGTGTGCTTTGTTGGTCTGGAAAAGACCAAATGTCCATGCTTTTGGAACTTTTTCTTTTAACATCAGGGAATAAAGTGGCCTGTTTCTATTTCCCATTGATGAGAAGCAATTTGTTGGCAAGTGGAATCATTTGCTATTTGTCCTCCCCTTGCTGGTTCAAGGCCAGCAGGACTCTGAGTCCTGAGGGAGGACTGTCTTTGGAAATGGTGATGCTAAGAGAGATGGTGATACTCTATTTGCTTTGTTCACAGTTGTCATCCTCCTCCTACTGTGCCCTTGTCCAGGAGAATGGGGAACAGACAAAGAGAAGGGAGTAAGCTTCTATATTCTATAAGAATAGTTGCTTCTTCAAAAATGGTGTCCAGTCCTTGAGATGGGGAAAGAGCTGCTTTGTTTGACCTTGCTTCTGCTGACCTTAAGAGCAGGGAAAGCGTCTCAGGATGGCCTTAGCTCAGGTCCTTCCCCCTATCTCTTTCACTCTAGCTGTACCTGTTGTGTATTTACTGTGCTGAAGTCTAAATTCTCTGTCCAAGTCAGAAGTTTGACCAAGACCCCTCTCAAAACCTTCCAGTCTTCATGGTACTAAGACTGATGCCCAAGCTCCACAATCTTTTATGACCTGGCTGGTGTATCTCCATCTGGCTTTGCTCTACCCTCAACCAAATACAGATAAAGTGCAATCCCAAGAATGCCTCATGCTGAGGTATCCCTTCCCCTGAGGGACTAGGATGGTATAGTATAGAACAGAGTTTATTAAGGGCATGGGGAGGGGATTCAAGAGGGTAGTAGAGACAGAGAGAGAAAAAGAGAGAGACAGAGACAGAGAGAGAGACAGAGAGACAGAGACACAGAGAGACGGAAGAGTAGAATAGAGAAGTAGAGGCCAGCCATGAGCACAAAGAGAGAGATGGGGAAGGGGATAGGGAGAGAGGGGGAACAGAAAGCCAGAGCAAGAGAAAGCAAGAAAGCAAGAGAGAAGGAGGGGGCAAAGAGCCCTTTTGATAGTGAGTCAGGCATATCTGGCTGTTGCCAGATAAATGTGGGGCAGAGCTTACACTTAGTTCTAATGCTAACACTCAATTCTCCTGCCTCCTGCCTGGTCCTTTCTATCTGGGATGCCAGTCTCTATTTTCTTTCTATTTTTAAAAATATATTTATGTATTGTATGTATATGAGTACACTGTCGCTGTCTTCAGACACACCAGAAAAGGGCATTGGATTCCATTACAGATGGTTGTGAGCCACCATGTGGTTGCTGGGAATTGAACTCAGGACCTCTGGAAGATCAGTCTGTTAGCACCAGGATACTCCAAGCCCCGGCCTAACCATGTGACCCTTGACCTGCATTGCCAGGACAACGACCCTCAATCCTACAACCCACTTGGCTCAGTTCCCACCTCCACTGGTGTGACATCATTCTCTGTATAAATTAGGGAATAACCCCCTCCTCTTTCTCCTCTTCTCTTCCTCTTCCTCTTCCTCTTCTTCTTCTCTTCTCTTTCTCCTCTTTCTCTCTCTTCTCTTCCCTATCCTTCTATCTGCTTCACCGCCCCCCCCATCCCTCCCTAATAAACCTCTCCCACATGGAACACCTTAGCCTGGTCTGCTGTTTGGTTTATCTGCCCAAACTATAAAATTGGTGCTGAAACCCGGGATTGGATTAAGCAGAAAGTCAGCAGCCACCAGCGCCTGGTATGCCCAAGCGGCACCCAGTGGGCGCAGCGGTGGGTACAGAACACAACATCCATGGTAAGATTTCCACTGCCTTGCAGCTGCACACACCAACTCTCCGCACAGCACCTTGCAACTTCCCCTCCTCCCTCTGAGCCAGAACTCATGGCAACCTCACCTCCCCTTTTGTTTTAAATCCCAGTCAAAAGGGATTAACCACTATTAAGCCTTTGCCCAAAGCAGTTGCCTGAAAATCCACCAGGCTCACACAAAGGCCTAAGGGGGTGAGGGGGAGGGAGGAGCACGACTTCCCACCATTTCCACCACATGACCCACTGCTGTCCTGGGGCACAGGAACTTTAAACCAAATGAGCTGTGCCATTTCCACGTGCTTTATAGGCCGGGCTTCCATGATCCCATTTTACCAGTTCACTAAAAACTCTCATGTAGACACCCAGGCTCCTCTGACCCGACCACTGCCATCACGAACAGAGAGCTTAGGGTAGACATTGTGGTCTATGGGTGGCCCATATCTTTCCTCTTGGACACTGGAGCCACTTACTTGGTCCTAACGGAATTTAGGGGGCCTACATCTCCCTCTCGTTTTCCTATTGTCAGGGTCGGAGGACAACCTTATTTCCCATATCAGACCCCACCACTTAATTGCATTTTTAGGGGTGTACCTCTCACCCATTCCTTTTTGGTAGTGCCCACATGTCCTGTCCCCTTATTGGAAAGAGACCTACTATCTAGGCTGGGAGCCTCTATCTCTTTTGCTCCCCACATTCTCCTGAACTCAAGCTCACCAGCAGTTCCTCTGCTCCTCCTTTTAGACAGCCAACCTACTAATAATACCATGTCATTCCCTTTACCAGCCTCACAGGTAGACCCCCGAGTCTGGGACATCCAGAACCCCTCTGTTGCTAAACACCATTCGCCTGTTGTCATCCAATTGTTGGGCCCTACCAGGTATATTACCCAGGCTCAATATTCTCTCTCTCTCCAGAGCCTCAGGGGACTCAAGCCAATCATCTCTGACCTGTTGAGGAAGAAACCCCTTCACCCTACCTCTTCTCCCTTTAACACCCCTATACTGGCAGAAAAAAAAAAAAAACAAAAAACAAAAAACAATGGTACCTATCGTTTATTCCAGGATCTCAGATGCATTAACTCTGCAGTGGTGCCTCTTCACCCAGTTGTGGCTAACCCCTACACACTTGTTTCTACTATCCCCTCAGGTACTTCCCACTTCTCAGTTCTAGACCTTAAGGATGCGTTCTTCTCTATTCCTCTAGATCTCCAGTCACAAAACATAATTGCTTTTACCTGGACAGATCTTGATACCCACTTTTCCACCCAACTGACCTGGACTGTCTTACCTCAGGGATTCCGGGATAGCCCACACCTATTTGGGCAGGCCTTGGCTTCTGACCTATTATGTCCTTCTCTGTAGCCCCTCTTTAGAAATCAGCCAGACTGACACCATGGCTCTTCTGAATTTCCTTTCTAATCGTGGCTACAGGGTCTCACCCTCTAAAGTCCAACTGTCTGCTCCTCAGGTTACCTATTTGGGACTAACAATCACCCCAACCCATAAGGCTATTACATTAGACAGAAAGAGTCTGATTCAGTCTCTGTTCCATCGACAAAAGAAGAAATTTTGTCATTCTTAAGAATAGCAAGTTTTTTTATGTTCGTGGGTCCCTTCCTTTTCCCTTCTTTCTTGCCCTCTATATGAAGCAGCACCAGGCCCCGCCCACGAACCTCTTTTAAAACCAGTTACCAAGCCCTTTCAAAGGCTCCAACAGGCTTTCCTTAGGGCCCCAGCTTTACATCTTCCTGACCTGACTCGTCCTTTTTCCCTCTATGTAACAAAAAAGGAGGGATTTGCCCTTGGAGCCTTGGGCCACCAAATAGGACCTTCTTTTGCACCTGTGGCATACCTTTCAAAGAAGCTAGACCTAGCCATCCAGGGATGGACACCCTGTATTCACACTCCAGCAGCCTCTGAACTCCTTATTTGAGAATCAGAAAGAACTAACCACTCCTTAAAAACTACTCTTGTTAAACTGTCACAGGAGCTTCATCTTGACTGGGTAAAGCTCCTGCCCCTGCTCTTTTCAGACTTTGAGCTCTCCACAAGCGACCTCTCCTCATCTCACCTTTTGAACTCATGTACGGACATCCAGTCCTAACTCCTGGCTTCTTGCCCGAATGCTCTTCCCTTCCAGATTATTTGCTTACCCCATTACTCTCTTATGTTCACTCTCTCCTATGGAACTTTTCTGACTGTCACCTGCCTCGATCACACTTTGTTTCCTGCCCATTACCTGTTAATTTTGGAGACCAAGTCCTTTTATCTCCTTCAGGTCATCAACCTTCACCTCTCTCTCCAAAGTGACAGGGTCCTTTTAAGGTAATCCTTGTAACTTCTAAAACTGCTAAGCTCGAGGGACTTTCTCATTGGGTCCACCTGTCTCACCTAAAACCCTTCATTCTCCCACCTAAAGATGTGTACTCTTCATACACATCAACCCTAACAGGACTGCGCTCCATTAAGCTCCAGAAGACATCAAGACCACCCGTCTTGTCTCATCCTAGAAAATGAGGCTTCACTCCGATAGCCAAACCCGACCTCGCTGGATGAGACACCGAATTAGTCCTGGCTTTTTCATCTTTTCCCTGCTGTTCATTTCCATCAAGGGTAGTCTTTATGTCTGGAGATTCCGAAGTTCGAGAAATGCCTGCTGACAACAAGCAGACTTTCCAAATAGGATCAGGAAACTGCTCCATAGCTGGGTGACAGGAACCAATCCAGATTGCCATCATCCCTATATCTGTTGCTCCATTTGCATATTATGACCTTTATACCTGTTTTCTCTTTGACCAGACAAAAGATTATTACAGAAAATGGCCAGACATGTATGGTGGCTGCCCATACTGGTCTTGTGAGATACACATGCTAGGGACACGGATTAATCACTTCTTCTATTGATTCCGAAAGATACTCTTCCTCTACATTCGAGACCCATGGGATCCCAGGTGGGAATAGGAGTTGCTGGTAAGCTTTACCACAAAACTCAGCCCAGCTCCCTGTAAGTACCATCCACATCCAGAGACAATATGTCTCAATCGCCCCTTGTCTTATAAATCTTGTCTCTACATTCCTTCAGTGACAAGCACAAAGAATTTCTAACCAAACTGTCAATCAGCTCCTGTTACAGGATTACCAGCCGCTGCCTATAAGATGATTACGAAATGGATCCCAATGGTGAAGGCCAGATATACCCTGAAAATTGACGACACCCTTAAACAGCAGGAAGTAGCTTAAGAGACACAATGCCCCTATTCCCTCTTCACCATTGGTTTCCTCTCTCCTTTTCTCCCCTTCTTTTTATAATAACAAGAAGGGAGGAATGTTAGCACCAGGATACTCCAAGCCCTGGCCTAACCATGTGACCCTTGACCTGCATTGCCAGGAGAGCGACCCTCAATCTCACAACCCCCTTGGCTCAGTTCCCACCCCCACTGGTGTGACATCATTCTCCGTATAAATTAGGAGATCACCCCTCCTCTTTCTCTACTCCTCTTCTCTTCCTCTTCCTCTTCTTCTTCTCTTCTCTTCTCTTCTCTTCTCTTCTCTTCTCTTCTCTTCTCTTCTCTTCTCTTCTCTTCTCTTCTCTTTCTCCTCTTTCTCTCTCTCCTCTTCCCTATCCTTCTATCTGCTTCACCGCCCCCCCATCCCTCCTTAATAAACCTCTCCCACATGGAACACCTTGGCCTGTCTGCTGTTTGGTTTATCTGCCCAAAATATAAACAGTCAGTGCTCTTAACCGCTGAGGCATCTCTCCTGTCCCAACCAGTCTCTATTTTCAACAAAAACATTATTTCACATTCAACTTGTGGGTCTTATTCCACCCCTTCACACTGAGATGGAAACCCCTTCACACTGAGATGGTTGGAATATATGCTCCTAGAGTTGATGCTCTCAAAACTTAACCTCCAAATTCATGTTAATGATAACTGGAAGTAGAGGTTGGGAGTGACCTGTATGCCTTAGATCTGGAACCTATGTAGGGGGCAATGAGAGAATAAAGAGAAGACTGATTCATGTACAGAAAAACTGGGGTCAGGTATAGTGTACTTAATCTGATAAAGTAGGACCTACTACCACTGCAACCACAACCTCGCTGGCAATTCTGTAGGAGGTCTCTGTAGGTAAGCAGTCTCAGGCTGTAAATAGCTAGGAGGAGGAAGGTGCAGCATTTAGTTTTTGTATACACTGATAAACTGATAATTGTGCTTGGACCCCCCCCCCACACACACACACAAGGAAAGCACTGCTATCTTTTTGAGCCTGTCCCACATGGGTAACAGCTTTGCCCTTCCCTTGGGCATTGGGGTACTTGACGTGACCATGTGTATGTCAGCTATACACTTGAGATTTCACTCACTTGGGTCTCCTTCCACTCCCAATGCTACTATTCACTAGGTGTTGGGAAAACTGGAACAAAAGCAAAAGCAAATGCTGAAACTGAAACCAATACCAAAACCAAAACCAACCAACCCAACCAAAAAAATGTCACAAACATCCATGCTTTGGTCTCAAAGAACGAAGACTTAGCACCCACATGTCCTGGTTCTATTCCACGAACCTCAGAGAGTGAGAATATCAGGATATCATCCCTTCTAGGCAGTAAGAATTTAATCATTTTATGATAAATTTTTATTTAAAACCTAAGAAGGAAACAGGAGTTTTCAAAACCACAGGTACAAGCTACCACTCTGCCTCTGAATATTCTCTCATTCATTCCTTTAACAGTCAAATCGGATGCTGGTATTATCACATGCATTTACTGGTACAATATGATATATATATATATATCTTGAATGAACATGCTCTGAAGCATCCTCTTCTGGGCTTTGGATCAACCTTCAAAGTTTAGAATTTATGTTTCAGATTACTCTGATGACTTACCAAGATTGCTATGGAAATCATGACTTTTTTTTTTTTAATTTTATTGCTAAATGACAAGCAAGAGTGAACTCAGTAAATGAACCTACAGCATTAACATGAGACAGTACCGAATACTGCTCTTTTGTCTTTGAGTCCTGCATTTGTCAGAATCCAATTGAAAAAGCCTTCCACTTAGTGGAAGGGCAAAATGTATTTGTGTATCTGTTGGCCTCATGAGGTAATTCATCTCTGCTAATAAAAAGGAGCATTATCTAAGTCAAGCTTTTATTATGCTGGTATATTGGGCAACCATAAAATGTACATGGAAAAGTGATTTATTGATCAGCTGATAATGAGGGGACATACCTAATCGGCTGAAGCATTCTCCTAGGTCCTTGGAGACCGATGAGTGAAACTGAACAGTGTTAGGCTGTAATATGGCAACTGTTTAGGATTCTGAATTCAGCCCACTGAATACTTCTCTTGTTATTCAATAGCGACATTACAGAGGTATACCTAGTAGGAGATCAAAGCTCGTATTTTGAATGTTTTCTATCAACAGTGTCTTGTCTGATTCTGAAATTTCAGTAGGAGGTGAAAAGTCTCAAATGAAAAATACCTAAGATGGTTCTCAGGAAATGGTGTCATACACAAACACATAGACACACACAGAAACACACAGACACACAATACACGCTCACCGAGCATGGAAAGGTTTTCAGTTTTAAATAAGTTAGTTGGATTTGAATGACATGGTCCTTCTCTAAAGAAAATTGACTCATCTAGTTTTAGGATTGGTCCTATGAGAAGGACACAAAGCATATTGTGACTCTTGCAACAGTCCATCTTTTGGCATCCCTTCCCCACGTGAAGAACTCACCCAGAAGGAGCAAGAGGGTGCGTGAATTTTCTGCTACCCCACAGTTGGTGGCTTTAAACAACTCTAATACTGCCTACGCTCCTGTGAGTCAGGCACCTGAGCAAGGCTCCCAGGAGACTCGAAGGGCTGGAAGTGACTGATTATTATGTGGGAATGTGAATCGAAGTCTCTTCTCAGTCCTATAAACTCTCAGTGTTGCTCCTGTGCATACGATTCAATATAGTCTCTTTTCTTACATGAAATTTTACTCACACATCCAGTTTTCTCAACATATCTAAAATTTATGTGTCAGAGAATAAGTTTCCATCCTATAGTAATACATACATACATACACACACACACACACACACACACACACACACACACATGGACACACACTCACACATTGGTATAATATTGGTATTGTCCTTTGGAAAGCTGTTATAAAGAAAGAGCAATATTATGTAGGTAAAGCAAATCATTGACTTACTGAAATAAAATTGGCTGCTCACATAATGTTGTTCTCTCCTCAGATTCGTACACAGACACTATCCTACAGTATGCTTAAAAAACATGGCTAATTTAGAAAGTGAGGTGGAATGAGATCATGAGGCTTGGACATTAATCTGGTAGAATTAGAGCCTTTACAAGGAAAGACAATGAGAGAGATTGCGCTCTCCCTGCTTCCCCCCCTTTTCTCTTCTTCCCCTTTCTCTCTTCGATTTGACCTCCCTCCAACTTTCCTTTCCCCTCTCTCTTTCTCTTGTCTCTTTCTCTTCTTTCTTCCCCTCAGAAGAGAGATCTGGAGAGCATATAACAAACAAGAAGGGGCTACCTATAAATCCAAAAGAATAATTTCATTAGACATGTATTAGCACCTTGATCTTTTCCATCTCAGCCTCCAGAACTATAGGAAATAAATTTCTATTGTTTAACTGGTTAACCTTGGATATTATTATAGCTGTCTAAGCAGAACAATGCAGTTTTGTTACTGTGAAGTGGGACGTTGATGTGAGAAGTATGTAAAAACATGGAAACTGTCTTGGAATTCGGGGATAGGTAGAGGATTGAACAGTTCTGCAGCGTGTTCTAGGGAAAGAAAAAAGATCTGGATTGCCCTGAAGAGATGGCTTGATGGAATTATTATTTTTGAGGTGATCCTACTGACAGCTCAGACAGAAGTGAGGAGATTTTCTCATTAGAGAACACCAACATGGTGGCTTGACTATCACACAGTGAAGGGTGTGGGATTGGAGAAATAAATTTCTGTTACTTAAGCCTCCCATTCTATGGTGTTCTGACAGCCCAAGGGCGTTAATGAAATGTTTAAATAAATGTAACTGTCAAATTTATTTATACAATATATTTATTAGTCGTTATTTATATAATATGAATATCTTCTGGCTCAGTAGCCCCTGGGATAGCCTATATGGCTGGTTGTATAACTATAATAATGCCCACAGGTTAATCTCTAATATGATTTTGAATTTTACCAATCAAGATGCATAATCTATGTCCTTCCTCTTGCAATTTTGCAAGCTTAGATGTCTTTGGTAACCAACAATATGTGGTAGCAGAGATAATGTGTTCCTTCTAAGACTAGATCATAAGACAATATACTTCTTAACTTATAAGCTGCTCTTGCTTTCTTTTTGAGCACTGAAGTGATGTGGAGGAATTTGGATATTCCAAGGCTGGGATGCTATAAGAAGCTCAAGCAAGTGAAGAGGTTGACTTTATACACTCTGCTGTTAATTTCAGTGAGCCAACAGTCTACGAAAAGGTTCAAAATTGAAGTCAACACTCCTTCCAAATGTGAATGAAGATGGCTCTTGATGGTTTCACATTCCAACCATCTGTATACACTCAGTATCTTATTTCTAGATAGTCAGAACAAGGACTTTTTACAGGTACCAGCAAAATGATCTTTTCTGTCATCACAGAATTGTCCTCTGGCACTGTCCTTCTTCTTCTGTGTAGGATGTGTCCAGGATGCTCTCTGTATCTGTTTGCCATTCTTCCACTCTTACTGTAAGGTCCCTGATACAGAAGAAAAATCTCAGAGATTGTAGTGCATGGCCACTCAAGGTGGGCAAAGACTTTGTGCTAGAGCATGAAGAGGGAACATGCCCAGTCTTTGGCTAGACCTTGTCTCTTAGACCCCAGAACAGCCCAGAGTGAAACAAGGCTACTTCTTGACAGTTATATTCCAGCCAGGTCTTCACACTTCTACAGCAATTATGCAGTAGGACAAGTGCAGTTATGGGTACTAAGGAACATTCATTTAACCTCAAGAACCTTTGAGTTTTGCTATCATTTTGTTTTAGCAGATGAGGACTATTGCAGTTGTCAATTAGTTTCTACTCAAATTGACCCAAAGGCAGCACACCAATGTTTTTGATTCCTGAATGAAAGACACACACACACACACACACACACACACGTGCACACAAAACCACAGCCTTATATTTTAAACAGCTCAATGGCTGTGCCCCTTCCAAACTTCCACATGGCTAACACCTCCCCTCTGGTATTCCTGAATTATTACTTATTAAAATCTATATTCCATCGGTGTTGCCCTAGACCCAGCAGCTGGGGCTGCTCTCCTCTTCCTCTTCCATGTTGGCTATCTCTCTGTCTGTACTTCTCAGGCATCGCTGCTACTCCTCTCCCTGAATGGTAGCTCTCCCCTTTCTCACCTTCCTCCATTCCTAGCCTGGGAATCCTAAAAGTCCCACCTCTGTCTCCCTACCCAGCCATTGACCACAGACAACTTTATCTACCAATCAAAACCAACTGGGGCAGGGACCCTCAGTGTCTTATATGCAGAATCTTGTGGAATTTTGGGGACCCAATTAACATAACGTAAGTAGCATTAGACCAACTCCACAACAGAGGACTTATGAGGTGGGGTGATGTAATGTTGCTCCATCAGGATTATTCAGAAAGTAGTGGCTGAGCCTGGATATTTTTTAAACAACTTTCTCTTTAACTGCTGTTTATCTTACAGCTTCCAATGTCACCATAACAGAGACCACATACAGTGCCTCCACTGTCCTCCACATCACTACCAAATGGATCTCCTCTCTTTTACCTGTAACACAAGTTAACATGCTGATTTCTTCTGCCCAGTGTGTGTACATGCGCATCCATGTGTGTATGTATGTGTGTATGTATATGTATGTATATATGCATTTATGTGTGTGCATTCATACATATATCCTTGTGTACACATATACTGTATCTTTCTCTGCTGTGCTATGAAGGGAGATTTGACTTCCTTGAACATATGGTTGGAGGTAGGAACAGCTAAAGTTTGTTTTAAGAGATAAATACTAACCCAGTGAACCACAAAAGCTTCTGGCATTATCAAAGCATTTCAGACCTTTCATGAAACCTGTCAGGCCAGAGAAATGGTGCTGTCACTTGTCATTCATTCTTAGTGGGTTTAATGAAGATATAGAGGTTGTCTTTACAGATCCCGTTGGGCTTGGCTAATTGAGCAGGCTACAGAGAGGGTGTGAGGGAACAGACCATTTGTTCTCATCATGCTCATTATGGAGAAAAGGTTGACTAACCTTTCCCCCTTTGTTGACTTTCCCCAGAGCATAGCAAGAGCTTTGGAACTGAAATGTCCTGAATCCTCTTTCTTCTGGGCCTTGTCCTGACTTTCATGATCACCTCACAGCTACTATACTGGCATCAGGATTGTTCTGAATCTAAACAATATTACCTTCTAGCTCTCAGAGCTAAGTGTCCAGAACTAAATATTCTGTCCTTTTCTTAGGAACTAGCACTTTTGTTAGTGAGCTGCTCTGGGTGCAGGTTGGTTCTCTTGGCTGCTGCTGGTGAATGAATGAAAGCTGCTATTCCTCAAGTTCTGACTACAGGTTTATAGTACGGCTGTGAGTAACTCCTAACAGTTGCAAAAAGGCTTCAAATTCCTGATTTCTGCATGTAACTTTTCTATAGTTGTGACCAAATAACAACTTAAGGTAATGATTTCTCGAGGCTCCTACAGTAGGAGAGCACTGTCTACCGTGGTGAACAGTAGGGACATCACAGAGTTCAGGGCTGCAGAAGCACGTGGCTGGCACTTGCCATGCTTCAGTGAATCCAGGATGCAGAGAGAGGGAAATGCTGGCATTTAGCTGATGTTTTACCCCTTTCCATCTTAATCAGTACAGAGTGCCAGCCTGTGGGATAGTTCTGCCTTCCTCAATTAATCCTCTCTTAGGCATGCTGAGAGGTATGTCTGCTATGCGGTTCTCAATCCAGTCAAAATGACCAGGAAGATGAACTTTCCCACTGTCTTTGAAAACACACCTTTGCAATACTTCTCATCAAGAGATAGACTCTCACCTCTGAACTTCGAAGTGTGGCTTAGTTGGGTGATTTTCTTTGTCTAATGAGATACTAGCTAAGGCACAAAAAGTCTTTCTTGCTCCTCACCTAGAATCTGGGGGCTTTACTGTTACCTGATCTGGGATAACCTTGTAGTGGCTGGGAGACCATAGGCACAGAAATAAGGTTAATAGTTGGTCTTGCTCTCGTGGCAGACACTCTGAGAACTGTTTCCCAAATGAGAAAGGTCATGGTAGACCACTGAGCTACAAGTCAACCAGTCAATTTCCCTTAGTCACAGGAGAGCTCCCAATACACATGAAGTCAAGTAAGACTTCCCAGAAGGACCACAGCGTCATCAATTAAATGAGACTGTTAAAGTTTTCAGTTAGTAACTTTGGGGATGTTTTGTTACTTAGGCAAACCTCACAAATACGGTCACATTGTGGTTTATTTTATGCCAAGAAGTCTCTGAAAACTGAGAACAACCATTTTCAGAGTTGGCTACTATGAATTTAGTCATCTCTATTCAAGAATTTTATTTTTTACCAACAATTCCAATATGGTTTGTTTAATGTTAAGTTAAAATTCAGTGTTTACCTTCTACAAGCGAGACCAAGATGAAAATCTATGTTGTTGGGTTAGACTAGTAATACTGGGTATAATGTCCAATTGAATGAATTGTGTGTTACATTACCATGTTCATGAATATATGGGAGACTAACTAAAAATAATTTCCTTCCCTCATACCAAGATCAAATTGATGGTTCAGAGATATTGAGTTTGTATTCAAAATTCTGTCATGTAATCAAGTCTTTGGGAACAAATTAACTAGCTAGCTGAGAAAAAATAAAATACATGTTATCAAAGCCATATAAAATATACTATGCCAACACTAAAATTAGCAATTACTATTTAAGCCAGTGTCTGTCATGAACACTGACTGGTCTTCCACACCTTCAGAAGTCACATGTCTTCATGTTTTTTTTTTGTTGTTTTGTTTTTGTTTTTTTATTTTTTTATTGTGGCAAGCCCTTCCACAAGGGAAAAAGTATACACCCCATCTCAATGGAAAGAGTCACAAGGGAGCAGTCATGGTGGAGGCATTGCTGTGGCGTATGGGAAACAGTCTACTGCTGATGGTCAGATCTGAATTAATCTTGCATCTCACTTTTGGACCATAATTTCCCATCACGGACGAAATGGGCACACATGCTACCACTAGGATCTTCTCTCAACTCCCTGACTACATCCATGTCTTGGTACAAGAAATCAGCGACAGAACAAAACAAAAATGGTATGATAACCTGTGAAAGGTGAAAGGAAGAGTCTGAGGTGTGGAGAGGTTCAGCTCATCAGCAGATAGTTCAGATCTGTTTGCGAAACAAAGAAATTTCAGAAGTCTGGAAGGATCTAGGATTAACAGAAAAGTAAGACTAACAGAAACTAGCAAACCACCAACACAACCGGAGTTGGAGCAACTTAGAGACTAGCTGCTGCGCAGTGGAAGAACTGAGAAAGGATGCCTCATTTTGAGCGACTCTCATATGTCCCAACTCTCACGGTTTCCAGAACTTTTATATCAAACTGATCTAATGTCCACACAACTTCCATTGACCCCGGGTTCATAGCTTCTAGAGAAATGCTGAAAAAGACTAGGATGAAAAAGAAAATGAGAAGAAAGCAGACGCCGTTCAATTAAATGATCTTATTTTCCTGCTCATGGGGCATGAAGACAAGCAGAGGAACCTGTCAGGAAGATGATCTCCAGGGCCCCCTTCCTAAGACTCCCCTGAATCCGGCAAGAACAAAGCTAGTCTTCATGGAGTTTTGCAGCTGCCACTCTGGTATCCCAGGTCTACAAAAACTATTTCCATTGTGTAAAAAAGATTCTTCTCATTTGGAAAATTCAGTACATTTTGAAATTATTTCCAAATGAACCAGATTTAAATTTTTAGCTCCATAGAAGAAACACCTAAGCTGTTCTCTAGTGAATGCTTTATTGAGAAGTCCTATGAACCGTCTCCTGAGATGCACACAGAGGACATAGCCAGTCCCCATAAGGAGCTGGCAATGCCATTGAACAGGTGGTGTTCCTGCGACAGAGATTTTTCTTTTGATTCAAGCTTGGGTGACTTAAAGTGTTCAGCATCTTAAGCCCCAAAGTGGTCCTTCGAGCTTTCTTCCTCCTGTGCAGCACTTCTCAAAGAGCATCCACCTCCCCTGCTACATCTTTGGCCCTGAGGCTTCTCCCTCTGGAAACCAAATCTAAATGGGCTTGCTTGGAGCTGGGTTTTGTTTTGCTTTGTTTTGTTTTGGACTCTCTCAGGCCTTTCAAAACAGCTCAGTGCCCTCTGTGGAGTTATAATGCATTAAAAAAAAATCCTTTTTCCTCATCTCGCTTATTATCTGAAATTACACAGCACAGAAACAGTGGAAGATCTCTTCACCCTGATAGGCTAATTTTAATGATTAACTGAGGAACTGTTAAAATTTTACTTCAATGCTCCACTGTCATTATGGAATTAGTAATAACAGCCATGGTAGGGTAGAATTCTAATGAGACTGAAGGGGGTGGGCAGGAGGGGTAGGCAGGAGGGGTGGGCAGGGGTGTCTTCGCTTCCAAACCAGCCGAGGCTTAGATGATCTAAACAGTGATCTAAAGATTTGGAGACTGAATGGCTCTTCAGGAAGGGTTTCTTAATGAGACTTGTATTCTCTTCCAGCCTCTGATTTGTGCTGGAACGGAAGGTGGAGATAGGGCCTCACTTGTCCAATGTTCCATTGTAGAACCGTCTAGCAGCTCATAGTATAAGCCACATATAGGGATGACTCAAGAGGTCATGTGCCGTGTCCAAGCAAAAAGGTGAAGTGGACAGGTCTTTGGATATATGGAAACACAGTTGTAAAGCATCCCAGGCCAGATACTGGCCTTCTGCAGGCGGCACATATAGGTTCTTTTCAGGGATGCTGTGGTGTATGAATAAACTAATATATTTGAATATTTGTTTACCAGTTGGTAGACTGTTTGGGGGAGGATGAGGAGGTGTGACCTTGTGGGAGGACGTGTGTCATTAGGAGTGGCTGGGCTTTGAGGTTTCAAAAGCCCACATCAGGCCCATTCTTCTCCCACCCCACCCCTGCACTCCCTCCCTTCGTCCCTCCCTCTGCCACCTGATTGTCGACCAAATATAATACAAATTCTCAGCTACTGCTCCAGCACCATGCCTGCCAGTCTCCACACTCTCTAAAATAGTGGGTGTGTACTCATTCTCTGAAGCTATAAGCAAACATCCAATACAATGCTTTCTTATGTAAGTTGCCTTGGTCATGGGGTGTCTCATCCCAGCAAGAGAACAGTAATTGAGAGAGATACTCATTGAGTAAATGGTATAAGGAAGAAGTTTAAGTATCAGAGTTGTGGGGCTCAAAGTTAAGGGCGTTTACTGCTCTGAAGGAGGACCCCATTTTAGTTTTCAGCACCTACACTGAATGGCACACAATTACCTCTAACTCCAGTTTCAGGGTGTTCAATGCTCTCTTCTGGCCTCTTTAGGCATCTGCACACATGTGATGCACATAAACACACATATAGGTATATAAATGCACATAAATACACTAAGTATAAAAATAATCAGAATGATCAGGGAAGTGGGTCTTAATATTGCCCCGTATGGAGTTATTTACCATCTTTACTTCAGCATTTGAACCTCAATTTCAATTTTTCCAGCCCAACTGTTTTAGCCCGTACCCATCATTCCTATGAAACTAACATTTCCAAAAGGGATTTCTTTTTTTTAGAAAAGTTCTTACTGTTTAGCAAAGGCTGGCCTGAGACTCTCTCTGTAGCCCAGGCTTGTCTGGAATTTAAGATCTTCTGCTTCAGCCTCCAGAGTGCTGAGATTTATAGGCATGTAGATTTTGTAGTCATTCACAACAGATTCTTATCTTCTCCTGCTATTCCAGGATATTCCTTTGGAAGCATTTTTCCCCCTCATGTCCTTCACAGCTCCAGCGATTAACTGGGATGGGAAGAAAATGAAGACAGAACAAAGTATGAGGTTGAGATTGGATGGCCTGGGATCTCTGCTGGAAGAGGCACAGCAATCCAGACGCTTGTCATGTTTACTATATATGGTGACCAGGGAAGATGGGTTACTGCATACAGCTGAATATGGGTTTAGGGCTTACAGTTGAATCAAGGAGTCAGAACTCCTGAAGCTGGACTTACGATGGTTGTGGGCCACCTGACATGGGTACTGGGGAACTGATGTCTGGTCCTCTGGATGAGTGCGAAGCATTCTTAACTGCTGAGCCATCTCTCCAATCCTGAGATCCTGAATTCTTCTGTCCTTTCATCATGTATTGTGCATTTACCCAGGGCCTATTATGTGTAAAGTGCATTGCTTTGTGCTGTGGAAAGATGAGAAGTAAGCATTCTCTTTCCTGTTTCTTAGAGTTGACTTAAGAGATTAAGGATTTCATAAGGGTGAATCCCTGTTTGCCCAGGGTGATCCCTGTTTGCTACTTGGATGCCTTATGGGCAGGAATAGTGGGATAGCTCTTTTGACTTTGCTGGCTTGGTACTGCATCTCTTGGTTCTTAGGTTTTTGATTCTTGAAGATGCTTATTTCTGACTCTCTATACCAGATTTAGAAATTTTTGTTGTATTATATCGATGCAGAAAGATTACACCATCCTGAAGAAGTCTCATTGAGCCCTCGGTCCTCTCCCCCAAAGAGCGATTAAAATTATGACTTCCCACAGCTTAACTTATGTGCCTTATATTTTATCTTATTTATTATTTTATTTTGTTACTCAGGTTAGACTCAAGTGCAGGGCTCAAGCATTCTGATTTTGCTTTAAATAGGCATGCTTATGAGGATGATCCTGTAGTTTATATATAAATTACACATTGTCTATGCTCATCATTGCAGACTATCCCAGCTTGTGAATACACCATGATTTATATCGCTTTTCTATTGTTGCTGGGCAGTTGGATGGTTTCCAGTTGGAGCATATTATGAACAGTTCTGTAGTCATTCTATTATACATACACGAGTACAGTTCTGTAGGTATGTGCTCTGGAGTGACATTTTTGGGTCATAGGGCCTGTGTGTATGTTCTGCATCAGTAGGTGCCAAATTGAATGATACTCTCACCAAAAACCTGCTAGAAGTATTTCAGCAGATGAAAGAATTCCTGTGTGTCCTTGGTAGCATTTGGTTTTCTGCATTGGCATTTTAGCTATTCAATGGGGGCAGGCTAGGTCTTTCCATTTTTTCTGTAATTATTTTAATCTCTCAAGCAAAAACATGAACATTTCATGTGAATGTTTTATAATTACCTAACATTGTCGATACTATAAACATCTATATTTTGCACAATTTTTGACCATTGTGCATTGAAGTTATGACTCATGTAGAGAGTGGCCTTTGGCATTATATGATTGGAATACACTGAGCACTCCACCCTCCGGCTCACTTGTTAGGAGGCAGTTCCATCATGCCAGTCTTGCAAGATGTGGTTCATCCCTCCTGAATGCTTTCCCCGTCAGGTTCTACTGCCTCATTATCTTCCTGACATTCTCATTTTCACCCCATTTTTTTTTCTGCTTGATTGCCATAATCCTTTCTATCTTCTCCTTTAACTTACAAAGCAATAAGTAGTTCTTTCCTTTCTGTTTTCATTGACTCTGTGGACATACTTCTCAGTCCTTCAGAGGACACTGGGTGTGCATTCCTAAGTATTCTCCTGTTGTTCCTAAGCATGGACTTGCACTTAGAAGTGAGATCATGGTTAAAAGGGTGAGATCTGAGATTTCTATGGGTCAGATGCCAGCTTTGCTATGTGCCAACTTTTTAACCACAGGAATCATTTACCTTCTATAAGCCCCAATCTCCCTGCCTATAAAGTGGAGTGAATATTAACTGTGTCTTGGCTTTGTTGGAGAGTTAGAGTCTACCTTAGCTTCATGCCTGTTGAGTGGGTGTTACTGTCATGGGACTCACGTCTTTTACCCCTGAATCTTGACTACATGGAAGTCCCTTGCCCTGCCCTGCCAGCTCCTTCCTTCCTCAAATATTTATGTGTCTATCTGATCCTGGGTCAAAATGGTACTGATAGCTGTTGCAGTTAATCTCCAACCCAAATATGCCCTGGCAATGAAAACACGACTCAATTAATATGAATACATGCTGTGCGCCTAGATTGGGCAGATCTACTGCTACACTACCATCTTCTCCATCTATGAGACCCCTTATAACTTGTGGATTCTCCAGGCCATGTGCTTCTGCTCTGCTTTTCTTCTTCTTCCTCCTCCTCTGCATCCTCTCCCACTTCCGTTTTCTCCTTCTTGTCTTTCTCTTGCACCTTCTGCTCCACCTTCCCTTTTATCTGTCCAATCATCAGTTCTCCTTTATTTTACAATTAAGGTGGGAAGCAGGTTTACAGGAAATCACCTGAGTGCTGACTCATTCCTTGTTTGCAGCCATTCACAAGAGAACAGAATTAACATCAAATATAATTCGCCCCAGGGTTATCCAAAACAGATAGTGAACAAAGTCCTTGTCTTCAGAAGATAAAATTTAGTTTGAATGATAAGAAACCAGGCATCAACCCTACTTCTTCATTAACTATTGTCCTATGTGTCTAGAACTAAAGGCATGGTATTCTTAGTGTCCAATAGGAAGATATGATGTAGTTGGAAAAAACTGCCTTAGAAACCCTTGTTACAGAGTCTAAATAATGGGAAAGACTGAATAGACATTCTGCCCAATGTAGAGTATGTAACAGATGATAATTATTGTTCCTTCAGTTGCTGTTCCCTCTTATTTATGAAGGTTATGCTCAAGACTGCTTAACAGATATCCTCAAGAAGCCATGCATCCTAGCATTCATGCCTCTTTGCTCTTCTTCCACAATAACCCTGGGCTTGTCACATGACTTTCTATAACCAATAGGATATGAGCCTGTAGCCCAAGCAGAAGCTCTTAGTCTACCATGAAGACTCTTTTTCGGTTGTTTTTCTGACTTTGTATGATAGCTTGTATAGAGTAAATTCCAAAAGGCTATGAGACTCTACAGAAAGAAACAAACAAGCATTCAGACAAGTCTAACCAATCCCTCACAGTCCAGCCACAGGCACAGGAAATGGGAGTGGATTTGTCTTGCTTCATCAGGTCTTCAGTTAAGGCTAGGGGGACACTAGCACACAGACAGAGCCCTTGTGCCAGTATCCTGCCTAAACAGTAGAATCCTGACAGCAAGTCTTTCAAGACATTAAGTGCTAGAGTAGTTATTTTATCTAGAAATGGGTACCTGAATCATAAAGCTCATTTGTCCTATCCGATTTGGATTCCTCTTGTGCATTAAAGCAAAACAAAACAAAACAAAACAAAACAAAACAAAACAAAAAACAAAGACAAAAAACCAAAAAACCACAGGGTGGACTAAATCCTTTCTCTAAACATTGCTCAGTTAGTCTGTGGCATCTGAGCCTCATGCCTGTGAACTCCCTGAAGTCTGATCCTATCCCTTTATCATTTGTGAGCATATGCTTTTTCCTGGGGCTATGACTTAATGGCTTTCACTGCACTACTCCCCAAAGTATCTGTGTTTCCTCAAAATGATAAAGTAGTTCAGAAGAAAACAAGATACTTAATATATTCTTTTTAAAAATGGTTTATCTGGAGAGTGATGAGTAGGAAGAAAAAGAAAGCCATGGTACCTAACTCTACTGACTGGAATTTGGGTGGCCTCCAGAGTGCAGAGATGGTGTAATTGTTTCTCCTGAAGACTGCTTTCCACAACGGTAAACATAGAACTCTATTGCCAAATAAGTTATTTCTCTTCCTGTGTTGCAGAGTGTATTACACTTTGAATCTTTTCAACTTGGGGCCAGCATCCCCCATGTTTTCCCTAAAGACAAGTGAGATTATGCAATAAATAGTAGAGTAAATAATAAAATTCAGGATCGTCTTACTGCTAGCATTTGTGGGGTGCCTGGCAGCAGTTGAAATGTATGTTCCCATGTGACACATAAATAGCTTAACTATTTAAATTAGATTAACAAGGTCTTGAGTGAAATATGGCATGTTGTTAATACATTGTCAGACCCAACTTTGCATTTAGACTATTCAGGTGAGTCTCTATTTTGGTTTGAGACAATGTGGAGGGTGGCCCATGACTCCTGCACCATGTCCTGTGTCTCCTGTGACCCTTGTATGTGGTCCTGTCCCAGAAATCAACTTGTTCTTCTTGTATTTCCTTACCTACTTCTGCCCTACACTGGAACCAATCACATGACAAAGCCCCACCCACACTCTCCAGCCATCATCCATCATTTACAACCTCCTCAGGTCTAGTAGAGCACAGTAGAGCAACACAGCTTGTTTTTACAAGGATAGACGCTTTGGCAGTCAGTCAGAACTTATGATCTATGGTAGGTTTCTCCTGGAAGTTTCTTCCATACTACTGTGACCGGAGTCATTAAGTGGTATATTGAACTAGAGATAGTATGGTGTGCTCTGTACTATGTTTTATGTTTTCCATTTTATTTTTTAACAGCAAGTACTCCTTTAAAAAAAAAAAAGATTTAGTTTATGTATGTGAGTACACTGTTGCTCGTTTCAGACACACCAAAAGAGGCCATCACATCCCATTACGGATGGTTGTGAGCCACCATGTGGTTGCTGGGAATTGAACTCAGGACCTCTGGAGGAGCAGTCAGTGCTCTTAATCACTGAGACATCTCTCCAGCCCATGTTTTCTGTTTTTCAACCTGAATATATATGGAGAAACTATCATAATAGTATCAGGACCACCTATGCTAACAGCTGTCTTGTTCTGGGACAGTTCAAGCCCATCATACCTGTCATGACAATGCTTTCATAGCAGCCTGGTGACTAAGCTCTCTTCCCTGTTTTAGAGATGAGGGAATTCAGATTCCTGGAATTGTAAAGTGATAATATTTTAAAACACAGCAAATCAGATTCCAGAATCTTTGCTCTGCACTGCTTTACAAGATTACCCTCTTGGAGCAAGCCTCAACTTTCTTAACTCACTGCAATGCTTTTTTTCTAGGTAAGACCTTCCTTTTGGATGCTTTTGAGATGGGTAGGTAAACATGCTTGAGTAGGTAAAGGTGCTTGCCGCCAAGACTGACGACCTGAGTTTGATCCTGCAAGTGGTCTCTGATCTTTAGACACTTGTGGCATGAACGTTTGTCTGTAAATGTGCACGCGTACACATACACAAGCAAGTATATGTGAAAATACATTTTCCAGTGATACAAAATCTATGTATGAGTGTCCTATAATGTGGAAAAGTGTGGTCCACACTAGGAAGGCTGTCCCCATGTATGTGGCACCACTTGAAAGAAATTGACATTATGAATGAATTCTCCTTTCTTCCCATTTATTAGCACAATAAGAATACGTTGGTTTCTTTTAGTTAGAAGGAAATCAGGTATGAGATAGAGGAATTGGAAACGATGAAAAACAATGCATTGATTTCAAAAAGTTAGGGATCCAATGTGTTATTTTCATACATGTGTACAGAACGATAGACCCAGTGACCTTCTGGTGCTGGGGCTGGGATGTAGCTCAAGGCCAGGGAAAATGAGGAACAGCATGGAGATGGAAGAGGATATTGGATGGTTGTGCAAAGCCTTGCTTTTGGGAGGAAGAAATTGATGGAAAGTCACTTGTGAACAGCCACACCCTTTCTTAGTAGTGGCATGATCCAGTCTAAAGCACAGGGACACCATGGGAGAAGTTTTTTTTTTTTTTTCTCTTCATGCTGCTATCAACTCCGAATTGACAGCTGCCAGCCACCTGTGCTTCACTGAAGGACTGACATATTTCCACTTGGAGTAGGCGGGTGTCTGCAGTGCTATCTCTTCTAAAAAATCTCCGATGCTTCTGGCTTGGGGCGGAGGTGCAATTTATGGAAATTAATCTAGTGTTGTGATAAACTTAGCTGTCATTGGTCACATCCAATGACAGGTGACAATTTTATTCTGAGAAAACCTAACTCCACAGTGAGGAAGGGAAAGAGTTTTAATGACAGTTATCTTCCTTCAAGAGGAAAAGAAAGGAATCCCATTTTAAGAGAGGTTGGAGAGAGTCCAAGAGTTTGGATATTTTTCTCTAAATCTTTTTGAGGTGGGGAAGGTGGCCTTTGTACTTATATAGGCATCTCAGAATAAATATATCTCCTCTGTCCTAACACATTTCCTTTCTGTATTGAGACAATACAGAGCCTAGAAAATGAAGAGTAAGATTCAAATATTTTCAGTCACAATTTCTATATCAGTTGAGCATTCCTGTATAAATGCTCTAGCCAGACACACTTTTAATCATCTGTTAACCTAATATTGATATAATAATTAGCCAATGGCCAGTGACAATAGAAATATAATAGTTAGGTGATGGTAGGGTTGAATGAAGGAATTAGGAAAAAGGAACACCCTTAAGCTAGGCTTAGAAATTTCAGGGGGACCCTGGGCAAATATCATTGCTAAAACTACATCCAACTTCTCTAGTAATTCTGGTACAATATTGGACAACTTTAAAGGTTCATATCCACCCCACCTCACCACCCCTGCAATCATATCTCAGCCAGATGTGACACCTCACAGATTGTATTCATACTTTTTTCCTGCTCTCCTCAGAGAAACAAAAGGGCAGTGGAATTGCCATCCCCAAGAAAGAAGCAATGGCCAAAAGGCATTTTCCCCTACGTCTTTTAACTATCCTGACTGTTATCTCTTGCTGTGAAGAGGCTCCATGACCAAAGCAACTCTTATAAAGGACAACATTTCATTGGGGCTGGCTAACTGGTTCAGAGGTTCAGTCCATTATCATCATGCAGAGAGCATGGCAGCATCCAGGCAGATGTGGGGCTGGAGGAGTTCAAAGTTCTACATCTTGATCCAAGACAAACAGAAGACTGGCTTGCAGGCAGCTCAGAGGAGAGTCTCAAAGCCCATCCCCACAGTGACACACTTCCTCCAACAAGGCCACACCTCCTAATTGTGCCATTCCCTGGGCCAAACATATTCAAACCACCACAATGGTTCTATCATTTAGAGGCTGCCTTCTGTACAGTAGTGAGCCTTTTTCCTCCCTCCTCTTTCTCCTTCTCTCATCTTTCTCCTCTTCTTCCTCTTCTTCCTCCTTCATCTCTTGTTCCTCATCTTCCTTTATTGTGTGCTTTCTAAGCACTGGCATATTGTATAGATTTTGTTTTTCATTCTTCAAGAACTTATAAGGATAATTACAAGTATGCTCATTAGAGATGATGTTTCAGAAGGCTAGGTCCTTCTGCAAATGAACCCAGCCACTAAGTCACTGTGATGGTAAAAGACAGAGTAAAAAATTATTTAAGCCCCTAGACCCATGTCCAAAATAGCCCCATTGTTCCAGGATGCCAGGTGTTTGTGTTTTTTTGCCTGGTGTTTGCAGGTTTTGCCTTTCTATAGCCCAATGCCAGGTGTTTGCAGTTTTTGTGTATAGCCCAATGCCAGGTGTTTGCAATTTTTGTATCTTTATAAACCCCTTACTCCTTGAGCTTGTTGTGGACTCCTCTACCCCTTCTTGGGATATGAGTCGTCCCCAGTGCACTGGTTCCCCACCCCCCACCCCCCTGAATAAACCTCTTGCAGTTTGCATCAGGACCATTTCTCGTGAGTGATTTGGGGTGTCGCCTCTCCTGAGTCAGAACGTGGGGGGAGTCCTCACGTTGTGGGTCTTTCAATGGCAATCACGTTTGTGGTGAGTAATGTATTAGCTTCCTGTTCCTCTAATGAAATATCTGAAACAATTAACTTATAAAGAAGAAAAACTTTAGGGCCGATAGCTTTAGAGTCTCCAGTTTGTAAACTGGAGAAGGTGCTGTGTGACCTCTCACAAAGCGGCATCTTGTGGTGAAAGTTTTGGTGGGAAAGCAGTCTAGCACCACAGGGAAACAGGAAATGGCCAGTGCTCCACATCCAGCGCCAGTGCCTGCAAACACCATGAGCATGTCCAGGCATCACCCTCAAGTTTTCAGCTCCCAAAGGTACCCTTTAGGGAAACAAGACTTTACACATGAACCCTTTAGAAATATTTGCTCAAACCATAGAACACAAGCACGTTTATTTGCTGGGGTCAGGAATTGGCTACTCTGGGTAGTTAAGGTAAGTTTCCCACGTTGATTAAAATTACAGGGTCAAGAGGTCTTCTCCAGCAAAAACGAGGTTTTTCTCCACTAAAGAGAAACTCATAGACACTTACGACCATAGGTGCGAGTCTAAGAGGACATTAGTAAACAGAGTTGGTAAGGAGCGGTGGGGGGGGGGGGGCATACAAAGCACAAGACAACCATGCCCCTGGAAGTTTACAAAGCTCCGTTAAGTGCTACTTCACATAGAGGTCACCCAGAATCCAAACCCCTTTGAACTTAAATTTATATCAAAGTGATTAATTTAAACAATTAGCTTCTCAAGGCAGGTCAGATATCACTGAACAAATGAACTTCACATAAAATAGTCAAATATGCCCACAAGGACACATTTACATGAGTGCCTGTTGACAAGTTTATTTAAAACATATTAAAAGAGCAAAATATGGGAGGCAAAGGAAAACATTCCAAGAAGGATTAATCATTAGGCAAACTTGCTCCCATAATTGATTCAAGACGCTCAGTGATGTGAGACAATTTGGAGGCTGAGGTAGGAATATCATGAGTCCAAGTTTGTCCTGGGCTATGAGGTGAGTTTCAGGCTAGCCTGAGCTATATCATATGGTCATATTTTTTATAAACCAAGTAAACACAAAAATAAATAAAATGAGTTCACCCAAATCCAGTGCCATGTGACATTGGAATGGTACAGAACATTGCATTATGATGACGATTTAGGAATTATAGTCCGTGTTGGATCGGATTGCCTGTAAAATTATATCCTAAGTTTTTCATTCCATTGCAAGGTGGATAATATTTCTCTAAGCACATTCCAAGGCAGAGAGACTAAGTTTTGAGAGAAAAATACATTAATTCATCCCTCCCCTCCCCCACCCTTCCAGATAGGAGAGTAGGTGCTTGGCTGAGGTTTGAGCTAAAGGGTTGGGGTCATGGACATTTGGGATTACTCAGCGGGAGGGAAGATTATGAAGTGGTCCTTGGCAGCAGCTACACTGAAAGACCTGGCACAAAGGGTAATCTGAAAGCTAATTCTTGGGAATAATCCATGCCCTTGTGGCAGCATCATTTAAGGAAGTCGAGAATAAAAAACAAATGTTATTCTTCAAGCACCTAAAGGTCAGCTTTGTTGTGTCTTTTCAGATGCAAAGATGATCCTCAAAGCCGCACAGCTGGATCCTGGTTACAATCTGATGGGAGATGAGTATCGAGATGTTTGCTAACATTTTAAACTTTGAATTGCTTTTTTTTTTTTTTTTTTCTTTCATGCCCAGAGCACTTGTGAGGGAAAAGTCACAGGGAAACCATCATGGTGAACTTCCATTAACCTTAGAGTGAGTGTGTACTTGTGGGATTCTTACCAACAAAGGAACCATGAAGTAGAGTTCCTGACCCCCTGGCCTTTAGACAAATAATTGGAGCTAGCTGCTGTGTCATTTTTTTTTTTCTCTCTTATTTCATTAAGTCAAAAGGCAGAGAGGTCTAGAAATTTTCTATTAAATTTGATTTCAAATATTTGATTTTAAAAATAAAAACCTTGAAAGATATGAAGATTACTTCCCTTAAAAGACAATTGACTGGACCTGAGAAGTGACTGACACTCCTTACAGTAGGACATGAACTGTGTGACTTCCAGCAGGTTATGAACCCTTCAGCCTTCAGTATAGCTTCTCCAGGTCCAGGACTTTGTGCTAGGCCTCTATAGGCTCCATACTGCTGAGAGTTAGACACCACGAATAGGATAGTCCCTTACCAGGCAAAGCAAATTCTGAGTACGGAGCATAAATGCCTTCCTCTCGGGATATTATTGAGTAAGTGAGAAACATGGATCTCCAGTAATTAAACCTGAGACCAGCACTCTTGCCCAATGTCTGTGGAAGAAGAAGGCAGTAGGTGGATGCTGGGACTGAGGGAGGAAGCAGCTTTCATGAAGTCTAACACTCTGTGGGGGAAATGATAAAGTGAGAGCCAGCTAGGAAATATACATATATGAATATTTGATGCAGTGCTAACAAAGCAGCAAATAGGATGAGAGAGGATGATAAATAAAGGTAAGAAATAATAAAGGTTCTTGTGAATCATGTGCAAATCAAGCCAGCCATCTTTGGGACCATTACACAGTGTGAGGATGAGAAATAAATGACATAGCAGGCTGTGAATGCTGTGCATTGAATTAAAATTTTTTTCCTTTAGCATTTATGAGAAAGCTAAGACACCTTTTAGAACCTCCTTTGTTTGCCTTTTGTGGGTTAGAAGAGAAGGCAGAAGAGGACAAAAAAATGAGGGTAGGAACAGGAAAGTAAGAGGTCTCTGGTAGCATCATAAGCCAGTGTGACATGGGCACCAGGAGAAAGCCAGTGTTTCCTAGAAACACCAGCTCCCTCCTGTGTTGGGGGTAAGTATCAGGGGAGCTCAGCTACTAACCCAGCAGGCCCCTGAATCCTGTTCCTCTATCTCAAAGAGAGTTAAAGTCCCTCTGAAAGTAGGAAGCATTCCCCAGGCACAACCAAGATGTAAGCAAGCCTCTCTCCAGAAGGCAGCCCCAGGGGGAGAGCCTTCTCCTGCAGGGCTTTAAGCCCTCACATATCAGCATGTTCCTCCAACAGGAGTAATTCTATGTTTAATCATTTGGGACCTGGAAAATTCTTCTGAGAAGATTGTGTGACAGTCACAGTGCTTAAAGTAAGAGAGTGCTTAGATGGTGTTACTGAATGCAAAAGATACATAGATGAATTGAGTTGTTATAATATTATTTTAGCTCCATGTGAAGAGGGTAAAGGCTAAAGGTTTCTTGGGCTAAAAAGAACTTGCAACTACCTGCAAGGGAACAAGACAAAAGGTCTTTTGGGTCTCTGAAGTCACATATAACTAACCAACCCAGCTATTCTGGAAGATTGGGGGTGGGAAATGACTAAAGTAATTCATTAATTTGTTTATTGATTTACTTCTTTGAACTATGTCCTTCCAGGTGTACTGCCAATTTCTTACTTCTGTTTCCAGCTTAGTGGGCCGCATACATCCTACCTTTGAAATAGCTCTACATCTGTCACCCATTTCCAGTGTCAGCATTCTTCCTTCCACATCCCAGCCACTGTCCTCTTTTTCTCCAAAAGCAAATCTTTCCTCGAAGTCCCTCAAGAACTGATTATGGCTCACCCAATAAAAATTAAACAACCTTGCATAAGCAAGTGTCCTTTCTATACCCAAATGCTGTACATTTACTAGAAGTGGTGCATTAATTCGTGACTATGAGGTTTTGTTCTTTATGGACCACCTACCTATTTAACACTTCTTCCAAAAATTTATACATCCCCCGGGGGGGGGGGAACTAATGGAGAGCCATGTTCTTCAAGTGTAAATATTTTTAAAATAACCAGTCTAATTGTTAAAATATGTTCTATCCTTCTCTCTTGACAAATACACCTTCTTGGTGATCTAGAAAGGCAGATTTCCTTTAGAGTCCTGATTTTTTGAGTTCCTCTCTATAATATACCAAAGAAGACCTTAGCTGCATAAATGTTGTACACCCAGATTCAACATGTGTTACAGTCCTGACTGTGGGTAGGTGGGTAGTGGTAGTGATTATGGTTTGTATATGCTTGGTCCAAGGAGTGTCACAATTGCAAGGCATGGCTCTTTTGGAGTAGGTATGTCACTATGAATGTGGGCTTTAAGACCCTCATTCAAGTTGCCTGGAAGCCAGTATTCTGCTAGAAGCCTTCAGGTGAATATGTAGAACTCTCAGCTCCTTCCTCCTGCACCATGCCTGCCTGGATGCTGCCATGCTCCTGTCTTGATGAGAACAGACTGAACCTCCGAACCTGTAAGCCAGCCCAAATTAAATGTTGTGCTTATAAGAGTTGCCTTGGTCATGGTGTCTGTTCACAGCACGAATCCAGTCTGTTAGTCTATGTCTTTTTATTGGGGAATTGAGTCCATTGATGTTAAGAGATATTAAGGACAATGATTGTTACTTTCTGTTATTTTTGTTGTTAGAAACAGAATTATGTTTGTGTGGCTATCTTCTTTTAGGTTTGTTGAAAAATTACTTTTTTTGTTTTTTTTCTAGGGTGTAGTTTCCCTCCTTGTGTTGGTGTTTTCCATTTATTATCCCTTGTAGTGCTGGATTTATGGAAAGATATTGTATAAATTTAGTTTTGCCATGCAGTATCTTGGTTTCTCCATCTATGGTAATTGATAGTTTTGCTGGGTATAGTGGCTTGGGCTGGCATTTATGTTCTCTTAGGGTCTGTATGACATCTGCCCCGGATTTTCTAGCTTTCATAGTCTCTGGTGAGAAGTCTGGTGTAAGTCTGTCTATATATGTTACTTGACCTTTTTCCCTTACTGCTTTTAATATTTTTTCTTTGTTTAGTGCATTTTGGTGTTTTGATAATTATGTGACAGGAGGAATTTCTTTTCTGGTCCAGTCTCCATTTGGAATTCTGTAGGCTTCTTGTATGTTCATGGGCATCTATTTCTTTAGGTTAGGTAAGTTTTCTTCTCTAATTTTGTTGAAGATATTTATTGGCCCTTCAAGTTGGGAATCATAGTTCTCTTCTATACCCATTATCCTTAGGTTTGGTTTTCTCATTGTGTCTTGGATTTCCTGGATGTGTAGGGTTAGGAGCATTTTGCTTGTTTGCATTTTCTTTGACTCTTCTGTCAATGTTTTCTATGTTATCTTCTGCACCTGAGATTCTCTTCTATCTCTTGTATTCTGTTGGTGATGCTTGCATCTATGACTACTGATCTCTTTCCTAGGTTTTCTAACTCCAAGGTTGTCTCCCTTTGTAATTTCTTTATTGTTTCTATTTCTACTTTTAGATCTTGGATGGTTTTGTTCATTTCCTTTGCCTGTTTTATTGTGTTTTCCTATAATTCTTTAAGGGATTTTCGTGTTTCCTCTTTAAGGGCTTCTACCTGTTTACCTGTGTTCTGTATTTCTTTGAGGGATTTACTTATGTCCTTCTTAAAATTCTCTATCACCATCATGAGGAATGATTTTAGATCCAAATCTTGCTTTCTGGCATGATGATATATCCAGGATTTGCTATAGTGGGAGAATTGGATTCTGATGATGCCATGTAACCTTGGTTTCTGTTGCTTATGTTCTTATACTTGCCTCCTGACATCTGATTTTCTCTAGTGCTACCTGCCCTCACTATATCTGACTGGAACCTGTCCTTCCTGTGATCCTGGTTGTGTCAGAATTCCACATAGTTCAGCTGTCTCTGGGATCCTGGGATCCTGGGTATATCCCAACTCCTGGAAGTCAAGCTGCCTCTAGGTCCCTGAGATCCTGGTGTGACCAAGCTCCTGTGATCCTGTGATCCTGTGGTCCTGGGGTGTGTTAGAGTGCCTAGGAGTGGAGTTTCCTCTAGGTGTTGTGGTACTGGCTCTGGAGTTCATGCCCAAGGTCTACACAGGGGACTGGCCCAGACCAGAAGGAACTTGTGCCATTGGTCGGGTGGAGTACCTGGGAGCCTGGGTCCCACTGGTCCCAGTTATTCCTGGTGTTGGGGCAGATGTTGTGACCTTCTCACCTCTGATCCTATGATCCTGGGAGTGTTAGAGCACCTGGGAGTGAATCTTCCTTTGGGTGTTTTGGGACTGGTTGCAGAGTTCGGACCCAAGGTCTACTCAGGGCACCGGCACAGACCAGAAGGATTTCTGCACATTTTCACTCAAATCTCTGTCAGGTGTTGATCTTTGAGGAAAAATCTGTTCCAATCCCTGCTGGTATTCCTCTAAAGGTCACATATGATTTTCTTCTCACATCTGGGTATGTAGGAGGTAGATACACATGGTGGTGCTGATACCTGCAGGTCAGAGGACAACATTGTTGTTTTCCTCTCTCATTCTCTGACTTACTGTTTTGAGACAGTGGCTCTCATTGCATATGGAGCCCACTAATTCAGCTAGATGGGCTATCCAGCAATCCTCTGATATTCGTTTCCTTCTTTCCATTCAGCACTAAGCTTATACATAAGGTGCTAGGGCTGTAAATTCAGGTCTGCACTGAACATCTCCTCAGCCCTCTTCTCACTTCTTCCAGAAAATTTTCTCTAGTTGTAATTTTCTGTAACTTGACCATTATGCGTATACAGCATATTGCAAAATACTAATTTTATTCTTTCACAATTTTATACATGAATACAATGAATGAACTTGAATCAGAATTACTGCCTCTTACTTTCTTTTATCCTCCTATAATTCCCCCTGAGTCCTTCCCAAGACATCCCCCTCCTACTCTCTTGTCTTTTTGAGTTTATCTGAAGTTGCTTGCATGTACATGGGTATGGGATTTGTTCTGGATCGTGAGTAAGCTATCAGTGGCTACACTCCTGAAGAAAATAGGTATCTCTCCTTCAGCAGCTATTGATTACTAATAGTTCCTCATTTGGGTAGAATCATTAGCTCCTCACCAATACATGTTGTAATGCTGATTGACTCAGTCTTGTGCAGGTTCTCTTGAAGAAACCTCAACTACTATGATTTTCTGCATCAATGACCATGCCATATCCGGAAGATAGAATTTCACAGTACTTCTCCCTATCATAAGGGTCTTACATTCACTCTGGCCCCTCTCTTCCATGATTTTCCCTGACTCTCGTGGAGGGTTGTGTGACATATAGGCCCAATTATGGATGAACGCTCAAGAGTCACTTATTCTCAACAGTTTGACTTAATGAGTCTGCTCTAATCACTGTACACTGCAAGCAGAAGCTTCTCTGACTCATGCTTAGAGGAGCACTAATCTACGGGTGAAACTATAAATATTAAGAAAACAGATTTACAACGTGTTCATTTAGAAAACCACAGAAATAGTTGCCTACTAGGAGCTATGACAGCCCCATCCATGATTTTTGTTTCGCTTTGGTTTGTTTTAATTAGGTTTGTAGTATCAGACATGAATATTCCAGGAAGGTATGTCCTTCCTAGGAGTGGGCCTCAAAGCCAAATCAGAAAGTGGCTCATCAACACCACAACATTCATGCCACTGTTGCACCAGGAGGAACACCTTGCTTGGCAGACCAGTGTTCCATCATGCATGGCCCCCTGCTGTGTAAGAGCAGTGATGACTTTTTTTTTTTTTTTTTTTTTTTTTTTTTTTTTAGCAGTTGTCTTACTAAATGTTCTCTCTGATTTGGCAGTGTATGTTGGGTTTCTGAGATTAATTTAGGGAAACTCTTGGCTATTGTTGTTACAAACCTTCTTTTTCTTTCTCTTCCTTCTAAAATTCTCATCATGCATATGTGAAATAGTTTGTTCTTTGATTTGATATTTTAGCCTATTTCTTTATATTTCCCGATCCCTTTCTGTTCCATACTGAGAGATTTTCTATTGATGTATATTCATGTTTAGAGATTCTTTAATGACATGTGTCCTTTAAGACACCCCTTGTTTCAGTTATAGTATTTTTGATTTTTTAATACTTAATGTTGGCCTTAGGATTTCTGTCTCTCATCTGCTCTTACATGTCATCTATTGTGTTTTTAAAACTCCTTAGCATATGAATCATACTTATTTTACACTTCCAGTCTGTTTACTCTCTGGTTCAGATGCTTGCTCTTTCATTCCTTTCTTTCTCTCTCTCCCTCTTTCTCTGCGTGCGTGCGTGTGTGTGTGTGTGTGTGTGTGTGTGCACACGTGCGCGCGCACATGCCCTCACATGTGTGCAAATATTCTGCTATCTTTACTTGACAGCTAGGGATTGATGTATTGGGGAAAGTAACTGTTGGAAATGAGCCTTAAGTAATGTGGAGGCAATAGGAAGACAGAATATCCTAGTCTTTTATAATGAGCCAGCCTCAGGCTGCAAAGTTAAATGTTTCCATCTTTTTTATTATTGATCTTTCTTCTTAAATTAAATATAACATCTACTGCCTGTAGTTGGATATTTCTCTTCTCTCAGGGTAGATAGACTCTAAAAACACCCCAGCATTTTAGGCTTTGTCAAATGGTGTCTTCCGGGGCTGGGTCTTGTTGAAAATAGAAGCATGCTGGAATATATCAAAATCATTGCTTTCTCCTTCTCTTGCTAAAACTATGGAGATATTTTTCTGTAATGTTCTGGTAAATCTCTAAGAGGTGAAATTCACACAAATGTGGGGTTTGAACACTCATAACTGGATCCTCTTGTAAATTTTACCTCCCAGACTTGTTCATGCAGAGCCTCCAGCAATTCAATATTAAAAAGTTTGTATTTTCCCTTGCCTGCCATTGGTTCCCATGTCTATATCCTATGGATGGTAGTTTTCAGTCTCTCTAATTTTCAGGGCAGCAATTTGTCCTATACTCTCACTGCTCTTCTCAATTTAAGAAGCATGATTGATTATCTCATGAGCTTAGTTTTTCATTTCATACTACAATTGGACTATGACTTCTAAGATCTTTATATGTGTAATAAAAAAACAAAGTCTCATTTTTTTTTTCCCAAATCAACCAACATTTACCGTAATTCTTGACTCTGAGTTGGTTGAGATGTTTGTTCTTCCAGACTGAGCCACCTGGATTTGTCACTTCTGGGGTTCATCATGGGCTTCTAGGCTCCACTTGTAGGCAGCTAGGGAATCGTGTGATAACTGGAGTGATCTAAGGCAGATTCTGTCACACACCTGACAATTTGTTGCTAGTGACTAGAACAGCTAAGTTTTCTGCCAGGCTTGTAAGGGCTCATTTTTCCACGGTGATGTCAGAGTTTCAAATATAACTAGAGCAGTCAAGCTTCAAAGTAGACTATTTAATCTTCAATTTGTATCTTATATGTTAATATTCCATTGTTTCAAATTTTGTCACATAAATAAGAGATTAAGTAAGTGGAGAAAAGAAGCCTACCCTTTTGGCTGAAAGAACTATGTAATTATGGCCATTTTTAAAAACTGACTTTACCATTCATCAGACATGTATTCTCAAGACCTAGCATATTCTATAGGCTTATCTGTCAGAAAGGTGACATTTATCTCCATGGTTCGATTGCCAAAAGATATATTTGCTAAATAATACAGAACTAACTCTGTATCTAATAATGCTTGAAAGTGACAGGAAATGGATGACAGCCTTGTGTGGCAGAATCTGGAGCTGATTTTGAGATAGAATAGACACTCACCCAGTCACAGTTTAAACTAGAGAGTTCATGAAACAATATGGCTCCCATTGACTTATTCCAAGTGGGCAGCGGGCAAATGGAGGAAGCATCTGTGGTTCTCTAGGAAACTGTTTCAGACTATATTTCTGGAAAATTGTACAATCTGCTTAGCTGGAACCCACTATGATTCATGCCTAAAGGCTATGGAACTGGAAATATCACATTCCATTGTATTTCTAGACTAGAATACATCCTAAAGAAACATTGTGTCCCCAAATTTATGTAGCTTGGCCATACATTGCCTCTGATAAGATGAAGCCCACATAACCAGCTGAAGACACCACTCTGGCCCCAGAAAACCTGAGGTTGAGATTAGATTTCATCATAAACTTTCAGCATTATTCTTATGAAATCAGTGAAATAATCTACTTTACACTTCAAAATTTTCATATAACAGGTTGCAGTTGTGATAGCATCCACTCTATTGGTTATTTTGAATGCATGCATATCTAGAACACTTACAATTGGGTTGGCAGATGTAAGGCATTCAAAAAATACAAGTTTGATTTTTAATTACTCGTGAAGTAAAAGAAAGTTAGATGATATCTCCATAGTTAAACACCTGGATGAAGTTGATTATTTCTGTATAACACTTCATATTTTTTTTACATCAGCTGAATGTTTACTTAAGCATTCTTTTCTTCTTTGTGCAAGAGAAATGACTGTGAGATAGCCAATATCTTACACACTTAGTAGATCTAATAGATAATAATAGTCTTTTATGGTTGAAAAGAGACGACAGCAACTGAATCCACCCTGAATGTCATCCCCAGATTTTTCATTTTATATACTTTCTAAGTCTTCATCAAACGTCTCGAGGAGGACTGAAGTGATGACTCAGCAAATCAGAGCATGTGTTGCTCAAGCTTGAGGAACTGAGTTCAAATCCTCAGAACCATGCAAAATTCTATGTTTGCTTGCAGGTACATGTAACCCCACAACTATGGCGGACTAGAGAGAATTTCTAAAGCTTGTTGTTCAACTCTAGGTTCAGTGAGAGACCCTGCCTTTAGGGCTTAGGGTATAGAATGCTAGTGTACTTTCTATATACATGTGAGCATACCCAATACATACAAATAAGTAAATAAGCAAGTAAATAAATACTCTTAAAAGTTATGAAATTGCTGAAATGACTTTTAGATATGGAGTTTGTTTTCATTTTTGTTTTTGTTTTCTGTTGTTTGAGATAAGAACTTGCTCTACTGGCCTTAAATTTTAGTCCTCCTGTCCTAGTTTCTCAAGTTCCACTGAAATGAAAGGCCAGATTTTCAAATCTGGTCTGTCTCAGATTAACAAGGCAGTTTGGGGAATCTTAACATTTCCATGCTCCCATCTTAGCCGGAAGTGTGGAAACCCCACTGAGCAGTGCAGTCTGTGCTAAAAAGTTTTCCAGGGTTGGGGAAATAGAGGAAATTGGAAAGTGGGCAGGAGAATGTTGTGGTGAGTAATACAGCTACAGGGAGACACACCCAGTTTTTCGATGAAGCCGGCAAGGGTTGTGTTGGATTCTGAAAAATATCAAAGGAATTTTGTTGAATCTGGGGTCTCACAGACTGAGGTAACCAATGGTGTACAGGGAATTAAGCCTGGAAACAAGTTGGGAGCAATTAATTCTGACAAGCATTTGGAACCATTGGGGTATTGATAGTTGAAGTGTAATTTTGACTTGAGAAGAGTGTGGTGGGTTCAGTCATTTATTTTAATTATTTCCAGAATGTCTGTTGGCTCAGGACATTTTGTGACAGGATAGCAGATGGAACAGACACTCCTGTTAAATTCCCAGTTTTCCGCAATGCTGTGCACATTGGTCCTTTCATGCATTATACAAGATGGAGATTTTGTCTTCTCTCTCTCTCTCTCTCTCTCTCTCTCTCTCTCTCTCTCTCTCTCTCTCTCTCTGTGTGTGTGTGTGTGTGTGTGTGTGTGTGTGTG
>NC_034592.1:125135433-125167537 GCF_900095145.1 Mus pahari | reverse complement strand
GAGAGAGAGAGAGAGAGAGACGCATGCATGTTTGCATTGTGTGGATACATATGTGGTTGTGTATGAAGAGGAACAAGATTGATGTCGAGGGAATTTCTTGTGTATCTTTCAGCTTACACTTTAAGGAAGGGTCTTTCAATCGACACCTAGAGCTTTCCAGTTTGGCTACTGTGATTAGCCACTTGCATAGGAACATCCCATCTTCTGCCTCCCAAGGGCTGAATACAGGCAAGCTTCCATATCCACTTAGCATTTCAATGGCTTCAGATCAGTGCTTCAGTCCTCTTACTTGCACAACAAGCACTTTAACTATCTGGACAGATGGAACATCTTGAACATAGAAATGATATTATAGATAAAAAGGTCTTGACTGGAGCTTTAGTACCTCTTCACTAGAGTTGGAGTCTACCATGATGAATAAACATGAATTGACTATATGAGTATCCCATTATGTACTGTTACTTGTACAAATCTATGTCTTTGGAATGGGTCTAGTTCTGGCCAAATGCACAATATGTAATAACCTAAAGCAAAATAGGCATGGAGATTTTAGAGATGAATTTATTTTTTCTTAATCTTGTACACTAAATTCTGTGATATACCTGGTAGTTCACTTCCAAGGAAGTGTACATGTCTTCCAGGTTATAATGTATCTTAAAATGATTGACATGTTTTCTACCAATTTTTCTTTACAGGGAATTGTAGAACTTATTACAACAAAGATATAATCTTTCCTAATAGACAATCAACCTATATATTCAATGTGGCCCCTGCTACTGCTCTGAGTAGAAAGTTCAACAGGTTAATTAAGAATGATGAAGAATGATTTTTATTTTTTGAATCCTTGGCAAGTCTCATGGTCAGCCAAAATTAAAAGCCACTCCTCGGTAAGATGAACCTCTCAAGGCCTTAAAGAGTCAGGGCCCAGAAAATTCATCAGAGGGTCCTTGGTGGATTTGAAGCTCATCTTTGTTTTGTTTTGTTTTGTTTGTTTTGTTTTTTGTTTTTTGTTTTTTGTTTTTTTTGAGACAGGGTTTCTCTGTATTGCCCTGGCTGTCCTGGAACTCACTTTGTAGACCAGGCTGGCCTCGAACTCAGAAATCTGCCTGCCTCTGTCTCCTGAGTGCTGGGATTAAAGGCGTGTGCCACCACGCCCAGCTTTGAAGCTCATCTTAAGGAATGGATCTCCTGTGAGTTTACACACTGAATTTATGAGTACCCCCCTTTTTTTTTTTTTTTTTTTTTTTGTAGACCAGCCTCTGTCTTTCAAGCTAGGTCAGGCCTGTGAGAGGCAGAGAATTACCAATAGCTTATGTGTGTAGTCAGGCCACAGTATTGGAGGAAAACACTGTGGGCTTGGGAATTGAGTAGAGAAAGAAAATTTGTCTCTGCATTTTTGAGAACTTCTATAAGGGCATAATCTAACCTTTACTTGTATGTCACAATAACACCAGATCCTCAATTCTGAGCCTTTACATCAAAGTGCTTAGAAGTAGTCAGTCAAGAAAACTACTTTTGAGCTGGTGGCTTGTATTTAACTTAAACTAGTGATTAATTATGAGTGTTTGGGAAGAACAAGAAATGAATCACATCTTATAGTTCTTAAATAGACAAAGCAGTACATCTATCTCACAGTCAGTTGGGAGGTCTAATCACATAAAATATTTAGGTGGTACCAGATGCACAGCAAGTCTTTGATAAATGTGATTGTTTATATTGTTATCGATCAGACTGCTGAATGATTTGGACTTTACTAGGCTTGAGCTTTAATTGGTTAATATAAAACATTGCACAGACCACACTTGCAATTGTGTTGAGAGCATTTTACCTCCTAAGCTGTGTGTGTGTGTGTGTGTGTGTGTGTGTGTGTGTGTATATAATGGATCCTTCCATATGCAATTCTCCATTTTGTTTTTAGTTGATAAAGTGAAGGATTTGAAAACATAGATGAAAGTTATCGAGCTGTAGACCAACTCAGTTATTAAGATAAGCAAGCAAATATCTGTGCATCATCCTAGTAGAATAAATATTTCTGGGACTGCCAGCAATCATCTGAATGTCTCCTGCAGAACATTTTGACTTCTTCCAGCTTCCTTCACCTTTGATCTCTCAACCTTTTTCTAATGAGTCCAAGTCATCTGGAGACACTGGTACAAGAAAGATTGTACCAATGGCCTCCTGCTGTATAACAAACCATCCAAAATTTAACAGCCTAAAATAGCAATGACTGTTCTGTGGGTCAAGTGCCCTAGATCTGCTTTTTTTTTTTTGTAAGAGCTGCTTCTGCTGGTCTTGCCTGAGGCCATTCTGACAGGAATGATCTGGCAGCTCAACTTAGAACTGAAGCATTTGCTGAACTCTCTCTTATGTTTCACAGAATAGTGCTGCCTTTGACTGGGTCATGTATCTCCAGTGGGCTTCTTTATGTGATGTGATAGACATATGCTAGAATAAAAGCAGACACAGCAAAGACCACTTGCATGGCATTAAAGTAAACTAAAGGGCCAGTCCCAGTTAGGTTGTAAGGAAATCCATTCTAGGGTTTAATAAAGATCTGCAAAGCAGCAGCTTATTTTAACCCAACACAGGAGAAGAAGGGGAAGGGCAAAGTACAAGAAAGAAACATGAGTACCTACCATGGACCACAGCAGAAATTTCCCTATGCAATAGTTGGTACCTCTTGAGGAATATCCCTATAATACGCACTCAAGATGATCAACAGTCATCTGATCATGATTAAAATGGCCACTTAGTATCTTTTCAAACTTCATTCATTTATACAAATTTGATATTACAATCTCAATACTGTCAGTTCAAACATGGTTGGTGTTCCCATTTTTTTTCTTGCTTGGAGAAAAACCAAGAGTATGTGGTTAAGTATAGCTAGGATTTGTGCCAGTGATGATGCAGTGTTCTACCTTCTTCCATCAATTTGACTTCTACATTGTAGCTTGTTCACATTCTTGGTCAAGGTTATGCCTTCAAGTTGGTTTTAGTGACTCCCTACTCTCTGAGCTGTGTTTTGTAAGTAGCGCTTTCAATCTCAATTTCTTGAAAGGGAACATGGGGATGGGAGGTTGCCTGGGAGTCTCTGCTGACAAGGTAAATCTCACAGCAATTATGGAACTTTCTGATACTTAGTGGACAATTATTTTTATGCACTGTTCTGCCTATCAGCTTCATCATAAAGTAAATGAGACATACAGGTTTATCTGAGGCATTTCGATATCCTTTTCTACTAGCTTGTAAACATAAGCTTCATTTTCTATTCCAAGTGTCCTTACAGCAGAGACTATGAGTCACTATGCTCCCTACAATATTAATCACATCTTACAGCTATATCCCATGTCCATATTAGACATTTTAGAGAAATCACATAGGCACAGAATTCTGAGGAGCTCTGACCTGAGGAAGAAGTTAATTGAAATTAAAGACTTAGAAGAAATTGATTCCTGATCATAAAATAAATTAAATATACCACTTAATTCATAAAGACAGTGATTATTTGAACCGTTAAGGTTAATCTGATTCTATCAAGAGCCATTTATTATAGGCTCGAAGTGTGATGTGTATATATGAATAGAGGAAGGCCCTGTGCAGGTTATTCCTGCATCATAAAGGAAATGTGTTTTTAGGTGAATGCGGTGCTTCCATGATGCATTGACATGCTGGAGTTATCTGTTATTTAAAAATCCAATCTTTACATTAATCACACACACACACACACACACACACACACACACACACACACAGAGAGAGAGAGAGAGAGGGGGGGGGGAGGGAGGGAGGGGGGTGGAGGGAGATGTTATCAGTTCCTCTATTGAAACATACTTAGATCTGTTCTACCAACTGGCTCTGTGATCATGTTGCTAGTAGTACAAGAAACTTAAATGTGCAGATATCTCTGTTGCATGCAGACTCAGATTCCTTCTAGTATACCCAAGAATGGATCAGCTGTATTGTATAGTCATTCTATTTTCAGGTTTTGAGAGCATTCTTGCTGGGTTTTTCAAAGGCTGTACTGACTTACAGTACTATCAACTGTGTATGAGGAGTCTTTGCCCTAGAACCCCTGCTAACATTTATTTTTGTTTCCTTGATGATAGCTATTCTAACTGAGTTGAGATAGAATTTCAGTGTAGTTATGATTTGTATTTTATTGGTGTGTAAAGATGGTGAACTCTTTTTCATGTATTTATTGGGTATTATATTTACTTCTCTGAAAAGTATCTTTTTGATTCTTGTTTAGATATTCAATATAGCTATCTATCTATCTACTAGATATTTAATTTCCATTGCATAAATAGCTGGCAAAGATATTTTTCCCAGTTCTGTAGTCTGTCTCTTCATTCTGGTAATTGTTTCTTTTGATTAGTTACTTTTTTCAGCCTTTTTCTTTTGATTAGTTACTTTTTTCAGCCTGTGACAAAACAATTGGCAAGAATCAAATTAAGGGTCTATTTTGACTCCTTTGAGAGAGTATAGTCCAACCACGGAGGGAAAGTCATTCAGGAGGCAAGACAGGAGGATCTCTGTGAGTTTGAAGCCAGCCTCATTTATATAACAAGTTATAGGCAAGCCACTTATGTGATAAGACCTAATCTCTGATAGATAGATAGATAGATAGATAGATAGATAGATAGATAGATAGATAGATAGATAGATAGATAGGCAGATAGATAGACAGACAGACAGACAGACAGACAGACAGACAGATAGATAAAGGGAACAATCACCTAGTGCTTTCTGCTTTCTATGTTGATTTTGTACATTGCTATTTCACTAACTTGATTAGTTCTTTTGGAGAAGTCTTTAGGAGTTTCTAAGAATAGGATCATATTACCGGCAAGTAGGAGTAATTCATCATCTTTCCTTATTTGTGAGCTTTCTATTTATTTTTTTTTAAACTGACTACCCTGGTTAAAATTTCACATGTTGTATTGATAAGATCAGTGGGACTAGACATTCTTGTCTCATTCCTGACTTTTGAAGGTATGTTTTTAGTTTTTCCCATTCAGTGTGATGATAGTTGTGGGTTTAGTATATATAGCCTCTGTGTATATATATATATATATATATATATATATATATATATATATATATATACTATATATATATATATATATATATATATATAGTATATATAGCCTCTATTATGTTTGAGAAGGTTTTTATATTTTTTTGTCTACCACTGTAATATTTGATACTATGTTTCATTCTGTTTCATAGAGTATACAATGATATATGATCATATTCATCTCCCATTTGTTCCCTCTAAGTCCTTCTGGACCACCCTGTAATGTCTACCTTTCTACTTTAGACCCTCTCATTGTTTTAATAATCCACTGAGTCCAATTAGCGCTGCTCAGATGTGAATGGTTGGGGTTATGTGATTATCCACTGGAGCATGGGCCATACCCTAAAAGAAGAATGACTCTCCCTCCTCTGGTAGCTATCAATTGCCAATAGCTCTTCAGAAAAGGGTGATGCCTTTTAACTTCCTCCCCATCTATGCTGGAAGTTGGTCTTGCTTTCTTGTACAGGTCTTATACTAGTAACCATAGCTCCTATGAATTCATGAGTGCCATACTCTTCTCATATCTAGAAGACAGCACTTCTATCAACCCTCTCCATCCTCCAGTTCCTCTGCTTCTTCTTTTGCAATGTTTCCTGAACATGGTGGGAGGTATTAATGAAGATGCACCATTTACAAGCATTTACAGTCAGTTATGTTCAGCACTTTGACCAGGTGAGTATTATTCCATTGTGTATGTATGTCACATTTTCCTTCTCCATTTGTCTGCTTGTTGACACCTAGGTTGACTCCATTCTCTCGCTATTTTGAGTAAGGAAGCAATGAATGTGGGTGTGTAAATGTCTCTGTAGTAGAATGTAAAATGCTAGATACACAATTATCGTGAACGGGTGTTCAGATTTGTCAAATGCTTTTCCAGGATTTATTAAGAAAATTGCTTGTTCTCTGTCCTTAGTTTTATCTAGGCACTCCCTTTCATTCATTGACATGTATGCGTTCAATCATGCTTGTATCTGTGTAATGAAATCAACTGGGTCATGGTATATGGTCTTTCTTAATGCATTATTGAATTGCTTTTGCATGTGTGTTCATCAGGGTCAGTGATCTACATGTTCTTTTTTTGTTTGTTTGTTTTATCCCTTATCTGATTTTTTAATTTAGAAAAAATGATCCTCGGTATAATCCTAACTTCATAGAATGTGTTGTGAAACATTTCTTGTCTTTCTAATTTATGGTATAGTTTCAGCAGCATTGATGGTAAAGTCTTTAAAGGTCTAGAAATTTTCTTCTAGTTTTCAGATTGTCTTTGCTGGGTATCTTTGTGTACTGGGTGAATCCCATTGTTGTTTATGTTTTTAAAATATTCTCTTTGTTCATTTTGGTGTGTCATAGCATCTATAAATTCATCCATTTCTTCCCTTTCAGTTGGTTGGGGAATACAATTTTAAAGTAATCTTTTGTAGTCTCCTGGAATTCAGTAATAACCCTTGCCATGTTCATCTTTCATGTATAAGTCTATTAATTTTGGTCTTCTCTTTCTTTTGATTAGTCTGGCTAAATATTTACTATTTTTAAAAATGATTTCAAAGAATGTATTCTGTGTCTCATTTGCCCTTTGTGTAGTTATTTTAGAAGCAAATTCATTAACTTTAGCTATGTTCTTTATTCTTTTTTTTTTGTGGTTTTGTTCTTATAAGACACAGAGTTAAAATGATTGATGTCTCTGTGAGTTTCTTGTGTGAGCATTTGTTATTGTAATCTTCTCTCTTAGAACTGCCTTTGATGTATCTATAGGTTCTGATATGGTACTTCTACTTTCATTTTCTTTTGGTATTTTTGAAATTTTCTCTTGATTACTTCTATAGATCTGTGATAGTTCAAAAGTCTATAATTTAATTTCCACATGTTTACAGGTTTTCCCTTTTTAAAATTCTTTTAACTTTAAATTTTATTTATTTTATTGGGCTACATGTATGTATGGAACTACAAGTGTGCCTGGCACATAGGAAGGCCAGAAAACTGTGGCATATCCCTTAAACCTGTAATTAAAGACTGTTGTGAACCACCATGCAGAAGTTAGGAGCCTAATCCAAGATTTCTACAAGAACAGTAAATGCTCTTAACAAATTAGCTATCTTACCAGTCCCCAAGTTCCCCTTCTTGGTGATTTATTGTTTAATTTCATTATGATCTCAAAAGTTGTCAGAAATTATTTCAATGCTTTGTGTCTGCTAATTCTAAATTGTGGTGTAAAATATGATATATTTTTGAGAAAGTCCTACGGGCTATCAAGAATAATATCTCCTTATGATAGTTGCGTGGCTTTGTAGATGTCTGTAATGCTCATTTGGTCTACAATGCAATACTTTAATTATGAAGTTTTCTCCCTGGTTTTTCTTTTGTTTACATGATCTCTGTTTTGGTGACAATGAAGAACTGATGTTTTGGAGCCTATCTATTCTTTTTGTTCCTTTGTATTTTATGAAACTGAGGGGTCTGAAGTTTGGTGCACATATGTTTAAAATGGGATGTGATCTTGGTGTATTGTTCTCTTTACTGGCATTGTTGAGCTTTTCTGTCACTTCTGACCAGTTTTGGCCTGAAGTATGTTTTATCAGATAGGCATACACCTGCATTTGCTTGATTCCCGATTTTATTTGCTTGGAACACCAGTTTCTGTGTTTTACATTTTATGAGTACAAGTCTTTCAGTGTGCTATGTTTGTTTTGGCAGAAAATGTTTCTATAGCTATATTTATGTATAGACACACACACACGCACACGCCAGCATGTGTCATTCACTTGGAGAGTTAATACCATTTACATCTAGAGTTATACTGGAAAGAAAGGAGCTAACTACCGTCACTTTGATGTTTCTCTATGTCTGGTTTGTTTCCCCAAGGTTTGATCAGCTTTTCTGCTTTCTCTCATTGGGGACTCTCCTTTTCTGTGCTTTCATTACTAGTTGCCTTACTTTTCTATGGGCAGCATTCCTCTATGTATCTAATATAATTCTGGCTTAGTGGTTAAGAGTTTCTTTAATTTATTTTTAAATTTGAAAGTATTTTTCTTTGAGTTCTGCAAGGCAATCTTACTGGATATGGTAATCTAGTTTGGCAGGTACTTTCTTCAACGACTTGAAATATTTTATTAAACATTTTCCTGACTTTAGACTTTCTGTTAAGTAATGTAGTTTGCTTTTATACTGCTGTGATAGAACACCAGCCAAGTACAACTTGGAGAGGAAAGGGTTATTGAGTGTATAGCTTACAGTCTTTTTTTTTTTATTTATTAGATATTTTCTTTATTTACATTTCAAATGCTATCATGAAAGTTCCCTATACCCTCCCCCTGCCCCCACTCCCCTACTCACCCACTCCCACTTCTTGGCCTTGGCCTTCCCCTGTGCTGGGTCATATAAAGTTTGCAAGACCAAGGAGCCTCTCTTCTCAATGATGGCCGATTAGGCCATCTTCTGCTACATATGCAGCTAGAGACATGAGCTCAGGGGGTACTGGTTAGTTCATATTGTTGTTCCACCTATAGGGTTGCAGTCCCCTTTAGCTCCTTGGGTACTTTCTCTAGCTCCTCCACTGGGGGCCCTGTGTTCCATCCAATAGCTGACTGTGAGCATCCACTTCTGTGTTTGCCAGGCACTGGCATAGCCTCACAAGAGGCCGCTATATCAGGGTCCCTTCAGCAGAATCTTGCTGGAATGTGCAATAGTATCTGGGTTTGGTGGCTAAAGATGGGATGGATCCCTGGATGGGGTAGTCTCTGGATAGTCCATCCTTTCATCTTAGTTCTAAATTTTGTCTCGCTTACAGTCTTTCATTGAGGAAACCGAGGGCAGGAGCTCAATTCAGGAATCTGGAAGTAGGAAACAAGATCATGTAAGAATGCTGACTATTGGCTTGCTCTCTATGGCTTATTCAGCCTTTCTTACAAAATTTTGGATCACCTATCAGGGGTGGCACTGCCTAGAGTGTGCTGGGCTCTCTTGCATCAAGTTCTAGTTAAGAAAATGCTCCAAACACTTTCTACAGGCCAATCTGATGGAAGCAATCCTTCAATTGGGGATCCTTCTTCACAGGTGAGTCTAGTTTGTGTTAAGTTAACAAATCTAACCAGCATAAAGAACCTGCTGTTATTCTGATGGGTTGGTCTTCCAAAAAAAATTTACAACTTTTCTATAAAAGTAAATGCTGCTTCTATTTCCCCAGATGAAGGGATGAGATGAGAGCCATACCCAAGCTGTGTGAAAACATAGCTTGGGATGAGCCCAGAGCGTTTCTATTTAACTATCCCTAGGCTTAGGCCTGGAAGCTTCCAGCCTCCATAGAATCTAATCTTCTGTAAGCCCAAACCCTAAAGGCTCTAGCTTCCAGCCTCCATCTGCTAATCTAGTTCTAGAATGTGTCTGCCTCCGAGACTTACTGCTGAATAAACTCATTCTTTCTAGATCTTTCTGAACTCTGGCTGGCTGGTTCAACTCAGCTCTTTTGGCTCAACCTTCTCTCCAAGCTGACTGATTCATATTGGCTCCTCTCATTTTCTGACTGAAGAGCTCTGCTTGGAAATACTACTTCCAACTCAACTGCTTTACTGTGCATTGAACTGAACTGCTCTGAACTAAACTGAACTGACCTGAACTGAATGAATTGTCTTTCCTTCATTGTTCTTTAAGTATCCTCTTTGTTCTGTCTGTTCTCCGGAGAGTTGGGCATATCCTAGCTCTCACTCATTCTGTCAAATCTTTCTCTGATTTGTCATGTTGACCCTCAATTAAATGTCATTATTTGGGATCAAAGGTGTGTTCTGAGGGCATGTCCGTATTCTAGCCAGATCATATTTTTGGATGTGATCCCTTGCCAGAGCGTCCATATTGCTGAATTAAAATTCCTCTAGATTTTTTTGCTGTCATTTTCAATTCTATTTCTTTTACTACTGGTAGTTATATTGTTATATGGTATGGGGAGGTTCTATTCTAGAAATGCTTGTTTGGAGTCCTAAATGCCTCCTGTATCTGGGTGTCCACATGTTCCCTAAGATTTGGGAAGTTTTGTGCTATTATTTCACTAGTTTTGTCAGGCCTTTAGCTTGTGACTTGGAGCATTATTATACACTAAAAATACGAAAGTTTGCCATCCTGTAATCAGTCACCAAACGCAGACACTATTGCATACACCAGCAAGATTTTGCTGAAAGGACCCTGATATAGCTGTCTCTTGTGAGGCTATGCCAGTGCCTGGCAAACACAGAAGTGAATGCTCATAGTCAGCTATTGGATGGAACACAGGGCCCCCAATGGAGGAGCTAGAGAAAGTACCCAAGGAGCTGAAGGGGTCTGTAACCTAGTTGGCCATCATTGGGAAAAGAGGCCCCTTGATCTTGCAAACTTTATAAGCCCCAGTACAGTGGAATACCAGGACCAAGAAGTGGGAGTGGGTGGGTAGGGGAGCAAGGTGGGGAGAGTATAGGGGATTTTCGGGATAGCATTTGAAATGTAAATGAAGAAAATACCTAGTAAAAATTGGGAAAAAAAATAAGAAAGTTTGGTTTTATTACTTGTATTCAGAAAGTCTCATGGATCTGTTCATAATTTCTTTTTTTCAAATTAGTGAATATTTTAATTCATTACCCTCATCTTACAATTTGAAAGTCTTTCTTTTTCTTGGTTTAATCAGTTGAAGTTTCTTTTGACTCACTGAACTATTTGCTTCCATGACTCTTGTTTGTCATCTGTCCAAATCACTCTTTGTTAAACTCCTATTTACTGACGTTCTTATATCTTGTATTGTCTTCTTTTATTTGTTTTTTTTTCTATTTGTTCTTGGAACTCATTGATTATTTTTACAATAACTCTTTTGAATTTTTATCTTGGGTTTAACCTACATAAATATATTTAGAGTCAGCTTCAAGAGAATTATGAACATTTAGAGGAATCTAGTTGCCTTGGTTCCACATATCTTGTATTTCCATGTTGATTTTTGCATATCAATTTGTATATGTGTCTCTTTCACTTATATGTAATACCCTTTTACTGGAAACCTATCCCTTAGTGATATTTTCTTGGAATAACACATTGTTTTAAGTGTTGAATGTATTTCCAATCATATAGTGTAGTATAGCTTCTCTGTTACTTCTCTGATGATGATTAAGGTATACATTCTGTGAAAGCTCCTGAGATTAGACAACTTCTGTGTTAGTCAGTGTTCTCTAGAGTCATAGAACTTATGAGTAGTCTCTATATAGTAAAGGAATTTATTGATGACTTACAGTCTGAAGTCCAACTCCAACTCCAACTCCAACTCCAACTATGGTTAGTAGCAGCTGTGAATGGAAGTCCAAGAATCTAGCAGTTGCTCAGTCCCACACAGCAAGCAGGCAAGAGAGAGAGAGAGAGAGAGAGAGAGAGAGAGAGAGAGAGAGAGACTCTTCCTAGGGAGAGAAAGAGAGACAGACACTTCCTTTTTCCAATGTCCTTATGTAGGTCTCCAACAGAAGGTGTAGCCCAGATTAAAGGTGTGAACCACCACACCTTTAATCCCAGATTACCTTGAACTCAGTGATCCCTCTGTCTTAATCTTCTGGAATTCATATCCACTATGCCTCAAGATCTCCATGCCAAGATCCAGGTCAGAAACTTCTATCTCCCAACCTCCAGATTAGGATCACTGGTGAGCCTTCCAATTCTGGATTGTAGTTCATTCCAGGTATAGTCAAGTTGACAACCAGGAATAGCCACTACAATCCACCCCTTGTCAACATGATACAAATAATATCTCATGTCCACATGAAATAATAACAAGGTAGTGAATATGCCTAATATGATATAACAATAGGAATGATTCCTCGTACAATCGCAAGTGCATTTGTAAATTTACAATGGGGCAATGTCCCTTGGGAACATTCTTTTAGTGTCTCAACTTAAATACCAAATTATGTTAAAGAAATTGAAAGAAAGACAAATGTATTCGTTAGCAAAATAAGTCAGGAGCATTCATATTACTTTATAATCCTCGTTTCTGCAACTGGTTACATGGCCTTAATTGGTATTTATAACTACCTTCCTCTACTACCCATTCTGTATTTCCTTCACCTTCGGCAAGTACCTCAGCAGGTCTTGGCTCTTTTCCTGGAGGATTGACCCATACCTTCATTCCTGATGGGTCTGTGTCCTTTGTCATCCTGCTTGGTTTAGGCTGTTGTAGTTTCCCGTCGACTTTAATCACAGGACATGGTAGTACTAAGAGACTCCCCAAGGGATCTCCTGCACTCCAGACATAATCTTGCTTACCTCCATTGTGGGGAGGTAATCAAATTTCCCCATGGTAATCTGGATCTATCATTCCTCCTAACACTGTAATTCCTTTCTTAGCCTGTTGGTTTAAGGGCATTAGAAGCCCAATATGACCAGGGGGAAGTCTGAGCTTCCAGTTCAATGGAGTGTTTGTTGTGGCTTCTGGTACAAGCACTCCTCAATCTGGAACCAAAACTTCTAGGCCAGCAGAACCTAGAGTTATGGGGACAGGAATCAAAAATTGTCCTAGAGGGTCACTAGGAGTGATAGAGAGTGGAACCATTCCCTTTTCCACCCCTTGATTCCTGGACCCATGGATCCTGACTAGGGGAGAAACTGTACCATATATCGAACACTGATTCAAAGCATATACTGCCTTCTGAAGAACTCTGCCCCAGCCCTCCATGCTGTTGCCACCTAATTGGCGCTGTAACTGCATCTTCAAAAGGCCATTCCATCTTTCTATTAGACCAGCTGCTTCAGGATGATGGGGAGCATGGTAAGACCAGTGAATTCCATGATCGTGGGCCCACTGTTGCACTTCTCAACTAGTAACAAGGAACCGGACACAGGAGTGAAGTAAAGTGAAATAGAAGCTATGATGGCCACAAGGATCCAGTCAACAGCAATGGGAATGATGGAGACAGAAGTCATACAATGTAAAAAGTTCCAGAAGTTGATAAGAAAAGACAAAAGGAAGTACTGAAAAAAAATAGAGATAAAAAGAATATTTGGACAAGATAAGTCTGTTGGGATGGTACAGCTGTAGACAGGATGGAGCTTCCAAAGCACAATAGGGACAAAAGCTGAGGATTGGTAGCACAGAAAGTCTGTAATTGAGATAAAGAAAGGGGAAAAAGTAAAGGAAGAAGGGAAAGAGAAAGCAGAGGGGTAGAATACTTGGAGGGAACTAGCTGAAACTAATCTGGAAGCCTCCCCTTGCTCCCCCAAGGATTTCATAGTATCAGAAGGTGCTATGTGCACACTGTCAGCGTGAATAGCAATTGTTCATCCTACCCAGCTAGAATGCCTGTGAGCCACATCACTGACTGTACTGGCATGATTTTCCCAATAGTGCCATGGTGGCACTTTTATCTGGAGGTTAACTAACAGTTGCTCAGTTGACCTTAATCCTTTCTCAATGGGAGGAAATTTGGGTTTGGTTCTGTAAATTTAGCCAAGTACCCTTAGATGGACAGATTAGGGACCCTAGTGGATAATATGCACTGCCATTTTCCCAAACTAATGTGATTTCTAAATATTATCCTTATAGCCACAGATAATTAGAGCTCTTACTCCTCATGAAGCAAGCTTCCTTTTGCAAACTTTGGAGACTATTAGATCCACAGATGGTCAAAATGTGGCTTTGGGATGCCCAGTTCCAGTTGAAATATCTGCAATGCAAGCCTACACCTAAGACTTAGGAAACATAATGGTTGAAGTGACAGAAAGATTGTAAAAGCCAGAGGACCAGGATGTCTGCTGCTGTGTTCCTTGGACATACCTTGAAAAATGCACTCCACAAACTCTCAACAAAATGATTACCTTAACAAAAATCAGCTTAATGACACCAGTTGACATGTCAACACGAATGGGGGAAATTTCACAAGGTCTTACACCTATGTAAAGAGCTACATGTGACTAAAGACTTCTGAGAGTTTCCTCTGGGTATGAGTTCTCACATAGGTTGTTCAATTCTAAAAGTTCATAAGAGTTCAGCCCTGGTGTGTCTCTGTCTCTCTGTCTCTCTAACGCTCTCTCTCTCTCTCTCTCTCTCTCTCTCTCTCTCTCTCTCTCTCTNCTCTCTCTCTCTTGTGGTTTGGGAACCAAACTGGTTGTAATGCTTTATTATCAACTCACAAGCCCAAGATAAAATGGAATCAAAGTTCTCCAAGCTGAAGTTTATTTAAGTTTGTGTAACTCCAGGGCTGGTCTTGACACTCAGTTCTGCTCTAGGTCTTAGACCTCTTTATGTAAATGACATGGGACTGTATGGAAGGCAACCGACTATATTATGTGGAGTGACTGTAGCCAGTCCAAAATTGTCACTGCCCATGACAATGGCTTCCAAGGTTGATTCCAACATGCCATTGCAATTGCACAAGTCAGTTTAGGCTCTTGCCCCTCTTTAGCAGGTCAATCAAATAGCTAGAATGAACAGAAAGCAAGCTCTGTCTCTCACTGGAACCCTGCTGTGCATGATTTTCAATAGGATTACTTGTGGGCCACATCGTACCACATGGTAGATACTGGTGTCTACAGCATGACAATGTTTACTGTGCATTCCAGGGAAAGGAAAACCTAAGAGACTTGATCTACCTTAAAAACGAGTGAGCTTGGGTATGAGCTTTATGAGCCGTGTTATGAGCCATGAGATGGCTTCCTGTTACAGCAGCATGGTTTAGGCAGTGGCTGACCTGACAGGATTACCCCAGATCCACTCCGTTCAGACCCCCTTCTGCTCTACATCTATTCTGAGTCAGGTTTGTAATGTCCTCTTTTCTCTTTTCCTTTCTTCTCCTCCACACGGACACATCATAGAGTTGCCATAAGCTCAGCACTGATGATCCCTTTCTTGCCCTCTGATGTGATAACTAAAGCCTTTTGGTATTTCATTCTCTGCCCCTTATTAGACTTTAGTACCTTCTATCAGGCTGTCTGCTTACTGCGAGCATAGTTTACTGGCTGCTTCTCTACTGAGTTGCAGAAAAGCTACAAAGCATGGTTAGTTTCTAATCTACCATCTTGGCTTCTCCTTTGTGTCCCTGTACACTTTTTGTGAACATATTTTTTTTTTCATTCCTCTGGGGTAAATATTTAAATGAAATTGCTACATTATAGAGGAACTATATGTTGTTTAATTTTACATGAAGCTGCCAACCGTTGATTGCATTTAATACCTCAAGCAAAAATATGTTTCCAAGGTAGGCTTTTTAAAATTAGAAATCTCTGCCCTTCACTTTCACTTGCATACACTGTCTGAAAACCTCTGAGCACTTGTGAGTGGAAGTTTGTATATTTATGATCTCATAGGCAAATGTTAGATTGGAAATTTCAAGAGAAAATACTGATACTAGAAATAAGCATGAATATTTATATGATTGTAGTTTTTCATACCTCCAAGTTTTCTGTTTGTTTATAAATTCACCAGCATTTGAGATATAATTCACATACTATAAATTTTTACCTCTTCAGAGATTAGCAACATGTCCCTTAAATTGTGTCACATTGGCCCAATATCTCATTCCAGAATATTTTCATTATAGGTTGCATCTTGAATGTCTCCCAAAGGCTCATGTATTGAGGGTTTGGTCCCAAGCCTGTTGTGCTATTGAATTGAGGTAGGGCTTTGTGGAAGGAATTAATTTAGGAAATGATCAGTACCATTCTCTTATTTCCTAGTCGCAACAAGCCATGCAGTTTCCTCTCTTCACACTTCCACCAGGAGAAACTGCCTCTGTGTAGGCCCCAAAGCAACCAGACAATCAACCATGGCTGGAAACCTACAAGTCTGTGAGCCAAAATAACCCTTCTCCTTCTGCTATAAAGATCAAAGGCATCTTAATAGCAAAGAAAGACTGAGTATTAGGTTTTCATGTGAAACAGTGCCACAGGCCTGTGTGTCTGAACAGTGCTCACCAGGTAGTCGCGTTTCAGAAGGCATATGGGGCAAGCCTTGAGCTTTATAGACCAGCTTGCTACTGGCTCTCTGTCTACTGTCAGAGAAAGTATTATTTGTTCAAATGTGCTTGAGGATCCAATGCCATTTCTACAAGCCACTCCTACCATCAGGCCTTTCCTATGGTACCAGATCATATCCTCTCAATCTTTGAGTCCAAATAAGTCTTTTCGTGCCATTGGTTTTGTCAGGCATTTATTCACAATGATGAGAAGGATAATATGGAAGCCATTGTTAAGAAGTGAGGCTGCTACTGTGATAAATTTGATGGTGGTGGTGTTCATAAGTCTTCAGATCTGGTTTATGAACAGAATAAGAAGAGTCTGGATCTGGGAGTGAGATACTGTAAGGAGAGCTTAGAGCTTAGTAGCTAGCTTTGGTGGAAACATGGAAGCCCAGGATGCACAAACAAGTGTGAACCCTGAAGACTGGCTGGCAAAGCTTCAGAGAAGACATGAGTGTATCAAGAGCTGGCTCAGGTCAGACAAGCTGTGTTCCCACTTAAGAACCTGGCCTTTAAGATGAAAGGATGGACTATCCAGAGACTACCCCATTTGGGAATCCATCCCATCATCAGCCACCAAACCTAGATACTAATGCTCATGCCANCAAGATTCTGCTGAAGGGACCCTGATATTGCGGCCTCTTGTGAGGCTATGCCATGCCTGGCAAACACTGAAGTGGATGCTCACAGCCAGCTATTTGATGGAACACAGGGTCCCCAATGGAGGAGCTAGAGAAAGTACCCAAGGAGCTGAAGGGGTCTGCAACCCTATAGGTGGAACAATAATATGAACTAACCAGTACCCCCTGAGCTTGTGTCTCTAGCTGCATATGTAGCAGAAGATGGCCTAATCGGCCATCACTGGGAATAGAGGCCCCTTGGTCTTGCAAACTTTATATGACCCAGCACAAGGGAAGGCCTGGGCCAAGTAATGAGAGTGGGTGGGTAGGGGAGCAGGGGGGGGGGTAGGGAACTTCCGGGATAGCATTTGAAATGTAAAAAAAAAAAAAAAAAAAAAAAAAGAACCTGGCCTTACTAGGTCATGTGCTTTCTGCATCTTTTGTGGAACTGTCAGAACCTCTTTCACTGCCTCGGCAGCGTTTTGCACTATCTTAGGCTTATGTGAGATTCAGGTCTCTCTACATCTTCGTCAATATGGTAGACTTAAAAAACAAAAAACAAAAACAAAACCCCTTTTTCCTTAAAGCCTTCAGAATAAGTGCAAAATACCAGCACATCAAATTTTGACTTGCCTTTCTCTCTTGATTAATATCCAGCATCTTTTATTCAATGTATTTATCATTTATCTCCATGTCTGTTCATATCCTTTGCCTCATTTAAAACATGGGCTTCTCTGTTGTCACTGGACTGAGAGAGTTCTTTAGTTGACACATAAACCTGTTTCAGATGTATGCTCTAAATTTTTCCTCCTATTTTGTGGATTGTCTTCTTTTCTTCTCATTTTCTTTATTATTGTTGTTATTATTTATTAAGAGGTAGGGTATTGCTAAGGTCCGAGTAGAAATCACTACATAACCCAAGCCAACCTTGAACTCATTATCCTCTTAGCTCATTCTCCCAAGTGCTGAGATTTTAGTGTTGTGTTACTATGACTTCCAACCTTCTTAATATTTTTTTTGAAGTACAAAGGTTTTTAATTTTAGGGAAGCCCAATTTGTATACATATATGTTTTGTTGCTGTTGAAGTTTGTTTTAGTCATACCTGTAATGGTTGGTTTTAATGTCAACTTGCAATATATTAGAATCATATGAGTGTGCTGACTGACTTGAAGGGCTGTCGAGATTGCTTTAATTGGTGTGGAAAGACCAAATGTGGGTGGCACCTTCTGATAGCAGCCCAGATAAGACAGAAAGAAGGACCGTCTCTTTCTCTCTTGGGTTTCACACTTGCTGTTGAGGTGTTTGCCTGTTGCTGATGCTGCTGACATCAGAGCCAACATGACATGATTCTATCAGGTGACTCTCTGGGAATCCTCAAGGGTTTGGGTACCAGATTGGGACTACTGAGGGACCTCACATATGCTTTAAGGGACCCAGCTTTGTGGGTACCAGGTTATTTTGGCCTCTCCAGTGTGACATGGTGATTGTGGGACTTCTCTGACTGATGAGATTCCTGAGGTACCCAGGGTTAAGGACAGAGCAACTCCCTGGTTCTCAGACTTTCAACTGTTGCTAATTATTTTAATGTAATATGTAATTTAATAACTTACATACATATTTTTCATCCTATCAGTTGTGTTGCTCTAGGGAACTCCAACTAATATAATACCTAACAACTGATTGCTTTATCTAAAATCGCAAGTGATATTTCCAGTTTTAGATCTTCCATTTAGGTTTTGGATTCATTTCGAGTTAATTTTGTAACATGGTATATGGTAAGGATTCAATTTTACTCTTTTCACTGTGGATATACAGTTCTTTTGAAGATATTGTTCTTTCTCTATTAAATTTTATTAGCATCATTGTAAAAAGCAAACTCCAAATGGGAGACTTAATTTTTGAATTGCAGTCTCATTCTTGTGCTGATACCACATTCTTGATTATTTTAGCTTCACAGTAAATTTTGAAATTGGGAAATATAAGCCATCTAATTTTGGTCTTTTATCTTTCTAAGTTCTTTTGATTATTGTTTGATTTGATTATTTTGGATCTTTTATATTTTCCCCAGCGTGTTAGTTTGTTAATTTTTGTAAAAATATCCAGCTGTGGTTTTAATAAGTGATTACATTGAATCTGTTAATCAATTTAGAGAGTATTTCCATCCAAGCTGTAATAATATCTCCACACAGAAAACAAAGGATAGCTTTCTCCTTATTATATAAGCTTTTAGATAGCTTATCTAAGTCTTCTTTATTTTGTTTTAGTGATGTTATGCATTTTTGAGTGTGCAAACTTGTACATTTTTATTGAATTTATTCAGAAATGTTTAATTTATTATTTGTGTGTGTGTGTGTGTGTGTGTGTGTGTGTGTGTGTGTGTGTAGACTTACCTTTGCCTGTGTTGTGGTATGAGTATGGAGGTCAGAAGATATGAACCTTTATGAATCTGTTTTCTTCTCCTTATACTGTGAGTTCCAGAGATCAAACTCAGATGATAGGCTTGCATGGAAAATATTTTTTCACTTGCTGACCTATGTCACCAGCTCTAATATATTATGTTTGTTGCTAATATTAATATTATTCTTTAAATGTTAGGTAAAATTCACCAGTAAAGTCATTGTGTTTTAGGGATGTTCTCAGTTCAGTCTGCTTGTTGACTGTGAGTATATTTAAATTTTCTGTGTATTCCTTTACATTTTATTTCTATATACTTTAAGAATTCTTTATTTTATTTTATATATAAGTCCATGTCTATAAAAGTAACTTATTCACCAGAGGAAGTGGTGAGATGATAGCTGTACCCAAGTTTTACAAATACATGATTTGGGTTGAGCCCAGAACATTTTTATCTGGGTTTTTAACTATCCATAGGCTTTTGCCTGTAAACTTCTAGCCTCTGTAGAATCTGCCAGCTTCTGTTTGCTAACCTACGCCCAGGATGTTTCAGCCCATGAGACTTAGTTCTGATTAAGTTCTCTTTCTAGTTCTTTCTGAACTCTGGCTACCTGGTTCAACTCAGCTGCTCTGGCTCAAACTTTTCTCCAAGCTGACTGATACAATCTGGCTGCTCTCAGCTTTTCACTCAGTTGCTCTGCTTGGCCTCAAACTAACTCTGGCAATTTGTTCTAATCTTCTGGCTCCTTCATAGTCTTTGGCTTCAACTGCCTCTGTTGACCTGCACTCAACTCCACTGCACTGCACTCATTCCACTGACTCCTAACTGCCTCTCTCTTTCTGAGCTGTTTGTAAATAGCTTCTCTTTCCTGTGCCATTCTTATGAAATTTGGGTGTAACTCATTCTGTCAAATCTTTCATTGATTTGTCACTTTGTCTGCCCCTGAATTAGATGTCACTTTCAAACATGGCTGCTTCTTTCTACAAACTTATTTTGCCTATATTTTTTTTTTTGGGGGGGGGTGGTGGTTTAAGGTGTGTATTAGGAGCATGTCTGTATTCCAGCCAGATCATACTCAAATCTAGGGTGTGTCTGCCTTCTAGCTGGATCACATAGAGCTAGAAGGTCTTTGGATGTAATCTCTTGCCAGAGCAGTAATGTTGCTAGATAAAAATTCCTCTACATGTGTCTGTGACAGGGTTTATGTATATGAGTGCAGTGCTTGTGTAGGCCAGGAGAGGGTTTAAGATCTTCTTGACTTAAAGATACAAGAAGTTGTTTGATGTCTGTGCTGGAAAACAAACTCAGATCCTCTGCAAGAACAGTGCATGCTTTTAACTGAGAAGTCATCCTTCCGGCCTGTTTTTATGTTTTTAATTAGCATATAAAATAATATGGTTTGTTTTACCATTTTAATGTGTGAATATCATTTATCTTATATACATAAATATCAACCTGTCATCTATATACCTATCTATGTAACATCCACCTACCTATCAATCATCTATCATCAATCTACCTAGGTTCTAAATCTGAGAGAAAACATGTGATATTTGTCTTTCTGTGTCTGGTTTATTTTGCCTGATCTAACAATCTCAAGTTCTATCTATTTATTGGAAAAGAGACAATTCTGTCCTTTGGGGATAGATGAGACTCCATTGCACATATATACTATATTTTTCTTTATCCATTTCATCTTTCTGTGCATTCTTAAGTTTTGATAATTTCTATCTTTCAAAGATTTTTTTATTTCACCTTTTAATTTTGTTTCTAGTGAAGGTTTCTCATAAGTTCTTGTCATAAAAAAAAAATAAGCATTTAGATGAGAAACCCCGACAAGTTCATCAGAAGTTTATTTAGTAAAGGGGAAGAAAATACACTCCAGTGACAGGTTGGAGAGGGCTGACCAGGAGCATGAGGCATCTGAGTTCTGCACTGTGGATTTTAAAGGCTTCGGGTCTATTTATGAAGTGGGTTACATATTCAAGGGGAAGGCGATCCTTCTCCACTAACCTGCACAAATCATAGACGACCCTGATTTTCTCCTTTATGGCATCTTACCCTGATTGTCTTGAAAAGTCACTAAGTGTGGTGTTGCAGGGGAGTGTCAAGACCACAGAGAAACTGATATTATAAGAATGTGGGACATTTTCAGGATCTAGATCCATCCTCCATTAGTGCATATGTATGGTAACTGGGAAAGTTGCCCCATGCTATAGTTTCTGGGACAGAGTGATGAAGCCAATTGTAGCTCCAAGAAAGCATAAAGGCAAAGAGGCAGTCTGTCAGGAGACAGCTGTCATTTTCCTGGCGCCCTCCTATCTAACTTCTTTCCGACCCAGCTTCAAGCTGGATATTAGTGCTTCTTTCACATTCCTTGTTTTAGTTACAGGGATTATCCTACTTTTTTTTTTTTTTTTTCTTGTTTAGGGTAACCCAAAGTTTTCCTGTTTTGTTGAAAGATCTGTCACCTAGTTGATTTATTGTAATGTTTAGATGTGCCCTACCCCTTTTGTTTCTGTTTCAGTCTTATGGTGTGTGTGATTATAAATGTGATTACGTTTTCCCATAACAACTGTTTTAACAGCATCTTTTATCTTGTAAAGTACTGTGGTTTTATTTTTGATCACCATATTTTCTAATTTCCATCTTGATTCGTCTTTCATTTGTGGTTATTAATTGGTGTATTATGTTTTGGTTTTCAAATACTTGTAAAATTTCCAAATTCCCTGTGTTTTTGTTGTTGTTTGCTTGTTTCTAATTATAGTTTATTGTCTCCTTGGTGTTAAAATGGTAATAAGACAAGGGAATATTTTGTGTCTCACAGAAAGTTGCAAAGGTACCACCAGTCTCTCCTAGAGTCGGACAGCAGTTCCTCCTGAAGTGGGAGTGCCATGTGTCCCCATGTCAGTCGTGACACTCTCGTGCCAAGGAACATTAAAATACCCATCTCTGAATTTTCAGGAGATGTCCCACCATTTTGTGTGGCCTATGATGGGTGAGCTCTGAGATGCATGGTCCTTGGAAACTTCACCCCAGGATTGTTTCTTGCGGCTGATATGCCTTTCCTGTCAGTATTACATAGCCTAAGGATTCCTGGGCATTAGCTCAGCTTATTGAGCAAGTTTCCTGCAGATCAACATGAAGATAAACTTTCATAAATTAATACTGTTTAGATAAAATTAATGACTTTATAGAATTCCTAATTTGATTCAAATAATTTTGGAAGGAAAGTAAAATGAGATGATTTTAGTTGTTTTGCCAGAAAGAGGTAATAAAGTTAGAATCAAGAATAGAATGTGCCCCCTTCTCATAGAATATTAAGTAAATGCTACATAACAAAGAATATAACTACCTTTCACAGTTTCACTAAGAAGAGAAATAGGCTTGGAACAAATTTGTGATCAAGGTAAAACATTCTAGGTCAGGTCCAAGGATGAAGCCACAAGTGTTCAGTATGATAAAGGCTGTGTGAAACTGTTGCTCTGAACTTATAATGACCTCATAGAATAAAACAATGCTTTGAACTTACTACATCCTTTTGTAACCCCCATTTCTGTGTAGCATTTTATCTGTGAAGTAATTTTATAAATTTTTGTCTAAGAAGGTGTAGGAAGGCCAGAGAGAAGAAATAAAGTGTGGCATTTAGGGTTCTGCCTCATCCATCAAATGTATATGTATGGAATTTGGGGCTTAACCCCATTCACCAAATGTATATATGTATATGTCTGTTTGTCTATATTATGCACATACATACAAGTGTAGGTATATGTGTATGTATGTAAGTATGCATGAACACTTGTGGAATTGTGTCAGGTGGTTGGGCCCAGCCAGTGTGTATGTGTGTGTGTGTGTGTGTGTGTGTGTGTGTGTGTGTGTGTGTGTGTCTTTGTTTGTCTATGTGTGTGCTTCCTCTTCTTTTCTCTCTGGCTCACAAATATTTAATGAACTCTGAGCCTCTTGCCTGACCAGTGAGGGACCTTCAAGTCAGAAGAGCAAAGAGCCTGAGTAGTTAGCTTTGTTTCTTAATCCTCTTCTGCTAACAGCAACTGCTTTTAAGCCACAAAACAGCAAGAGAGAGTTAAATTTCCAGAGACCAACAGCTTTTGACCCCTAGAACAGAGAGAGAGAGAGAGAGAGAGAGAGAGAGAGAGAGAGAGAGAGAGAGAGAGATCATCTGTCTTTGTCCTTTGTTCAATGCTGTGTCTCACTTCAGATACTGGGAAGATGCCCAGCTTCCTTGTAATATAGGTACCAGCAAACATCAGTTCATGTCTTTTCCATACTAGGTGTGGGGTAGGTCTTCCTACCACACCAGGAAAATTATTATTTCACCTGCCTAGTAGAGACTGCAATAGTGTCTTCCCAGCAGCTCAGGGTTAATACAAGAATGGTACTTCCAGGGAGACCAGCTATGTTCCAGCATGTGACAAACAGAACCCCTAGGCAGTAGAGGTTGATGAATTTTAGGACACTTCATTCCAGAGGCTTTAGTCTTAGCAGGGTTCCTGGGAACTCTACTCTTTAAATCTCTGTACTTGGGGGAGTAGCTGCCATATGTGGACATAGCTTGAGATGTAAGACTGCGTTCACCTCACAGCATGTGCCTTTCAGAGCTCCCTAGATCCTGTCACCTGGCCAGTTAGCATGGAAGCCTGTGTAATTAGATGCCAGTTTGTCACCTGGCTAACAGAGGAGACCTCAGGGGTGTTGATTGTTGTCTGTTAGGCAGGAATGCTCTGTACTAGCCTAGAGCATTCTTGGGGCTTTGGAGAGAGCTGAGGACCTGCCATGCCTTGACAATGCCTCTATAACAAGAACTGGGACCCAACGAGTTCTAAAGGGATGGGTTATCATGCCTCTCCTGACTGTTTTAAAGTCTATGAATGTGACTATGTTTATTTTTCTGACAAGAACATTCATGGCTTTTATTACGTTTTTAAATTAATACTGCAATTCCCATCCGTGGAGCTTTAAGTACTTTACATATATTTATGACACTTAATTGTTATAATAACCTACTAAGATACCATTGTTATATCAATTTTACAGTTAGGGAATTGAGGGCTAGAGATCATTAAGTAACTTGTTTAGGTTGCGTATTGAAAAAATTAGGAGAGTACAAATTGAAATTCAAGTTCATCTATGATTTAGAAAAGGTTCAAGTAGCTGGTCTGAATAAAACCATTTGGAAAACAAGCACTTGTCCTCCCCCTCTCGTCCTTGTAGCTCAAGACCACGCCCACGCCCACAAGCTCTCTTTTCTCACCCTTCCATGTCATTGCTGTCAGTTCTGCATTTTAAAGGTTTCTTTCATTCTTTTCCACTTTCACTCCCTCACTGTGGCTGCTCCTCTTAGTATTAATGGCTAGTATAGTAGTGGATGTGCACGGACTCATGACGTTTCTCCTCTGTGTAAGTATGCACACTGTTACTCAGATCCTGGTAGAGAACAAAGATCAGCAATGCTTTTCCTTTTGAGATTCAATGATTTAGGCATAAAAACACCCACAAATCATATGCTAATGAAGGTATGTGTCTTGGTTGTAATCAAAACTTATGCATAGAATCAGGTATTGGGTCATATTTACCTCATGGCTATACTTTGCTGAATCTCAATACCTAATATTATCAATACCTTAATGTAGTCCATCATATCCTTTCATAATTGATACCCCTCTTACCTATGCAGAGATAATCAGTGTTCTGTTAGCAATCATAATATATTTGTTTTTGTATCTAAAACATCTTATTTGGGGTCTTGTTCATTCATTTAATATCATCTGGGCAGAATCCATCTACATCCATTCATGTAGCAAGTATTTATTTGTATGTATCATTGTTGTTTTTCAGACTTCCATTATATGATTACACCACAATTTGTGTCTCTGCTTCCTTCTGGTAGAAATTTATATTGCTTTTAGTGAGAGATGGTTATGAAATATCCTGGAGAAGAGTGAAAACCTTCTTTAGCTCTTTTTGAGGACCAACAAGACTTTAAAGAAGATGCTTCCTGGCCTCAGTGCTAATTAAATTAATACACTGCTATTTTGCCTTGATGCTCATTTTGAGATTATATATCTAAGTAGAAGCAAGGTTTAAAATTGGCCTATGTTATTGACACTTCCAAACATTCTTCTGCTCCTGTTCAGAAAGGATAAAAATGTATTTTCAGCAGTGATGAGGTAAAGTACTTGTAACTCTCTTGTTTTCCTCTTTCATATGGAACATCTACAGCCTTGGCTGTGTTAGAGAACCATTCTAAATCTCTGTCCTCATCTATGGAATAGTGACAGACAATATGGGAGAATGGGTTAACTGAAAAGTGCCTTCTATACATGAAGTAGCAGCTTTGTGTAATGAGACATACATGATGGTATATGTCCTTGAAGATCAACTGGTATAGTAGAAATAAAAACATAATGAGGATCTCTTCCTCATAATTCTGAAGATAAGATTATTTCAATTGTTTTTCAGTTTTAGAACATTTGCATCTATATCTAATGAGGTATCTTGGAGATGAAGCCAAAGTCTAAACTTGAACTTGTGTTAAATAGACACCTTATTTATGGATCTTTAAGACATGTGCTAACCATTTTTTTTTTTAATGTGCCTGTGTTCTAACTGACCAATCATTTAGATGAGAAATTTTCCACTGTGGTCATATTGACATGTGCATTACAATTTTTAGATTGGGGATGTCTCAGGTTTTAAAGATTTTCAAGTTTAGAGAAGCCCAGTGTAAATTACAAACTATGGTATGTGATGTTATGTGACCAGGTAAGATGGATAATATAGAGGCATTAAGCCTGGACTTGTCATGGTTTGACTAGAGTGATAAAATGGCTGAGTTACCATTTATGTTGCAACAGAAGAACTGGATCGGGTTTGTGAGGAAGAAAGTCATTGATGAGTCCAGGGATTTTTTTTTTTTTTTTTTTTTTTTTTTTTTTTTTTGCTTGAGATACTAGCCTAATGAAGTTTCACTGAGTGCTTTGAAAAGATAGAAGAGTGGCATTGCCCACCCCACTGCACCCCATCTGAATTGTATGAATGGGCAAGACTTTTCTATGAGGAAGATAAATGGAATTTCAATAAAGAAATGCATCTTGAAGAAGATGAGCTGGGGTACTTTGAGGAGGACTAGTGTTAAAGGTGAGAATGTTTTTACAGTGGAACACTAAGAATTGGCTTTTCTTGGGTTTTCCAAGGAATGTAAAGTTTTCTTACTTGCACAGGAAGACAGGGGGACATTTTTGAGTGACAGCACTTGATAGTCATAAAGGCCCTACACATATAATATTCAATCTCTCCTTCAGGCCAATTTGCTCAATAATTAATTCTTTGAGAGGTATCCAACAGTATTTCTGAAAATAGAAGCAAGAAATTCAAACTCTTGATTCTCAAAGGCACCATCCTAACCACACAAAAAGCCACAGCAGCTATCATTTTTGGAGAACTATTTGTGACTGCAGGGACTGAAGTGAGGAGGCAGAGGCTTAGAAATGTATGTTGTCTCTAATTCCATAGGAATCCAGGGTATTCAAGGAAGGTCAAACACAGGAGAAATTGTAAAGGAAAATACAATAAATTATTATAGAACAAGTATAATTATTTATTGTCTAAGCTGTCTACGTTTATGTTATTTAGGAAAGGTATCCACCCAGCTTAGCAACTTTACCCTCAAAACAAAAGTTGGTTGTCCCTTTCCTTCATCACAGTCCCTCCAGAAGTATAATAAAATCATAAGAATATGCTGAAGTCAAACACTTTAAAGTACAGTCGATTAAGGTGACACATTTGTTCTGCATCTAGACTCAGGGTGTTGACAATACTCTGTGGTTTATACTTCAGGCCACTTCTTGGAGAAGACTGAGACGATGTCATGGGCTCATCTTAGGGGGAGGCCCTCTTTGGTGAACTGTTATGCAACACTTGCTTTCTCTCTACTGGGGAATCATGGAAACTGACAGGTTTTTTGTTTTTTTTTTTTTGACTCCATCCAAGTGTTCCCAGTGTTTGTAGGGTTCGCTCTTTCTTTCTTTCTTTCTTTCTTTCTTTCTTTCTTTCTTTCTTTCTTTCTTTCTTTCTTTCTTTCTTTCTTTCCTTCCATACTGTCATACTCTTTGACTGTCATAGTATCTTAGTCTACTTTCTCTTGCTGTAACAGAATAATCTTATATGAGATGATTTTTTTAAGGAAAAGTAGAGTATTTTGGCACATGCTTCTAAAAGACACACCCAAAAGCATAGCTCCATTGAGCTTTCAGCATAGTTTCCTTGCTGTGTCATAATAAAGCAAAAGACATAATGTGGCAGAACAGATCAAATGAACCAGGAGAGATGGCTTTTAGAAAAAAAACCATTTGATGGTAAGCCACTACTCTATTAATTTATGAATGGATAAACCATGACTTTCATACCTTCCAGTACCATTAACATGATCCAGGAGGTTAAATTTCCAAAGCATGAAATTTATAGGATACATTTAACCCATAGTATTATTCAGTTGGGCTTTCACAACTGTCCATGATATAAGGACGTGTTTTTTGTTTTACATATACAAGTATTGGTTTACAAGATAGGGAGTTATATACAAGACTGTTAAGAATTTTAGTTTGCTCTCCAATGAGTTGTGTTTAGATCTTAGCTTTGGTACATATAGGACAACTTGGATGATTTGTGAATTATGTAATTCATATAAAATATAGTATCCAAGGATGCTTGGTACATAGTAGTAACTTAGTGTTTCTATTGCTGTGACAAAACACCATGACCAAAGAAATTTGGGGAGGAATGGTATTCTTTTGGCTTACACTGTCACATCACTGTTCACTATCAAAGGAAGTTGGGACAGGAATTCAAGCAGAGGAGAAACCTGGAGGCAGGCAGAGACGATGCAGAGGCCATGGAGGGGGTTGCTTACTGGCTTGCTTCCAATAGCTTTTTCAGCCTGTTTTCTTATAGAGCCCAGGGCTACCAGCCAAGGGGAGGCACTACTCACAGTGGGATAGGCTCTCCCCATCAACCACTAATAAAAAACTACCTTACATGTAGGCCTGCCTATAGCCTTGTCTTATGGAAGCATTTTCTTAATTGAGGCTCCCATCTCTCAAATGACTCTAGCTTATGTCAAGTTGACAGAAAACTATCCAGCACAAGTAGATAAGAGAAGATAGCTAGGGATTTAATCTTTGTCTTATACAAATTAGCTGAAATGTGAGTGTGCTTTAAAGCTATAGGTTTATCCCTTATGGTAGGCCATTACAGTTATTGGCAGCAATTTGTTCTAGCCTCCTGTAACCATGTCTTTGCCTCACAAGGACACAGAGTTGAGCCATGTGTTTTGCTTTAACCACCAGATCCAGATTAAAGATGATACAAGCTATGATTGGAATAGCACTTTGTTGAGTGTTTGCTTTCTATAGGGGTTCTTGGAGCCTCATTGAATAGGTGAGTGAATAAATCTAGGCTAGCCAAGCTAGAGACACATAGAGAAGATATGTATTGTCTTAGCAAAGGTCGTTGAATGGCATTTAACACTCAAGTGGCCTCATGCTTGCTGATATCATCACATATATCAATGAACTCTCATGACAAAAGCAGGTGAATCAGGGACTGAGCCCAGCCACACATCAATCTCCCAAATTATGGTCTAAGAAAGTGGTGGTTGTGCTCAGTCATAGTTTCAGGTAGTTTATTGTGCACTTAAGGCTAGCTACTTCATTTGGCAACTCCTCAGACTCTGAGAACATTTAGTGGAAATTGAGTAGGAAAGAGATTGAATCATCTTCACTTTTATGAACACAAAGACTCCTTGTATTTGCAAACCATAATCTAGGTTGGCCAAACAACCTGGATGTGAATGGGTCACATAGAAATCTATCAAAAAACTCTGGTAACAGATTTTGTACTTCATAATATTCTGAGATTCCTTTATTCCCATTTATACATATTCTGTAAAGCATTGTGAGTCCTGGCTCATTGGCTTCAGCCTGAAGCAGAAATACTAGCTGGAATGATTGATTAACATTGAGCTGAGTGTAATCAATAAAGTACCGCCCATAGGAGATCATTATTCTAGACTTAATTAGAGGTGGCTTGGTTGTTACAAAGAGGCTATTTAGAAGTTGTAAATGAGTTCAATTTGCTTTTTATTTGTAGCCTAGAAAGTTGGTCTCTGTCTTTTCTCATCCCCTTGAGTCAAAAATATATTCTAAGTAGTTACACAAAACTACATTTATGTGATAAGAGATGGTCTTGCTTCTGGTTTTCGTCTGTGCCTGGAGGTGATCCTGTGTCACAGGACTCCATACCCAAGTACTGTAAGAAGAGAGCTGGTCTCCCAGGAGTGCAGACATGCCTGTAAGCACAGGTAAGACCACCACTTCTGCTCAGAGGGACCCACCTAGAACCATCTGGACACAGGAACTGAGGACACAGTCTGGGACAGGATCCCTTTGGTTTCTATCTGCACCAGGAGCTGATCCTGTGCCACAGTGCCCAGAGTTGACTCTCTATACCCAAATAATGCTGGGAGAGAGCTGGTCTCCCAGGAGTGCCAACACACCTGTGAGTTGTGTGTTGACCACCACTTCTGCTGAAATTCCTGGCCCAAGAGGAACCCACCCAGAGCCATCAGTACACAGGAACCAAGGAACAGGTGAGGAAAGGACCCTTCCTGTTTCTGTCTGAACTCTGAAGGTGACCCTGTGCCATAGCTCTCCATGCCCAAATTCCTCCCGGAGAGAACTGGTCTCCCAGGAGTACTAACATACAAGTTTGCTGGAGTGACAAGCCACAGTCAGAGACAGCAAGACCAGCTAACACTAGAGATAACCAGATGGCAAGAGGCAAGGGCAAGAACATAACCAACAGAAACCAAGACTACTTGGCATCATCAGAAGCCAGTTCTCCCACCACAGCAAGTCCTGGATACCCCAACACACCGGAAAAGCAAGACTCTGATTTAAAATCACATCTCATGATGATGATAGAGGACTTTAGGAAGGACATAAATAACTCCCTTAAAGAAATACAAGAGAACACAGGTAAACAGATAAAAGCCCTGAAAGAGGAAACACAAAAATCCCTTAGAGAATTATAGGAAAACATGACCAAACAGGTGAATGAATTAAACAAAACCATCCAGGATATAAAACTGGAAATAGAAACAGTTAAGAAATGACAAATGGAGACAACCCTGGAAATAGAAAACTTAGGAAAGAGATCAAGAGTCATAGATGCAAGCATCACCAACAGAGTACAAAAGAAGAGAGAATCCCAGATGCAGAAGATACCATAGAAAGCATTGACACAATAGTCAAAGAAAATGCAAAAACACAAAATGCAAAAGGTTCCTAACCACAAACATCCAGGAAATCCAGAATACAATGAGAAAACCAAACCTAAGGATAATAGGTATAGAACAAAGCTAAGATTTGCAACAAAAAGGGCCAGTAAATACCTTCAAAAAATTAGAGAAGAAAACTTCCATACCCTGAAGAAATAGATGTCCATGAACATACAAGAAGCCTACAGAACTCCCAATAGATTGAAACAGAAAAGAAATTCCTCCAGTCACATAATAGTCAAAACACCAAATGCACTAAACAAAGAAAAATATTTAAAGCAGTAAGGGAAGAATGTCAAGTAACATAAAGGCAGACCTTTCAGAATTACATCAGACTTCTCACCAGAGACTATGAAAGATAGAAAATCCTGGGCAGATATCATACAGACCCTAAGAGAACACAAATGCCAGTCCAGGTTACTATACCCAGCAAAACTCTCAATTACCATAGATGGAGAAACCAAGATATTCCATGACAAAACCAAATTTACACAATATCTTTCCATAAATTAAGTTGTACAAAGGATAGCAGATGGAAAATACCAACACAAGGAGGGAAGCTACACACTAGAAAAAGCAACAAAGTAATCTTTCAACAAACTGAAAAGAAGATAGCCACACAAACATAAAAATAACATCAAAAATAACAGGAAGCAACAATCATTTTTCCTTAATATCTCTTAACATCAATGAACTCAACTCCCCANTAAAAAGACATAGAATAACAGACTGGATATATAAACAAGATCCAGCATGTTGCTCTGTATAGGAAACACACCTCAGTGACAAAGACAGGCCTCAGAATAAAAGGCTGGAAGACAATTTTTCAAGCAAATGGTCCAAAGAAACAAGCTGGAGTAGTCATTCTAATAGCGAATAAAATCAAATTCCCACCCAAAGTTATCAAAAAAGACAAGGAGGGACTCTTCATACTCATCAAAGGTAAAATCTTCCAAGATGAACTCTCAATTCTGAATATCTAGTCTCTAAATGCAAGAAACTATAGTAAAGCTCAAAGCACATATTACACCTTACACAGTAATAGTGGGAGATTTCAACACCCCTCTCTCATCAATAGACAGATCCTGGAAACAGAAACTAAGCAGAGACACATGGACACTAACAGAAGTTATGAAACAAATGGATTTAACAGATATCTACAGAACATTTTATTCTAAAAAAAAAAAGGATATACCTCCTTCTCAGCACCTCATGGCACCTTCTCCAAAATCAACCAAAACAGGCCTCAACAGATACAAAAATCTTGAAATTATGCCATGCATCCTATCGGATCACCATAGACTAAGGGTGATCTTCAATAACAGCTTAAATAATACAAAGCCAACATTTACATGGAAGCTGAAGAACATCTACTCAATGATACCTTGGTCAAGGAAGAAATAAAGAAGGAAATTAAAGACCTTTAGAGTTTACTGAAAATGAAGGCACAACATACCCAAACTTATGGGACACAATGAAAGCATTCCTAAGAGGAAAACTCATAGCTCTGAGTGCCTCCAAAAAGAAACTAGAGAGAGCACACACTAGCAGCTTGATAGCACACCTAAAAACTCTAGATCAAAAGGAAGCAAATTCACCCAAGAGGAGTAGACTACAGGAAATAATCAAACTCAGGGATGAAGTCAACCAAGTGGAAACAAAAAGAACTATTCAAAGAATCAACCAAACCAGGAGCTGGTTCTTTGAGAAAATCA
>NC_034592.1:125114570-125133212 GCF_900095145.1 Mus pahari | reverse complement strand
AAAATGTTCAACATCCTTAATCATCAGGGAAATGCAAATCAAAACAACCCTGAGATTCCACCTCACACCAGTCAGAATGGCTAAGATCAAAAATTCATGTGACAGCAGGTGCTGAGGAGGATGTGGAGAAAGAGGGAAACTCCTCCATTGCTGGTGGGATTGCAAGCTGGTACAACCACTCTGGAAATCGGTCTGGCAGTTCCTCGAAAATTGGACATAGTACTATCAGAGATCCAGCAATTATTCTCCTGGGCATATACCCAGAAGATGTTCCAACTTGTAATAAGGACACATGCTCCACTATGTTCATAGCAGCCTTATTTATAATAGCTAGAATCTGGAGAGAACCCAGATGTCCCTCAACAGAGGAATGGATACAGAAAATGTAGTACATTTACACAATCGAGTACTACTCAGCAATTAAAAACAATGAATTCATGAAATTGATAGGCAAATGGATGGATCTGGAGGATATCATCCTGAGTGAGGTAAACCAATCACAAGAGAACACACATAGTATTCACTCACTGATAAGCAGATATTAGCCCAGAAATTTAGAATATCCGAGATACAATTTGCAAAACACACGAAACTCAAGAAGATGGAAGGCCAAAATGTGGATACTTCATTCCTTCTTAGAATAGGGAACAAAATACCCATGCAAGGAGTTACAGAGACAATGTTCCCAGCTGAGATGGAAGGAAAGACCATCCAGAGACTGCCCCACCTGGGATCCATTTCTATATACAACCACTAAACCCAGACACTCTTGCATATGCCAGAAAGGTTTTGCTTACAGGACTCTGACATAGCTCTCTCTTGTGAATCTATACCAATGCTTGTCCAATACAGAAGTGGATGCTCACAGTCATCTATTGGATGGAACACGGGGCCCCTAATGAAGGAGCTAGAGAAAGTACCCAAGGAGCTAAAGGGGTCTACAACCCTATAGGAGGAACAACGATATGAACTAACCAGTACTTCCCAGAGCTCTGTCTCTAGTTGCATATGTAGCAGAGGATGGCCTAGTCAGCCATCAATGGGAGGAGAGGCCCTTGGTTTTGCGAAGATCATATGGCCCAGTACAGGGGAATGCCAGGGCCAGGAAGTGGGAGTGGGTGGGCTAGGGAGATGGGCAGGGGGAGGGTATAGGGGGCTTTGGGTATAGCATTTGAAATGTAAATGAAGAAAATATCTAATAACAAAAAAATAGATGGTCTTAGGGAAACTGAAAGGACAGGAGTAGAGGACAAAGTGTGAAGTAAGAGGTTCTCAGAGGCTTGCATGACCAAAAACTGCCCAGAATTCCCCACCTAGCAGCCAGAGCTTGCCTCTGCCCAGGGTCACTTTCTGAGCAGAGCTACTAACACACGTAACCACTGAAGAGAAGAGGACATCTTGTGTGTTTCTACAGAAAGTCTCTTTCCAGTCTTGTCGGGATGAAGGATTAATAAGATATACTGTTTATAATTGTATTATGACTCCAAACCCACTAAAAATGGAAAGTGTATTATATGCATCTAATCTATGGAATAGTCTACCTTTGACATAGAGCAGGCTGAAAACTGCCAAGTGGGTACACATGTGCATGCCCAATGGTCTGGGAGCTCCTACACTGCTAATACCCAACTTCGTGAGAAAGTATGTTGCTCCATACTGCTAGCCCAAGCAAAGACCAAAATTCCACACTCAAAGCAGGTTCTCTACAGAATACATACAGATTTTGCTCCATGAAATCTGAAAAAAAAAAAAACCATTGGGATAAACATCAAATTTTAATAATTGTCTTACGTTTGTGCAACCAGTAGAAGTTGGAACCAAGAATTTCATGGCCCTTATATTGAAAGGGAATTTCCAAAAAGCTGTCTTAATTTCTTTTTTACTGCTGTGATAAAACACCATGAACAAAGTAACTTGAAAATAAAAGTGTTTAATTGGGCTTGTAGATGAAAAGAGTTAGACCCAACGATGGCAGTGTGACAGACAACATGATGGCAGAAACAGCAGAGAGCTCATATCTATAATGGCAAGCAGGAGGAAGAGAGCTTACTGGAAATGGTGGGAAGCATTTGAAACCTCAAGCCTGACCCTCAACAAAGCTACACTTCCTAGTCCTTCCAAATGGGGGAGAGGGGAATGTTTCATTCAGACCATAAATCAAACAAGCAGAGTAAACGTACCCAAAAGTCATGATATTCTACTACTTCCCCCACGGAAGTTGAGAGAATGTATATACTTAGTGCATGCTGCCTTTTGTAGGGTGTGCTGAGGAAATCCAGATGTTCATAGGGAACTGTAAAGGCAAATACTTTTCTGGAATAGAGATTTTTCTGTATATTGTTAGTCAAAATGTCTAAGACCATTTTCTCTATGTGAAGAATATAAGTCAAGTCCAGTTCATCTTGAGATTATGGGAAAACAGAAGGCAGAAGCTTAGGCAATGTGACTGGAACTTCTGTAGGACATTTTTCTTTCAATTGCTCAATGAGCAATTATGTCACTTACTTCTAATTCTGTGTACATCTTTAAAATGATTGTCATCTTAAAAGTTTCAATTCATTTTATATAGTCTCTAAAATGGATATAATAAAATGAACTCTAGCCGAGTCCCCAAATTAGTCCTATCTCTTGGAAATAGTTGTCTTTCTGTAAGCTAGGGGACGGCCTGTGTAGAAATGAAAGCAAAGCCGGTCATGGCTGGAGCAGGTGAGATTTCTGGCTCTAAGAAGAGTCACAGATTCTTTGTGCAGATGCCAGGACATAGCAGGTGCTCAGTAATGTCAACTGTTAACAAGCATTGCTGAGCTGAGTTGCTTGGGCCAAGTTAGTATGAATTCATTAAGTCTTGAGGAAACCCAAAACTAAACCTGAGACTTCATATGGGGGAAAATATCCCCAGAGACCCGTGAGTTGAAGAATGGATGTGAATGCCGGCTCCAGCTTTATTAAATTTCTGTCCTTAGGCAAACTTTTTGACCTTTCTGACCCTCAGAATTTTCTTGTCCTCAGTGGAGCAACATTTGCTGACCATTTCTGATGAACTCATTTTTTTCTTCTTTTTTTGCAAGGTTCTAAGGAATGTAAAACTATTGTTATAATAAGATCTGGTTTCAGCCTTAAGGATTCTTCTGGCATGGCTGGAAAACTAATGGGGAGTGACCAAATATGAAGTCTCAGGAGGCAGATAACCATGTGGATGGGGTGATGACTGGAGGGGAAGACAGAGAGGGAGGGTTCAGTTCAGAGTCAAAGGTGAAAAAGGAATTAGGCACAAACTAGGTCAGAAAAGGCACATTTGCAAACAAGAGGAGAGGGAACATGTGAACACTAGCTGGAATGGCAGGGAATATTTGGGGTAATCTGAGAGACTGGCCTAGCCAGAAGAGATCTCCCCAGCTGGCAGTGACAATAGCCCACTGAAGGAGCTGGGTCATTTCACAAGGATCCATGAATGTAAGCTGACGCACTACATACCTTTTGACTTTCTTGTTCAGATAACTTGCAATGTGATGAACCAGGAGTGGCCTTGTTTAGTTTGCTTTGATAAAACCTTCAAAAGGGAGAAGCAAAAGAGGAGGTTGTTCCAACTCAAAATGTTTTCCTTTCTTGGGGGATTAATAGAAAGTCGTAAAGCTAGCCAGAAGTATGCTGCCCGCTGTGCAGACTGCGGGAGACAGTGCCGGAGGAACACAAAACCCTTCTCCAAGACAGACTTCAGTTTCAGGCAAGTTATGATTCCAGATATCCATTTCTGATAAATCCAGTTCTGTACTTACTCCAACAATACTTTGCCTAAGCATACATTCCCCATGAGTTTCTGAAGAAGACCCTATGGCTCTGTGTTTTCCTCCTTTTCAGATTTTATTTATTTTTTTGTGTGGCTATAGTCTTTTAGAGGTGATCCTATAACTTCATTGTATTTGTTAACATCTGTTTTACATCTTTGAAAGTATACCAGCAAAGAGCTGAAATTGACAGATCAGAACCAAGACTTCTCAAAGTCAACCCAAATGCTGTTTTGGCCTATGTGTGGTATATAGAACCATCACTGTGGTATATGTAACTGTCATTGTGGGAAACAGATGAATGTCTTTGTTTAATACTTCCTTTAACATGTTCTCCCAGCTCTAGTGTCTCTTGTCTATCAATGCATATAAAGGCACTTTGCAGCCAGGTGGCATTTTAGATATGAGCTTAGTGATGATCACCATTTTGAGCTTCTGGGACTGAAAGGCCATATTGCCAACCCCAACTGGCAATAGAATATGTGCAGGAGTACAGGAGAAATGAGGGCGGATTGATAGGTGTCATAGATACTGCCTTACTTTCCCCAAACTTCCCTGATAATCAGCCAAGAGTAGATTTCTCATATATTGAAAAGGTAGGAAAAGTTTTAGTTACCTGGGTAAAATCTTAATTAAGCCCAAGAACCTGATCCCTACTGTTTTGAAATAAAAGATGAAAACATTAATCCAAAAGAATGCTGGACTCCCTCATTAGAGAAAAAAAAATGTCCTTTTTATTAGGGTTATCCAAACGCTGTTATTGTATAGTAGTAGTTATTTCTGGTCTCTTCCTGTTCTTGGTTTCTCTGGGGCATTTGGAAAGAGTCTGTGGAAGGCTTTCCAAAAACAAAAGCAACAACCACACACACACACACACACACACACACACACAACCCCACAAACAAATGAAAACACCACCACCCAGCAGCAGCAACAACAAAACAACGCTGTCAAATTTCCATGACGACGACAAAGGGTAGACACAGGTATGGGGATTGTGTCTTCCATGTGTGTCATTTGTGACTCTGCTTCTCTAGTTCAGAGGTATATTCAGAGTCACTTGTCCATGTGCTGCCAACAAACATGAAGAGTGTTCAGTGCACGCATTTTGTGCCCTGAGTTTTGAGAATCTATTTGAAACAACAGTGCAGAGCCCAAATTGTGCCATCACCGTACAGCATTAAATTGAAAGGAAGGTCTGAGTAGTTTTCCATGGGTAATCTTACTGCCTGTCTGAGCTCATAAGACATACTTCTGGGTAGCAGGCTGGTCCCTGCCTATTCAGTGTGGGGCAGCACATTTTGAAAAAGGAGAGACCACTCAGGCAATCAAGAGTCACATGTTCCTTTCCTTACAGGCAAGTCACAGTAAGTTCAGTGATGTGAGACAGTTTGTTCTGGCTCACAGGAACTCATTGTTAAAATGTTTAGAAATTCTGTGTGCCATTGGTAGCTTTTGTTGGTGATGAAAGAAGTATCCATAGCTCAGAAATTGGCAGATGCTACAAACAGGACTGCCTTCTACCCCACCCCAGAAATTTGTTGCAAACACACTAATTAGAACTGTCATTGGAATAATATTCTGTATTAAAAGTATCCTAGGAGGCTGGGCATGGTGAAATGTGCCCTTAGTCCCAGTATGTAGAAAGTAGAGACAGATCTCTGGGAGTTCGAGGCTAGTCTTGTCTATAAAGCAAACTCCAGGGATACACCAGTAGTCCTATGCCCACCCTTCTTCACCTCCCCCTCAAAATTTGCAGGATCAGCAAGATGCTGCAGCAGCTAAAGAGCCTTATTCCGGGCTATAATAACCCAAATTCAATCCCTAGGAATAACTCAATAGAAGAACCAATTAATGCAAGTTGTCCTTTGAACTCCACAAGCATGCCATGACATGAATACACACAGACACACAGACACACAGACACACAGACACACACACACACACACACACACACACACACACACACTAAAAATGTCATTAAAAATTTAAACATGTCCCAAAGGACTGTAGTTCCTTGGAAGGTGTCATGTAGAGGTTCTGTTCAGACATCAGTAAGCCTGTGCATGTGTCCTTTTGACCTGCCCTGTAGATCAGTTATGGGACCTTTTGTTATAGTGAAATGCATATTCAAGACAGTAGGAGAGAGTTACTTGCTCTAAGTGTAACCACATACCATCAAACAGAGATCACATCTGTATGGGTGCAGAGAGGGAAATATCTTTGGTACATCATCACTTTGGCTGCAGACTGTAAATACAGCCTTACTCTCAAATGCTGAGTGACCAGCCCTTCTCTGGGCACCATGGTCAGGGGTTGAGTCTGTCTGCATAAGGTCCAGGCTGCTGCACACCTCCCACTGACCCCACTGGCATCAACCTGCGCCACTGTTGACTTCAACCCTGTCTTACACCTGTCGCCACCATCACATTCCCAGTTCTCTCTCCATAGCACAGGCACTGCTGCCCTGCTCTGCTCTTCCATCTTTCCTGTTGCAGGATATTTGATCACAAAGTGAGCCCTGAGATGTTTTATTTACTGAAGAAAAAAAAAAACAAACAAAAAACTGTTTCTAGTTGTGATGTGGCTCCACCCTTAGCACATACCTTATTACCAAAAAAAAAAAAAAAAAAAAAAAAAAAGAAAGAAAGAAAGTAAAGATAGTTTGTAGAAGGAAACACCCATGTTGGAAATGGTGTCTAACTGAGTGTTAGACAAAGTGACAAATCAGAGAAAGATTTGACAGAATAGCATACGTGTAACTCTCAGGGGAAGAGAGAGGAAAGGGAAGCTACTTAAGAGAGGAGTGCAGATAGAGAGAAAGAGAAAGGAGTCAGTTTTACTGGGAGAGTTTTACAGAGACGGATCAAAGAGAGAACAAGCTGGACGCAGGTGAAGACAGAACTCATCAGAGAATGAGAAGGGGGAATTAGTAAATTAGAACAGATTGCCAGAGTTAGTTTGAGGCCAAGCAAAACAAAGTCAGAGGCCATGAGAGAAGCCAGATTGAGTCAGTCATAAGTTGAACTAGCCATCCAGAGCTAAGAAAATAACTAGAAAGGGTGAGCTTATTCAGTAGTAAGTCTCAGAGCCTAAAATCAGTCTAGACCTATATTAGACTATAATGTAGTAATTATGTATAACATTTCTGAGCATTTACAACCATTTCTTTTCTTCTCTCTCTCTCTCTCTCTCTCTCTCTCTCTCTCTCTCTCTCTCTCTCTCTCTCTCTCTCGGAGATTTTTCCCTCAGGGCATCCCAGTGGGTCTGTTGGATCTTTGCAGCTTTTATTCTCTCACTGAATTGATTTTCATGAATTCTTAAATAATGTGTTGTCTGCTCAACCCACTAATTCGGTCATCTTTACTTTTGCACCCACCTGTGTGTCTGTCAAAGCTTTCCGATGGCATTCCCCAGAGGACTGAAAAGGGAGCCAGCAATGCCTTTCACTGCAGGAGGGTTCCCCAATACACTGTTCTCATAGAGCCTGCTCCATCATGAGCCAGTGTCAGTGGTCCACCTCACAACCCATTATCAGCTACTCTCTCATACCTGAGTCTCTTTGGAGATTTAGCAAGATGTCTATCCCATTTTCAAGACCTGGGGAGTTTGAGATACATTCCAGGCCTAAGTTTTTCAGCCTCGACTGTGTCAGAGGGGTGTCCCTCTACTCCAAAAGCAATTATCTCTTTGATGAAAGTCTAGAAACATCATTGGGCCATCCACAACCCCTCACAAATTAACTAACACAAACGTAAACACACAGATCCCTTCATTTCGCTGAACCCAACTTCATGCTTGTCCTACCAGTGGATCCAATTCCATCCTCTGAAGCCTTGCAGAACCAGTTTCATATGGTGAGCCCTGCACACACAGCTCAGCCATTCGTTTGGGTAACATCAGTTCAGTCCATGGGGTAAGCTGCATCATGGGAGAAACTATAGGTAGAAACTCACATTAAATCTAGAAATCTCTATTCACTTTTCTCATTGCTATGTAGGAAAGCTGGACAAAGATGCCATAAAAGAGGAAGAGTTTGTTGTTGTTTTCCCACTGCTAGCTAGCCAGCCATGGGGTTACCCTCTATCATCACAGCCTGAGCATGGCAACAGGCTGCCCATGGTATCAAGAAAAGGGTTTCCTTAACTCCTGACATCTCAGTGGAACAGGGAGGTAGGGCTGAGCTGTAACACCCAAAGCTACCCCAAAAACCACGGCACCCAAAAGGCCCCACCTGTTAGGGTTTTTATAGCCTTTCAGAGAACCAACACCCATTGGGGGACAAGTGTCCAAACGCATGAGACTGTGGAGTGCATTTCTCTTTCAAATCATAACAAAGCTTTCCTATTAAGATAAGGCGAAGATATGAAATTGGGAGACGGTACTTAGCTCCACTCTCACCAGAGACTTCCTGCTTCACAGTTCACACTATGTCTTTAGTCATCATGTGAGGATTCGTCCTGTATGGATCCATTTATTTATTTAATTCTTCAGAAATGAATTCCAGTGCTTCTGTGTATTATAAACTTAAAATGTGCACACACATTCTCCTATGATATCTATTGATTTCTAGGAGATATTTTCCAGAATTACCAACATTACCTTTGCCTTTTTGTTTCAGGTTTTTTTGCTAATTAAATTATCCCATATACTAAGTCGTTTTGGTCAACCAATTAAGCAGTTAGTATTTATAAATATTGTGAGATTCCAAGACAAACAATTCTCAGCGTTGGATCTTTGAGAATTCACACATACATCATCATTTCTCAGTATAGTAGGAGGGCTCTGAAAGGCAAGTAGGATAATTAAAATGTAGGTTTAAAATGTACTTTAAAATGGCTATTATTAATGCAGCTCAGTAGACAGATTATAGGAATGTGGAGGAATGGGTGTTTCCATTTATAGTCAGGAAGATAGTACTTGAGGTTTTAAGACTACTTTGAAGTTTCCTTGGTGACAAATGGTTGTCAAGATGTTACAGAGGACAGAGACACAAACAGAAGTGCCTATGATTTAAAATATATATATACTAGATAGAATCATGGCTCGCCAAAATGTTCATATCAGAATCCCCAGGGACCTGTCAATATGCTACCTTGTGTGGGCCTAGAGTTTGAAACTTTATCCTCTTTCAAAGGTCCATGTGGTATCAGTTAGCTTTCCCAGCTTTTAGAAAGTAGTGCACCTTTAGGAGGTGGGGCCTAATGTGGGTGGTCTTTAGGATATTAAGGGCTTTGAAGACCATTGTAGGACCCACATCACTTCCTCTTTCTTTCCTGCTTGCTCCCTGGCTCACAGTAAGGTGAAAGTCTGTTACACAGGCATCCTGTCAAGATGCAATGTCAAACTGCAGTCCCCAAAAGCAATGGGCCAACTGATCATAGGCTGAAACCTCTAAACTTGAACCACGGTGAACTTTTACTTTGGGGGGGTTGATCATCTTAGGTTAATATTATAGTGATGGCAAGCAGACTGCCACCCTTGGTACGACTTCACAGATGTTACTGAACTGAAGCTTTGATATGGTGAGATTGTCGAAGATTAGCCAGGTGGACCCAATCTAATCACATGAGTTCATAAGGTGGTTGATTATTATTATTATTATTATTATTATTATTATTATTATTATTATTATTACTATTATTATTAGCTGTGGTAAGAGAGAAATGTAGTACCAACAAGATATTGCTGGCCTTAGAGGATGAGAAAGGGTGCAGAAGTCAGGCATAGTGGTGGTCTGAGAAGCTAGAAAAGACAAGAGAATGAATTCTCCCATGGGTCTTCCAGAAAGGACCATTCTCTTAAACTTAGATCTACTGATGACTATGTTCCACTTCTTATCTACAAAACAGTAAGATAACAAATTCTCGTTGTGTAAAGCTCGTGGTTATCACTCATGGAAACATAATGAAAACACTCTGTAAGTGGATTTTCCTGACTACAAATTAATGGGATTCCAGAAAAAAAGTTTTAAAGTTTTCGAAGGATGAAATGTGTCTGTGAAGATTTTTCAGATTTCGGTGATTGTGCAGGAAGTGGTGGCAATTGCGATTGACTGTTTAATTCTGAAGTGCATATGTATGTCTTTAGAGTTTCTGAGCCTACTTTTTTTTAAGATGAAGTTAGTTATAGAACAATGAAACATTAAGGCAAAATCTCAACTTATACCTAAAATAGATCAGTTGTATATAACAAATTCCCAGACAACCACTATTTATAGTGAAAAATTTAGATAGTATTTTTTGAGTTTGATGAAAGACTAGGTGGTACTTATAATCAGGGAATATGTTCACTTTCTGCTTGTTTTGACTGATGCAAATTCAAACCAAAACTCTTCATTAGAAAAATTTCTATGTGGACACCTTTAGCTCGAAATGGAAACCAGCGGGGAATGGCTTTTACGGGAGTGGAGCCTTGAAACTTACTCTTGGTTACAAAGCTATTGGGTGACAACTGATACTTGGGCTTTGCTAATCTCAAGGAGTAAATCAACTTCAGGAAGAAGGATATGTTCTGTTCTTTGGCTCATGGAAATGGTCATTCTCAGCCCCAATTACTGGGCCTCCTATTGATAGCCTGTGATAGCCATGTTCAAAACCATGCAGTCTTTTTTTTTTTTTTTTTCTCAGAGCTAGTAATGACAGACAGATAGCCCCGGGGCTTCTTTGAATGACAGAAAACCCCTTTAAAGGCCCTTCTCCACTAAGCCTACTTTCTTGGATTTCATTAGGAAATCGTAAGTGCAACACTCTCTAATGATATTTTGAAAAGTGGATAAATTCAGCAAGTTCTAGCAAATGGCACATGGCCTAGTTATATCCCATGCTCAATCCACACGTCCCCCTTCTCCTTTAAAACACACTACTTCCTTTAGCTCGAGTGACCTGGTGGTTGGCAGAGGAGGGCGAAGGGAGGTAGTGTGTTGTTTGTATTTGGTGGTATAAACTAAGTTTTCTTTAGCAAACTCAGGGTGTGTTTCCACATTCTACTTTAGCAAGCCAGACTCCAAGGCAATTTGAAAGGAAAGTGGACACCTGTGTTATATCTGAAACCGACCTTTAAAAAAAATGAAAGGTCATCTCTTCAAAGGGAGAACTCAGAAGAAAAACAGCAGATTTTTCTTAAACTTTGGCTTAAAATACATTTGTTGCTAGGTGTAGCACAGTAAGAACATACTGTCATTAAAATACACTTGTTGCTAGGTGTGGCACAGTAAGAACATACTGTCATTGAGCAAGGAGTTGGGTGCTACAGATCATTAATTAGATGACAGGCCATCTAAGTAGAGAATCCATTTCCTGACACAGTGATGGTGCAGCCATGTTGACAATTACTTTATCCTGCTTAGAATTTATATAATTGCTTTGCACTGTGTGATAAACTACCCTCAAAATTAGTAACTTTAAATACCATTGCTTTTAGTAAGTGGGTCGGTTGGATGGACCTGCTAATATCTTCTCAGCATTTGCTTGTATGTATGGCCAGATGGGTATGTGATAGAATGGCCTCACTTATGTGTTTGGCAATTGGCAGGTTGATGTATCATGAGACAACAAGATGAGCAGGTCCTGTCTGTCTTCTATCTTCTTTACACAATAGAGTACTACTCAGCTATTAAAAAACAATGAATTTATGAAATTCTTGGGCAAATGGATGTATCTGGAGGATATCATCCTTAGTGAGGTAACCCAATCACAAAAGANGTCACTAGATATGCACTCACTGATAAGCNNATATTNGCCCNNAAACTNAGAATANNNAAGATACATTATGCAAAACANAAGAAAACCAAGAAGGATGACCATTGTGTGGATACTTCATTCCTCCTTAGAATAAGGAACAAAATACTCATGAAAAGATATAGGTACAGAGACAAAATTTAGAGCTAAGATGAAAGGATGGACTATCCAGAGACTACCCCATCCGGGAATCCATCCCATCATCAGCCACCAAACCCAGATACTAATGTCTTCTATCTTCTACTTCAGGGTCTCTGCTCTGTAGGCAGAGAAGGCTAGCTCTCATCAGCAGGTGCGTTCAAACTCCTATTTACACCATGTATGCTGATGTCTATTGGCAAAGGCTGGATCACAGCTTGATTGAAGGAGTTTAAAAGTCTCATTGTGGAGGCATGGGGACACAGAAATGGAAAAGAACTCAGGACCACATCTGTAATCCTTGATGGCATACCAGGCAGAAAGACCCACAAATCCCTTGCTTGCTTGTCTTATTCAAGTCATTTCCTAGAGCTGATGTCTCAAGCTTACTTACAGTGGTGAAGTTAGAATACTATATCCAAGCCAGTGAAGTATTTTACTTCTTTGCCCAAGGAATTCTACTTCTTCAAATGTTTTCTAAGTAAATAATTCTAAATATGGAAAAATAGTCATGTGTAAAGCTATTCCTCAAGGTTTATTTATAGGAATGCAAATTGTAAATAATTTAAATAAACAACCAAAGAGGAGTAGTTAACAGTACATCCTCTTGAGGGAATGCTATAAAAAGTGAAATTATGCCTATGTGTCTAATAATAAGAAAAATTTGCCTACTATAACAATACTTTTAAAATAGAACGTCAAATGCTGGTACAAAACAAACAAAAATATACTAAAATGTGGAATAGCTTCTTGCATGCATTATTGCTATTCTGGGGATAATAGGACTATGAGTAATTATTTTTCCCTTCTTACACATTCATTGTTTTTATTTTTCTTCAAGAAGAAAAACTATCTTTTTAGTTGAAAATAATCTTTTGATTAAAAGTATCTTAACACACGAATACCAAAAGTCCTGGAACCATTCTTTATTCCTTTAAACTACCTTTATGATATGAGTTCTCTGAGAGTTTTATATAGCAAGTAAGTTGTTTTCTTATCTTATTGTGGGTAGTTAGCTTCTTGTCTTTGAGGCCATGCCTACCCTGATCTATGAAAAAAAGAAAAAAGAAACAAACAAAAAACCCCATGCTATCTTGTGACCAAGAATATAAGCAAGTGTTTTTCTTTAAGGAGCCTTTGTCTTACCTTGCCTGAAATGACTTTTATCCAGATCATCTATATAATGTATAATTTTTCTGGCCTCTTTTAAATTATGCAGTTGAGCAAAACAAGGCATCTCTGTTCAGTCCACCTGATTTGGGCAAACATACATGAAGTAGCTTATGAGCCTGCCTCAGTCTTCATCCCCAGGCTGCACAAGAATGATTTTTAGAGGCTCAAGTCTAGTTCAAGGGGCATGCACGCATGCTGTCTCCTGTATTTGGAGCCAAACAGTTGGTGAATATTACAGGAGGAATGGAGCCTAGTTTTGGTTAAAGGTTGGGGAAATGGAAATATCTTCCAGAACAGTGAAGTAGAGTCCAAGTGAATGTCTCTAGTACCTGAGAGGTTGAAGTCAGAGTAGAAAAGCCTTCAGTGGCCAGTTGAGAGACTAGGCTGTATTTATAGATGATGATGAATGATTTTAGAGCAGAGGTGAAGTGACGCTCCCAAAAAGTTAGCTAGAAGAGATAATGCATGTTTGGAGCCTATAGTCAGAATAAGGCTCACAAGAGAGGTGAGCTTGAATTCATAATATCTTGGTTTGTTTGTTTGGTTGGTTGGTTGGTTTGGTTTGGTTTCTGAGACAGGGTTTCTCAGTGTAGCCTTGGCTGTCTTGGTCCTCCTTCTGTAGACCAGGCTGGCCTCAAACTCATAGAGTTCCATCTGGCTCTGCCTCCCAAGTGCTGGGATTAAAGGCATGTACCACCACTACCTGGCTATAGTGTCTCAATCATGATTTCAAATTTCATAGAAAAAGTTTATCATCATAAGGGAACTTATAGTTCAAAGATGCTTTTTAGATAAGAAAGGAAGAGAGACCTGTGAGAACCAGAACCATGTTTTGAGTCCCTTCTAGTTTTCATGAGACACATTCCCATTTTTGTGTGTATCTCATCCCCTACTTGATAACTTCCGAAAGCCTTCTGTTGCTGAAAACATACAGTAGAAGAGCTATGCAGGGCGTACTGCTGAGCCCTTGCATTTAGGAGCTGTGTGCTGTGTGCAGAGTGTGCACCTGGAGTTCTAATACCTGGGTGGCCAAGGGCAGGTGTCATTTGCACCGAGCACCTCGAGATGAGCCTAAGTAATGTAGTGAGACTCAGTATATAAAAGCAAGTATAGCAGCTAGATAGCACACAAACAAACAGCAGTTGCTGTGAACATATGTGGCCCTTTCTATTTAAAGGTTTAAGAACTCAACCACCCAATTGCATAAGCTGTATTTTAGGAGCTCCCTCGCCACATCTGGCTTCTGGCTTGTGTGCTGCATAATGTAGACATGGAACAATTCTGAAATTAAGAAGGTTATACTGGAACTATAAGCATGGCTCTAGGAATAAAGAAGAAAGCCACTACACAAGCCCAGTGAGGAACAGTGGGATCTGTAAGGCGAGCAGCAATGGCTGGGAAGCATGGCTTCCTTCTCATTAGAGCACTGTGCTGGTTGGATTCTCACTGACAATTAGTCTGAATCTGCTGTTGACCTCTTGTCTTGCTGAGTGTTTGAAAGTACTTTTCTATTGCCTGCGGGACAATGCTTGACAAGTGTTCTGGGAGTATCTTTTGTGTGCATTTAACAATGCCGATAATTTTCACCCTAAGTCTGTTTCTTTGGTGTCTGGGAAGCTTGAAGAGCTAAGAGCTATCAACACTCGTGGAAAGTGCCAAGCGGGGAAACATTTCGAGTGCTTTAGAGGAATGGTGCTCCAAATGTTTGAAGCAGTATTGTTCTCAAAAAACAGCATCAGGATGCTTCTTCTTTGACCTCCAGCTATTAATAGCCTAGGCAGAGAGAACTCGCTGCCATTAACAAGAGTGATTCTGTCAGATTTGTTATCCCGGTTTAAGGGTTCTCAGTGAGTGCTTCTGGGAATCTTTTGAACCTGGAAGAACAGGGTCCATGTGTATGCACATGTACGCATGCTCACTCCTCAGTGTTCACAGACACACTGAAAGTGGCTCAAGTGCAGCTTGGGCTGACCCAGTTGTTCTGCACTAACCTCAGCGTGAAGAGGGAAGAGACGGAGTAAAATTGTTGAGGAAGTAAAATTCTTCTCTCCAAAAGAAGAAAGAAATCTCAGTTATGAGGACTAGCATTCACACAGAAATAACTAATTGTCTCCTCTAATAGAAGGCACATTGAGACCTTGAGTAGAGTCCATTATTCTCCAGTCCATTTTGTATCTTAAAAGGAGTATAAATGTGTCTGTATCTTTACTCGGGAAGGCTCATATGAGAGTATCACCATCCTTCCCCAAAATCAAATGTGCAGAAGGAATTTGGATCTTCCAGAAGTCTCACCCATAGATGCTGGCTCTCTTGTCTTGGAAGTCAGTGTTTCTTAAGGGCAAAGTCTGCACATTCTCTCTTTATGTCCATCTAGGACACATCTCCTCATTCCTACTCACTTTGACTAGAGGGGCGGGGGACAGGAGGAAGCACTACCCTCATCGTCATCTGAGGTTCATGCTGAACAAAGTAATCTGGCATATGGATCTTACAGCCAGGTCAATAGTTGGAACATAATTGCTATTTCAGATGCCAGTCTATCCAGGGTTCTATGCACGTCTCTTTTTTCTTCATTCCTGGAAATAATAAGTATCTACAATTATGATACCATGATTAACTTGAACTATTTTAAAACTTAATATGTAGCCTATGGCATACTGTATTACTTTGTGGTTGACAGTTTTCAGTATATATTGTATGTTTCATGAATATTGTTATATAGTTCCTTTTAACTACTTCATGTTTGTTTGTTTGTTTATTATATGTGGGTATACCGTTGCTGTCTTCAGGCACACCAGAAGAGGGCATCGGATCCCCGTTACAGATAGTTATTGCTTACATCAGTGATAACTTGTGTTATCCATTTCATTGGTCATGGACATCCAGGTGTTACCAGGATTCAGCTATTATAAGCAAGCAAGTAAGCAAACAAAAAAGTGCTGCAGTTGCTGGGCTGTGAATGAAGCTTTAACTTTTGGCTCCTTCCAAAAAGGCTGCACCAGTTTGTACAGTCTTTCAGTTTCCAAACCCTTGGAATAAGGGAAGTGTTAAATGTGATCTTTCTAGAATGATGCCATTTGTGGTTTCAATTAGCAATCTCTTACTCACTGATGAGGTTAAGCATCTTTTTATGTTTCCTGATTGTATGGATTCCCGTGTCAATATGGGCCTATGCAAATATTCTATTTTTCTATTGGGCTTTCTGTGTGTTCCTTAGTGGTTGATAAAAGCTTTTCATACAGCCAATTATCAGCTATAGCTATCAAAAAGAGTTCTTCCTTCCTTCTCTGTTGACCTGCCTTTTCCTACCCCAGTCTGCTTTTTTTTTTTTTAATTGATGTTTGTTTTCTCTAACAAAAGTTAGTAATTTTCATATAGGCAGTTGGGCAATGCTTGCCTTTTATCTAGTGCATTCTGTTTGAATAGTGTTCGAAAGGCCTTGGCTTACTCCTAGGTCATGAAGTTATTTCCTCATTTACTTTAGGAAAGCATTATCATTTTCTCATTTAGATCTATCATCCGTGTGGGATTGTCCAGCTAATTTTAGCACATTATTTTTCCTGTTTCCATATGGATGGGAATGTGCTGTTGTCTGTAAAGCCTCGTTTTCTTGCACGGAGATGTTCACTAGACCTAGTCCTATTTTGATGTAAAGTGCATCCTATTTCTCTGATTCACTTTACCAATATTTTTATATACAGAGTTTCTATCTATACATGGCTCTGTTTTCCATCCCTCTTCTACCCTTTTGTTCTATTACTCAATTCTTGTTTAATAATTTTCTGTCTCCTTGTGATAGATTTTGATATCTGGGAGAATAATCTCATTTTGTTCTTGTCCAAAATTATTTGGGGGAAAACAAGATTATTTGAGATTTGGAGTTCTTTCTTTTGTTTGTAATCTTAAAATAATCTTATAAATTTTGACAAACTTACATACCATTGCCATAATGATTGACAGTACATTAAATTTATAGATCACATTAGGAAGAATCTGCATCTTTACAATATGAACTCAAAAGCCCATTAATTTGGTTATGTATTCTTTAGTTTATCTCAGTAAAATTTCCTGCTTCTTTGAATAGATATGTGAACATCATCTATCAGATTTATTCTGAGGAATTTCTGGTCTCTTGCCCCATCTCACAGTGGAGCCATTCATCATTACCCCATCAAAAATCATGTTGGATGGCTCTTGGGTGTTGTAGTGCTCTGTTATTCAATATCATTTATCAGATTAAGCCATGAGAACATGGCATTTTGACATTTTTGTAATGTCAGTTTTGACCTTGGGGTTTTTTAAAGCATCTAAAATAAACCAGTAAATGTACAGCTATGATGAAGTTATAGGCACAGTCTACTGCACTCAGGTACCCGGCTTCAGCCTCCCTTGCCTCTTTTCTTAGCCAAAGCCATCCTTGGGTTTTGCGTTTCTGAAACTCAACCTGGGAGGATTTTGAGGTGAAGATGTAATGGTATAAAGAACTTGTTGAGATGATTAAAAAGTGTTTTATCACTTCCAAAAAGCCAAGGGTTGATAAATAAAAATTCTAGTGCCAGATATAGAATATCTCCCTAGGAGTGGTCTCTCAGGGGTGCACTGGTGATCTCTCATACAGAATACCAGCTATTGCCACTGTTCTCAGTTACAAAAAGAACCTATTGCTGAAGGCACCATACACCTTGGTCACCGGATATGGCGAGATTACATTGATACTAACCAGAATACTTCTTCTATGCTGATAAGTTTTCGTAAAAGAAGCCTGTGCTGTGTAGGCTGCTCATGAACAATCTTACCCATCTGTGAACCCTGTGAATTACAATAACCAAATATTATGATATTCCCATGGGTACAATAGTGGCACAAATGTTAGAGGGGGTAACTAACCACTTTCTGATATGATTTAAGGCTACTCCTCAGGAGGAATACAGTTAATCTGACTGTTACTGGCAAAGTCACAAGCCCCCAAGGGTAAATCTATCGCCATTATTCTGTTTTAAAGGAGCATATCAAATTGCCTTCGAGATTTATATCTCTATACTCAAAGATGAGACCTCATCAGAGAAGTTTCTGTGTGTAGTAGGCATTGGCTATTGCAGAAAGTCACAATTGATCAAAGAGCAGAAAGGAAGTGTGGATAGAGTGCTCAACTGCAAGTAGGACTTCTGCGTAACACCTAACAGCTCTCTCCAAAATGCTCAGAGACCATCAGGGAAGAACGAATGGACAGAACATAAGTTCAAAACGGTTGGGGATGCCTGAGTGAATCAGTGTCTTCTGGATGTGACAGAACTACTGTACTGATGAACTCTTAGCAGCTATAGTTGCCTGCACAAGATCAAGCAAGTCAGCATTTTAGCACAGTGCAAGAATGAGACTATAAGCCCCTCTGAAGAACCATTGACAGTTGTTGGCTTTGGGGGGAAAGAGAGTTTTTGTTAAAGATGTGACCCCTGTTACGTTAATTACATTCTAGAGGATGACCCCATACTCACAAGTATATGACCTGAACAAACTGGATTCTACATTATTTAAAAAAATAAATAAAAATATACAAAGTTTTGGGGTGAGTAAGAAGGAGGTGGGGAAGATGAATATAATTAAAATGCAGAGAAAGAGGAACACTCCTCCATTGCTGGTGGGATTGCAAGCTTGTACAACCACTCTGGAAATCAGTCTGGCGGTTCCTCAGAAAATTGAACATAGTACTACCGGAGGACCCAGAGATACCACTTCTGGGCATATACCCAGAAGATCTTCCAACTGGTAATAAGGACACATGCTCCACTATGTTCATAGCAGCCTTA
>NC_034592.1:125101218-125113910 GCF_900095145.1 Mus pahari | reverse complement strand
ACCCCCTGAGCTTGTGTCTCTAGCTGCATATGTAGCAGAAGATGGCCTAATTGGCCATCATTGGGAAGAGAGGCCCCTTGGTCTTGTAAACTTTATATGCCCCAACACAGGAGAAGGCCAGGACCAGGTAGTGGGAGTGGGTTGGTAGGGGAGCAGGGGAGGGGGGAGGGTATAGGGAACTTTCGGGATAGCATTTGAAATGTAAATAAAGAAAATAATAATAAAAATAAAATAAAAAAATATAGGAAATTCTCAAAGAATTAATAAAATTTTTTTGAGTACTTTATCTGGCCATGGTGGGTGGCACATGTTTTTCATTTCAGCACTCAGAAGGCAAAGTTAGGCTGATATTAGTGATTTCAAGGCCATCCTCTTCTCTATATTCTTTTCCAGGCAAGCCAGGGTTAAATTTTAAGATCCACTCACGTCCTATTATTTTCAGTTCTTCAGTTCATGCTAATGATTCTTCTTAATTCAATCTGTCAAAATGATTGGCTAGTGTCCTTCTGTGCACGACTGTCTGGCCTACTAATGCATAGGTTGCTTTGTTCCTTTTTGGCCTCAGTGTGGCCCTGAGAGCCTTGTCTCAGTTAAACTTCCACCACCTCTTATACAGCAGGGTGGGTACAAGAGAAACAGTGGATGGTGTGGAATGATACAGTGTAATGAGTCCTATATGGTCACCTTATTCCTCAAGCCAAATGTTCCAGAGAGATATACAAAGACTCTTCTATCTAGTCACAATCTGGTCCCTTGCTCCAAACCAACAAGGGTCAGATTAAATAATAGGCCCCCGTGGTTTATTTTTCCAGGATTATTTGCTTCTCTAATTGTTAATCTCATATTAGCCAAAGAAAGACCTGCATGTTCTTCAGAGACTAGCACAAAAGATGGATAAGATCTTTGAAGTCGCTTCTTGTTTCTGCCTTTCTTACTTGTTCTTCTTTGTTAATCTAAATATGTCCTTTTATTCTTAAAGTTTCAAAGAATAGCCCCACTGCTGTCTGCTATTTGGGGTGATCTGCTAAATTTCTTACTTCGTGGGCCACTTCATAAGGTTGTTTATGGGTCCTCGGCAACATAATTGGCTGGAGCCAACATTAGTGATCTAAGAAAAAGTAAGGAAGAAGTCATAAAATCCATTTTGATCAATGCCACAATCTTTTGTGTCCTCAGTTCCAATTCTACTTGAGATGTGGGTTATATGGGGTTGATATCAGTGAGGTCTATCTTTGTGGCTGGGTGGCATTTAAGTCTTGTATAAAAGGTGTTCACATTGTTTATGATAAAGGAACATTGAAAAATAATGTGACATGAATAACATATATAAGAACGCTAGAGTTCCTCAGCTATTTTTGAGATAATTCTAAGTTTCTGGCCCTTTCCTGAGTCTTCTTCTCTCTTCAGATGCCTCATGGTTCTGTATCAAGAATACCATCTTTCATCTCTCTCTTTACTTTAGTTTATGTTTATTAGTGGCAATGTCACTCATCATTCACCATCTCCCTGTCAGATGCAAACCAAGCCATTGGTAACTTTGACAAAATTCACTGAAAACAATCCACTTATAGGTGATTTCCTCTTAAGCTAACCTACTCTTATCTCAAGTACTTAATAAGGACCTACTGCGAGCCACATCGTGGTACATAGCATCACTATGTGAAATTAGGAAGACATCAAATACAGGAGAGCCACACACCAAGAAGAATTATTTGAACTATAAATGACAAAATCAACTCAGGCTCACAGAAACTAGAAAGGAATTTGATGATGTATATAAATGAGAAAGAGATTGGTTCTAATACCTGGGATGGCTGTATTAGAGGAGCTGGCAAGTGGAAGGACCGTCTTAGGTTGCAACTAGTCCCTGCTCCTTTATCCTGTCCTTCTGTGCTTCTTCTCTTCTTCCCAGTTCAGGTCTCATTGGGATGGATAGGGATGCAGCCACACACAGGTTGGCTGCTTCTACAATACCTGTAAGAAAGGCAGTTCTCTCCTAGCTCAGTTCAGAAAAAATCCCCAAGGATTTTCTTAGCAAAGTGTAGGACAATGAAAACCCCTGGTTTGTGAGGCTTGAGGAAGGTGACCCTGTCTCTAACGCTTCTGGGTAAAACTATTACAAAATCCAATCTAACCAATTATTTTGCCCTTAACTAACAAAATACAAGAGCTCATGGCTGTCACTCAGTAGTAAAGTGTACATTAAAAGTCTTGGGTTTGGTACTCTGATCCTGAAAAAAAAAAAGGCAAGAAATCTCTGCTGGGAAAGTCTAATGGCCACTCTATCCTCTATGGGAGGAGAGACAGGGACATCTTTGGTCCCCTCATCACTTTCTCACTAATAATGGTGTAGTGATATTTCCATCTAGGATGTTTCCATTTCTCAGTTGGTTGAACCTTTGCTATTCAAACTGTTATCCAGAGAGGCAATATCTGGAAGGTAGTGTGAAAGACAGACCTCAGGCCCTTCCTCGGCCCTCTGAGTCTACATTTCAGTCTCTGTTGACGCATATGGACATATGGACATTAGAATTTGAGAAGCACAGGCTTAAAGCTGGCAGTAGGTGGCAAATGGGATTTGGTTGTCCATTTTCTCAGTTTCTGTGGCCTATGGGGAGGTCTCTGACCACTGGTCTAGGCCTTTCTCTTCTGAAGCCAGCACAGATATCTGCTGCTGTCCAATAGTATGGAGTGGGAGAAAACTTAGAGATTTCTGGTCCTATGTGTCCCATCCCAAATTAGAGGCAAGTTCAGTTCCCCTTCCACGTATAGAAGAGCTTCTTCCTCGCCACACCTATTGCCCCACTCTTGACCTTGCCCAGACTCTGTGTATCCAGATGGTTCTGACAAATGCCAAGATTTCTGTTCCTTCTGAATCTGCCTCTCTATTTCCTCTCTGGCCCCAGGCCCTGGGTATGCCCTTCCTCTAGGAGTCCTACAGAAAGGCACCAGGAACAAGGACAAAGTGCTCCCTGGCCAGCTCTGCTCCCAAAGGACAAGAAGTCAAGGACTGAGTCAGGGAATCCGTTGTACACAACCTAGGCTGGGGCTGTCTGGAGTCCAGGCTGCTTTCTGCCTAGTGAGGTTGTTGAATCAAAAGACATAGTCTTGTCTCTGCTGCTCTGGTCCCCTGCCCTGGTCTGGCCTTGCTCTTGGCATTTCCTTCCCCACTTTCCACAAGCTGCTGGCAACTCTAGGCTGGGGGTTTGCCAATGGGAGGCCACTGTCTGCTGCTCCAAGCTGCTTCTCCCTGCTGTTTGTGAGAGAGGTTCTTCAAGGGAGCAGGGCCTGATGCCTTCCACAAAGAATGGCTTTCATCAATGCTGTGTCATGAGGTTTTGCAGTGGGGGCTGCTGGACCAAGGGCCAGAAGGGAGGGGAGAGCTGGCCACAGTGGCAGATGGAATCTGGCCCAGGGTGGATGTCGAGTGCCTTCTTCAATATGCCTTTTCCCTTTTAATCTCCTCTTGAGTGGAGTTGATCAATTAGAGTTGTAATTATTTTAATCTTCTTCTTTTCTGTCCTGCCTGCCTGCCTGCCACTGCCCATTGACTCATTCTGCTAACAATGTACTTAGGTGGCAGCTTGGCCAAGGCCATTTCAGACAAACTGGCTTTGAAATACCCCAGTGGTGGCACTTGCCTGGCCTGAGGCCACCCTTTCCACTGCTGTGACCTCTGGCAAAGCTTTCTCCACTCTTTTTTTTTTCCTCTGAAAAGTGAGTGAAGAAGTGAAGTGTGGGATGAGAGAAGCAAGCCATCACAGTGACAGCCACACAACATTTAGCTCATAACATCAGCACCTGTTCTGTTGAGAACATCAGGCTTAGAAGCAGCAAGATCGGCTATCTTTTTATCTGGGAGAACCTGAGTCCTTTTCCCATGTATCATAAATTCTCAGAGGTGTTATTTGTTATTAGGTAGCATGAGGCAGGGGTAGTTCAGAGCATAATGTCTAGTCCCCAGGAACATCTGAGCAAGGGTACACTGTTTTGTCCAGCTCTTCCCTAAGATGGAGACAAATGTTTAGAAAAGAGTCAATGTGGTAACTCTGGGTTTGTGCTACATTATCTTAGTCAAAGGAGCCCCTTTCTCCAGTCATAGGAGGTAGAGCCAGACAAATAATTCAGCGGGGATATGGAGATATGCTTGAAACCCTTGAGTAAAAACGTTTAAACCTATAATCTCATAGAAAGTGAAATAAAGAGACTATTGTCTTAGCACACAAGATGAGACTCCCTGGGCTAAATCAGTTCACTTGGATTTTGTCAGCTCATTGGATGTGGTTTTTATTTGTTTGTTTGTTTGTTTTGTTTTGTCAAGCTGACATAAACTAGAACCATCTGGAGGAAAAACCCAAACCCTCAATTGAGAAAATGCCTCCATCGGCTTGGCATGGAGGCAAACGTCTTGCGGGGTATTTTCATGACTAATGGTTGACATGAGATAGCCCAGCCCACTGTGGTTTATTGTTCTTGACGATTATAAAGCCAGGCGAGCAAGCCTGGTAAGAAGTGGTCCTTCATGACCTTGTCTTCAGTTCTGCCTCTGGCTTCCTGCTTTGACTTTCTTCCATGACAAGATGTAAGAAGAAATAAACCCTTTCGTCCCCAAGTTGCTGATGGTCATGGTGCTTATCACAGCAATAGAGAGCAAAGTAGGTCTAAGTATGAGTGGGTGGGGGAAGGGTAGGATCTGAGGTTCTCATTTGTGAGGATATAAAATATCGATGGCTCCCCTTTCCTTTCCTCTGATGTGCAGCTGTTGTTTCCTTTGGAGAAAGAGTACGTGCAGTACAGGCTGTTTTGAACTCATTATGTATCCCACACTGGTCTCGAACTTGTTTCCTCTGTCTGAGCCTTTTGAGTGCTGGAGTTCTAGGCATGCTCATCACACTTAATTTCTCATAGTCATTGGAGAAAGTATTTTGTTTTGTTAATCCCAGCATAACAAACAAGGGGATGGGTTAGGGTCTAGCAATGCAAGGTCACTGTTCCCCCAAGTTGCTACTGTCTCCTCTTCTGTATAGGAAGACATAATAGAGGCTGGGGCATTCTTTAAGTTGTTCTTACTACAACTGGTAGGTCCCAGTGATGCCTCTATGTAGGCTTCCAAAAGCACTGTACTTTGACACTGCCCCTCACCCATCCAGGTTCAATCAGATGCTTGTATTAGGTTTTTTAAAAATCTAAACAGGGGTTTTAAATCACAGCTCAGGTGGAAGTAGAACTACCACTTCTACATGAATCTGAAGAACAGGGACACTAAGCAGACTTGCGTCTGCTGTATTCAGGAGGCCATTTAAAGGATGGGGCCAGGGCAGAAAGCAGAGCTGGGGGTGGGGTGGTAGTTTGCCCATGTTCCACAGCACAGTCTGGTCCATTCACCTGGTTTATAAAACAGATTCAGAACCCAAGAACTTCCCTGAAATCAAAGCTGTAGAAAGGCTCTTTCTGACTCCATTGGATGTTGCCATTATTGGATATCAGCTTCTCAGAGCACATCTTGCAGCCAGATCAATGTAATGAAAAACACCTTAGGGAAAAGTGTTTAAGCCTGTGTGCTTTGCAATTGTAATTGGGCCAGTAGGATTGGCATTGCAGGGGAAGTAGTTAGAACTGGGGGGTCTCTCCTGCACCTGCTCTCTGGGAGTGGGGCTCTGTAATCAAGCCTGCTAGGTGTTTTAAAGATGTGCTAAATTTGAGAACCATTGCCTTCAGCTGTGGATTTTAAGTTTGGCTGCATATTAGCACCACCTGGAGAGGTTTAAAAAATGCTCTGTGCCCAAAACATCTCCCAGACCAATGAAATCAACATTGCTGAAGCTGAGGCCCAGTATTCAAAAGAAAAATAACCAGGAGATGATGCCAGTAGGTGCCAAAGAAGAGAAGCACTCCTTTAAAATATGGCAGATAGCCACATTAAAGGCTCTGAGCAAGATCTCTTAGCCACCGAAACTGCTGCTAATGGGGAGAGAAAAGACCAGAGCTGAACAGAATGGACCTGGGGACTCTTCGGAACCAGCCTGGGTCTCATAGGAAAGCACCGGGGAAGAACTTGTAAATCCCATCAGCACAGACAGCCCTGCTGGTAACTTGGGTTGTTTCCCTCTTTACGCTCTTGTAATTTCTCGGTATGGGAGAATCACTTGTCAGTGCAAGACCAAGAAAAGGGTAGAGACTTTGAGGATCAAACGCCATAATAGATACGGTTCTGCGTTAACGGAGCAGTTTAAAGTAGAATTGTGTTTGTGTAAACACCAAAACTTAGGGGGAAAAAAGCAGTTTTTACTCCCAAAAGCATTTTCCTTGTTAAAGTCCCTCTGTCTCTTTGGCACTATGGATTTCAGTCATAAGGCATATAAAGCATTCCACCTCCTGGGTATTTCCATTTCTCCTGTTGAAATCACTGAGCCTGCTCTTGTAGTGACACTGGGAACAATCTGACCACTGGCATGGCTAGGCTTGGCTTGAGTGACCTTCATACTCTACAGCGATTCAGGCATTGAGACATGTGAGGTGATGTTTAGCTTTCAGTCTTCTGACTCAGATGGTGCCCCTATGGAAAACTTAACCTGTGTGACTGGTGCAATGAATCTGCTCTGATTGTCTCTTGGGAATTGTGGGCCTAGAACTGGCAAGACACAAGGGAACGTCAAGATGAAGCCTTAGAGGCTACTGTCAGCACATGGGACATGCAGGTAGCTTCTAGTCTACCTTTGAGGACTGTGCATAATGAGAATATCACCGCCCCTTCATTTGTTACTTTTGTCTGCAGCCTTCATTCATGCATGCTTTGCCTGGGCACAGATCACTTTGAGGGCCCTAAGGGTCTATTACTCACATAAGCACCAGGGGCTAAATCATTTTGCGCAATGATTTGCTCAATAATCAGGAAGGAGTGTATTTCCATGGTGTGATCCCATGTGGCTTAAACAAGTTCCCAGAGGTTTCTCTGCATTTTGTCTCCCACAGAGCTTGTTTTTTTATGATCTTCCAGCTTGTGATATTGTCTTTGAGTGTATTGTTTCTCTCCTCGCTACTTGGTTTTCTTAGGAGTGATGCGGGGAGAAGGGGAAGGGAAGTGGTGGGGAAGTGAGAGGGAAGTGCCTCATAGTCACATGCTACCCAAATAGCCCCCCCCCTCCCATGCTTCCTGTTCTGGTTACTCTGTCATGGATGTTTTTGGCTTGGGCTGACAAGAAGAAGCTCCTGGAAGCCTACACTGTATTTGTCTCTCAACTGAAGTGGTAGAATATTGCTTTCTCCTTTTCTCTTCTTCTCCACCCTCCTTACCTCCATGAGGTGGGAAGTTTTGTTCCATTATGTGCTTGGCTCTAGGAAAAGGCTGCTGGCTTAATGACACAGTGCCTAAAAATTCTGAAACTTTGACACTGATAAAACTTTCCTTCCTTTTGGTAATGTTTCTCAGGTGTTGGTCTCAGAGACAGGCAGCTAAGGCAATGCCTGTAGTTGCAACTGAAGGTCTTTGATTTTCTTTCTTCCTTGACTAGGAGCAAGCTTGCAGAAGTCCCTCCTGCCAGATAAATGGAAAGAGGTTCTCCTTTGAACTGGAAAAGGCTGGTTCTCATTTGTCTTCAGGCTATCTGGAGATCTTGGGATCTGGTGGAAGAGATGGCTCCTAGCTCTTGTGACATTTGTCACCTTATCAAAGTTACTCAGGTGAGCATTTCGTCGTTGTTGACTGAAACTATCATCAAAGGTGGTCAAAATAGACTGCATGGGATGGTGACTTTAAACAGTGTCTTTTGACCTTGAATTTTTGGGTAATGGCTTAAAGTTGTGAAGTTAGAAACACAGCTTAGACTGTTTTAAAGACAAATAATAACATTTTACAAAAGAAGCTGAAGAACAGGTGTGCCCACCCAAGCCCAGTTTGGAGGGACACAGCTTTGGCACGCAGAAATCTAACTCCTTCTTCTGTTAGTAGGGTTAATAAAAAGCTGGTATAAGACAAAAGGTACAGTACAGTGGAGTTAACAGGTAAAACATGAGTAAGCAGAGTCTGAATAAGATGAATGTGAATGGCCTTCCCCCACAGCTGGGACCGTTTACTTGTGCGTTTAAATCAATATGCATTCAAGTCTATCTTTTCCCTAGCATTCACCCCTCTTCCTCCCTGCTGAGTTTTATGAATTAGAGTTGTGGCTTTATTTGGCTTTTTTTTATCTAGCTTTGTAACTTCTAACCAGTGCTTTATTTTACTCCAAGTATGTTTAACATGTGGCTTGGTTTCAACTGAAAGAATAATTTAAGTATTAGATTTAGATATTAATTTTCTTTAAAAATAATAGCACATAAGTAGATATTAATTTATTTTAAAAATAATAGCACAAGTAATGTTTTCATCTTATTGCATCAACAGTGTATTTTATTGAAATCACATATATTTTTTGAAACCAAAAATTACAGTGAAAAGGGCAGTCTATGTGCAATTTAGCAAATCGTTTTTAATATCCTACCCAATAGAAAGCAGCTGGCTGGGAGTGATGTCTGTCTTCCTTCAGCTCACCTTGAGTTCATCTCATTGTAGCCTCAGGAAAACACTCCATTACTCAAGGGACTAATAAGGATGGAAGGGGAGAGAGAGATTTTAGGATTATGACGGAAGTGGTTTTGATCCTGTGAACCCGAACAGACCTTGGAGGTCCCAGGACTTCCTGGTAAATAATGATACCGTGTTCTAGTACAGAGCAGGCTCAGGATGCTTTTGTGAGGGTAGGTTAGTTTTGGCTGTGTTAGTACTTGTTTTCTCATATGAATGAATATGTTCCTCTCTGGACACATGATAAGCATTTTTATTTATCCATAGGAGATAGGACTTTTGTTGAGTCTCAAGCCATGAACAAATGACTGAGGTGCCCATTTACCATATCAAAACAGACCTGGCCTCCTGGTTTTCCATATCCTTCAGTCCCTACCTGTTACAGGGCATGGCTGGCATAGCCTGCCCTCTGAACTCTCCAGCCCAAGGGTTGTACTTCCCCTCCCCTAGAGGCTCCTCCCTGTATAACCCAGCCATTTTGGTTATCGGCCCCTTTTTACCTTTTGCTTCTAGGCTACTGCACCTGGTTCCCCTCCCTCCTCACGTGGCTCAGAGTCATATCCGCTCTGGACTTTCCCAGATATCTCTGCCTCTCGCTATGTTCTCCCTTTTATCTACAATAAACCTCCTCCTTCACCGTACCTAGAGACAATAATGCCCTGTAGTTTAATTTCTTTTCATTCAACTTTAAAATTAAATTTATTTAGTTGTTACAAATTAGTTAATTTTTATGAAGCTTTAGAATTTGTAACAATAGAAAAAAAAAAAAAAAAGAGCTGTGTCCAAGTGGATTGGGGTTGGCAAAGAGGAAAGATTCTTTAGGGTATTATTCTTTGTCAGAGATTTGGGTCGAATTTCATCAAATAATGAAGTTTTTTAAATGTCATTTTCGGTTACATTTTATAAAAAACTGTTGTATAAAATCATATTTCTTTCTAGTCAGTAGTGTTCTTCCTGAGGCAATAAGAGAGAAGTAGTAGGTCAACTGCATCTCATTCATGTGCTGCAAAGAAGATAAACTGGAGAAGGGATCAAAGGATGGGCTGATGTGTAGTTAAGAAAATATAATAAAATGTTAACAATAGCTCTTAAGGACAAGAATATAGGCGTACAATTCCTTTCCCTTTCCCTTGTGAACTTTTTCATAATTCAACACTAGGGAATGTATATAAAGGAATATGAAGTAAACGTAGGAGCTGGGCAAATGTGAGACTCGAGTGACTAGCTAGGGAAGCAGTGATTAGAACAGCACTCGTGGAGATGTGGTCCCACCCCCATCACATCTGCATCTTGGCAGTGATTCCTGGACAGCAAGGGCAGAGCAACTGTGGCTGGTGCCAGAGTAAAAAAAATGGGCATGAATTTAAAGTGAGGGAACATGGGTAGACACTATGGGTGTAACACGGCCGTCTTGTTATGAAGCATACAGTTGTGGGCAAGGATGAGGTCACTATCTTATCAGTGTTTGCTTGAATCTGTACAGGAATCTTATTTCAAGCCCAGTGTTTCCATGCAAGCATAAGAGCTAGAGAAGCAGAAGCCAAGGCAGCTCATAAATAAAAGTCATCCTGTGACTAGGGGATGGACCTGGACTGGAAATCCGTAGGGCTTTTCCACTGAAATGACTACTAAGTAATTCTAGTAAAGATAGCAGTACATATGATGTTAAATACTGGTTCATGTGCCTTGGTATGGGGGTAAAGGAAAGAAAGTAAATTCTGGTTTTATGAAGTTAGTCTTACCTGAGCACAAGCGTTAAATAGGATCAACACTGGGATGACAGGAGCAAGAAACTTGAAAATGGCTGGGCAGTCTGCCTGTACTCTTGCAGCTTCTATACACAAGCCACTGAAGAAGTGTTGCTCCTGGGAACCCCTGTTCCCCCCTCTGCCAGCCACGTGCACTTTGGAGCATGCCCAAGGTTTAGTTTCCTCACCTGTAAATGCCAGCAATAACAATAAGATTTCCTGTGGTTATGAGAATTCAGTGAAATGATGCATAGAAAGTAGTTATTCAGATGCCTTTGAAGGGCTCAGTGGATACGAGCTGTTATGATTGCTGCTGTTATAGGCAAGAAAGGGCAGACCATGTTGTGATGCTTCTTTTCCGTTAGGTTAATTTTAGCTCAGATGCATAGGACACTTTGGTCTACTAAGGGGAAGAAGAACACACGGAGCTAAACACAAGAGCTGCCTGACTGATGGCTGTAGGATGTGCTTTGGTCATGAGTCCTAGGGGGGCTGTTAGAGAAAGTCAATTTTTGTGTTTGTGTTCTGACTCTTCTGGTAGTTAGTACAGCTCTGGGTCAGGAAAGGAAAGGCAAGACAAGGCAAGGCAAGGAAAAATGAAACAACACTCCAAACTAATTGTTTCAGAATTCCACTTTTCTACTTAGTTGAAGGCCAAACTCTGGAGCAGTGGTTTCCACCCTTCCAAATGCTGTGTGACCCTTTAATATAGTTCTTCATATTATGGCAACCCTCAACCATAAAGTTGTTTTTGTTGCTACTTCATAGCTGTAATTTTGCTACTGCTACGAATTGTAATGTGAATATCTTTGTTTTGGGATGCTCTTAGGGGACCCCCGTGAAAAGGTCGATTGACTCCCAAAGGGGTTTCTCCCCAAGGCTAAGAATCAGTGCTCTAGAGGGAAAGGCATATCCAGGTTCTTTTTGTTACCACACATGACTTCTTGGTGGTGTTTCTTTTAGACCCTTCTGGAGAACCCAACTACCTGCAGGTTTTCTCTTTTCCCTTAACCCTGCTGATCAATCTGTGCCTTCTTGAAAGTAGGCATATTGTGTAAATGAACCCTCTCCCCTCTTCCTCACTTTCTCATCTCTCAGTGCTGAGGGTGCTGAGATGGGACTGGTTAGGAAGAGAGGAAAATCAGGGCTGGTGCCTGGAGTGGAGTCTCATTCACACAAATGGATGATACAGAGGGAGACCTAGAAAAGAGCTAACTGGTAGCTAGAGGCAGCTGCTCTGGGTAAAAAGGCAGGCACCTGTAAGGTGTGTGCAGCTGCAGCTGCATCAGTAATAAGTGGGCACAATGAATATGCTTTCATTTATGGAGTTGTGATTATACTGCATTCCTCTGGGGACAGAATTGAGCAACCGGACAGTCAAAGTCCCTCTTGAAGAATGCTCAGGGTGCATGTTAAATGAGGAAAAAAAATAGGCTTCCAGGTAATTGTTGGAGAGTGATGAGTTAGGGCAGGAAGGGAGAGGTGGTGATGGATGACTTGAGGGAGAATGGGCATTAGATGTGGTCAGAGGAGCTGAAACCTGAAGGACCGGAAGAAGCCAGCAAGAGCAGCTGCCATGGCAAAGATCCTGAAAGAGAAAGAAGGTGGAAGAGATGTGCATGCCTTGTGTCTGCCGCCTTGCACACTGATGAGGCAAAGTCCCCATTTTACAAATGGGACAAAATAAATGAGGAGATGCTTGCCCCCTTGGTTTAGTAGCCAGAGCTGAGTATGTAATCTTAGCTCCTTCCCATTATCTGGGACAAGCCATCTGATAAGACTTCGAGCCTTGAACAAGTTATTATGAGAAGAAAAAAGGCAAGCGAGATTCATACCTAGCTAAGCCGGAAGTTGGTGAATATATACAGAAGGCAACCACATTGGCACCATTGGTCTTCCCCATACAGACAGGAGGGATTTTGACAGCCCCTAGGGCTGAGCTGGAAGATGGGGATAGGGTGGTTCAACATTTCTCCTGCAAAGCAGATATAGCAGATATGAGCTGCATCTCTACACACAGGACCTGCTCTCAATAATCCATGACTTGGGAACTTCATCTCTGGAACACCTAGAACAGAGTTCTTCCACCGGCAGGGCATGCCGTGGGCTAAAGTGGCTGTATTGCAATTGTTTTGTGTGAGTGTAATAAATTGTGAAGTCTCTGGTAGGGCAATTCTTACTTCTGGTACTTCTGGTGTAATACCACCTATTGTCACTATTCTGGTGCAATACCACCTATTGTCACTATTCTCCTTGCTACTTTTTTTTTTTTTTTAAGATAGTACTTAAACTGACTTCAGAGTTCCAATATTTGGTGCTCTATTCTTCCTATTTCTCTTTGACAATGCATTCTTTGTGTCTATTATTTCAATCACTGAGTT
>NC_034592.1:125073619-125100933 GCF_900095145.1 Mus pahari | reverse complement strand
TCCAGACAGAGTTTCTCTATGTAGCCCCAACTGTCCTGGAATTCACTCTGTAGACCAGGCTGGCCTCGAACTCAGAAATCTGCCTGCCTCTGCCTCACAAGTGCTGGGATTAAAGGCGTGTGCCACCACTGCCTGGCTCACATCATATTTTTAATGAAATATAAATTAAAAGAATAATGAGATACCACTATAAAACTAGACATACCAAATGCTGGCAAAGGCATGGGATCATGGAAAACTCTAGTTCATTGACAATGAGAAGGCAGAAATCTCACAGGCATTTTGGAAAACACCATGGCAATCTTTAACAAGTCTCTGCTCTTGCCCCATGATTTAGCAATTACATTCCTCAATTTGTATCCAAGTCAGTCAAAAACTTATGCCCACATAAATACCCATTCATGTATGATGTTTACAGTAATTTTCCCTATCATTGTTAAATCTGGAAACTGAACAAAATGTCCTTGAGTAGATGAATGGGTAAATAAACTGGTGCATCTGAAAACTGGAATATTATCTAGCAATAGAAAGAAATGAGTGACCAACTCATGGGAAGACATGGAGGAACTGTAAAAGCATATGACTAAATGGAGTAAGTTATCGTGATATGGTTGTGTGCAGTGTAGTTTTAACTATAGACATTCTGAATAACACAAACATAAGGAGACAGGAAAAATAGAGCCAACTTCCAGGAGAAAGGGAGGAATGAATAGGAGGGCAGAGGCTGGTGAGATGCTATGAAGTCTCAAATGAGAGATACTACTCTGTGTTTATCCAAACCCATAGAATGTGCAACCCAAAACAAGCCTATGTCCAAAACGGGTCTCAGGGGAAAATGGAGAATTAGTATTGGTTTACCAATAGTAATGGATGTATTACATGGGATGGAGATGTCTATTGTGCAGGAGTAGAGTGTGGAGCCTTTCTGTAAGACTAGATGGTTTATATATTACAGAAATAGGCTACGAATGAAAAGCAATCAATATAAAAATTTTAAACATGCTATTATGGTTCTGTTTTATGCTTTTAAAGTATCATCCAACATGTTCTAAAATGTCTGACACCTAATTGTTATGCAAATGGACCAGGAGACCTAGAATGAACACGAGGACACTGAGATTGGGAAAGGCACCTTAGCAGACCATGAGCAGGGAGTCCTTTGATCCTATCCAGATGAATAAGTACCTGTGTCCTGCTATTTAAATGGTCTCTCCTCATCGTGTCCATTTATTACTGCTTTTGACTGTGAAAGAACAGCAGTCCCGCTGTAACAGGACAGCAGCCCGGGAAGTTATCGGCAGTATCATTTCAAATTGCAACCGCATTTGGTGTATTTAATGAAAAGTGCCCTCCACACTCGACCTTAACCCAGCAATTCTTATCAATGCCAGAAACCTGGCTCATTAATTAAGGCTGCCCTTGGACTGAGCTGCATCCTAAATGATGATTTGCTGAGGGAAAACAAAAAAAGACTTGGTGAGGCAACAGAAAGCTTGCAAAGACGTCTGGGAGATAAGAGCCATGGCACAACTGGTCATTTGAGGATTCTGGAGCCCTGGATTGGCTCCCAAGGACACAGAATTCTCAGCTTCATGTAGGACTTTTAAGTATAGCATCCAGATATATAAAAATATCTTGTAAACTCCAGGCAGACTCCATATCTCTCAAGCAAGGCAGTTGAAGTCGCATAGGATAGCCAAATGAAGTCCAAATTCAGGCAGCACCCCTAGAAATGGTGGGAAATCTGGACTTGGAGATCAAGGTCATACAACTAACAGATGTGGACCTCACTTCTTGAACTCTGCTCTATCTGTCTTAATAATGTATTTGCCAACACCATGTTGATGCTTAGCAGATATGCAAAGCAAACAAAACAAAACAAAACAAAACAAAAAAAACAAAAAAAACAGAAACAAAAAACTCTGAGGAGGAAGTACAGCAAAAGTTTATAATGGAAATTCTGGCATTTTGGGCCAACAGGTGATGATAAATTGAAATGAATCATGTAAATACCAGCAATTACCCTTGCTAATTAAAATGTGGTAATATAAATAATGTTCTAATGAGTGAGTTTGGATGAGTTTTCCTAGGTTGATTGTCACCTTCTGTCTCCCAAGAAACACTTTGCTTCTTTGTGTTCTAAGTTGTTCAGTTTAAGGTCTCCTTACTTGGGATGTTCAGAAACTTGATTTGAAAACTGGGTCAAGTTTAACACTTAGGTGAAGGGAAATGAGGCAGCCCTCACACCCAATTGCACATAGTTATACCGTTCAGACATACCTAGTGGAAGCAAATCTCAAAAAAGTAGTTTTTTTTTTTTCTTCCTCCTCAAATATCATCAGCAGGTTATTTCCGCCTTTCAGGATGCTATAATTGCATTTTTTCTTTGGAAATGTCAAATCAGGCTATGAATACAGTGTAATTAGTGTGCAGGAAAGAGCCAGCCAGGTGACTACTGGCATAGAACAGGGACTTAACATTTAACATATCCAGCAAAGGTGGTCCTCCCCAGAGCCTTGAAGGGGCTGAGTGGGAGTTTGTTGAGACATGACCCTGGGCTGTGTGGATGACCAGGAGGCCCAGATGGCTAGGGTGGAAGGTAATTCGCAACTAGGTATACAGGTTGATAGGGAGGCAGTAGAGCTCTGGCATGGTCCCAGTAATGCCACAGGACTATACTCATAACACAAACAGCATTCCAGACTGGAAGAAACAAAACTAAAAACTGTCTAAGACCTGCCAAAAGGCAGGCCTGGCTCTGTCAGGGCAGACATAGCAGTCCTTCAGCATAAGGCCACTACTGTTACACCTGCTCTCAAATGGTAGCCCTAAGATGGACCGTTTAAAGTACCCAACATCCAAATCACAGGGACTGCTTTATACCATTGATCTCATCTGTATAAATTTCAAAGTCATTTTCAAGAACATTGACAAAATAATCTATGGAATATTGGGGGGAAAAGGCTGGTCATTCTTTTAGATAAGAATTTTATGACACATACCTCATGTATTCCACCCACTTCAAGTATATAATTCACTGACTTTAGAATATTCATAAAGTCATGCAAGTATTACTATATTTTATCACTCCAGAAAGAAAAATGTGTATCTCTTAGAATCCAATTCTCAGGTCCCTCTATTATCTCCACACAAGACACTGACAGTGAACAATACATTTGCTTTCTTGGGGTTTTCCTAATCTAGGCATTTCACATGGACAGATTCATGCAATAGGTGGCCTTTGGCATCAGATTTTGTTCCATTGGCTTATTTTCAAGGTCTCTATTTGTTATTCTATGTTCACGTAATATGCTATGATGTATATGTGTAAGCAGTATATACATAGATATGTACATACATATGTACTTCATTTTATAGATATGAAAGTGTATGCAGATTGATAGCCATTTGGGTTGTTTCTCAGTTTGAGCTATTTTGAATTATGTTTCTATGACTATTTACATAAAAAGTTATATGTAAACATTTGTTTTCATTATTCTAGGTGCAAAGTTGGGATTTCTAGATGGTCCAGTAGTTCTGTTTTTTTATTGTTGTTGTTTTGTTTGTTTGGCCTTTTTTGGTAACTTCTGGACTTTTCCACAACCACTGTACTCTCACTAATACTATATTGGTGGCTCTGCCTCTCACACATGTGGCAGTGCTTGGAAGCATCTGCCTTTTGGTGTAGTCAGCCAGCTAGAGGGAAAGTGGGGCTTCATCATGATGTTGCATGGACTTGCTGTGTGTCCCATTCGATCTGCATATTTGTGATTTTGCTAATAATGTGGAGTGGTAGTTAGTATGGGCTTATTGATGGATACATATTATCTTTGGATACTGTATATTTCAAGTTTCTTCCTACTTTTAGTTGAACAATTTTGTTACTTATTAGTCGAGGAGAACTTTATTCAGAACATAATTTCATGGTCAAACACCTGAGATTCAACTATTTCCTCCTATTTTATGAGTGGTCTTCTTTCCTATGGTGTCCTCTGAAGCACAAACATTTTTAATTTTGATAAGACACAATCTACTTATTTTCCCATTGTTTCTACTCTTCACTTATATCTAAGAAAATTTTCCTAACCCATTGTCATGGCAATGTATGCCCATGTATTTTGTTTGGTTGGTTTTTGTTTTGTTTTTGTTTTCTAAAGGTACAGTTTTAGCTCTTATAGTGAATATTGGATACTGTCTGGATTAGTTTATCTTTGTGCTGTGAGGTACAGGCCCTATTTCAATCTTCAGTTGGATATTCAATTGCCTGGGCACCACTGAGATGGTTCTGTCCTGGCTGGTCATCTTGGCACCACTGCTAAAAGAACAATAACAAATCAATTAACTATGCATGTGTATGCTTATTTTTGAAAACTGGGTTCTCTTCCATCCATCTCTGTCTTCCCTATTGCTACCACCCCGATTTAAATAATGTAGGTTTGAAATCAAGAGTTATGACTACTATAATTTTGATAGCTTCTTCTAGATTGATTTGTTTATTCTTATATCTCTATCTAATTTTGGGAAGCAGTATCTCATTTCTTTAAATACACCAGATGAAATTTTGATAGCGTGAATCTTGTTAATTTATTCTTACAATTTTCATGCTATTGTAAGTAGTATCATTTGCTTAATATCATTTTAGATATTAAGTTCATTGGTAACTGACTAGCCCTCAAACCACCTTTGGAAACAGGCAAATAAGTACGCTTTTAAATTGTCCCAAGTTATTTTTCATTTGGCTCTGACAAAGGAAATGAGGACGGGCTGATTGTTTTAACACCTTCCCAGTATGGTGGTGAACGCCTTTAATATCAACACTCTGGGAGTACAGACAGGCTAAGGTTGAGACCAGCCTGATCTACAGCCAGTTTCAGGCCAGCCAGGGATACATAATGAGACCCTGTCTCAAAATATGAAAACAAAACAAACAATATTATTTTCCATTCCCTGAACATAGGTTGTCTTTTCACGTATATGGGTTGTTAATTTGACATAAGAAGGTTTTTACAGTTTTCAAAGGATAAAATTTTTTACCTTTTGTTAAATTTATTTGTATGTATTTATTATTTTTGATGCTATTACAAATACAATAATATTATTATTTACTTAAATCACAGCTTCTATTTATAAGCTGATTTGAACATCAATTTTATATTCTACAAATTTGATGAACTCATTTATTCTAATTTGTTAACAAGGAACTCTTAAGATTTTTTTATATTAGATGTTTGGTGATGTAAGTGGCTCCTATAGGCTCGTAATTTGGATACATGGTATCTAATTGGTGGAACTATTTAGGATGGATTAGTATATGTAGTCTTGTTAGAGGGGCCATATCACTGAGTGTAGGCTTTAAGGCAATCCCAGTTATTTCTGTCTGCTTTGAGCTTATGGATCAAGATATAAGTAAACTCTTAGTTACTCTTTTAGCACCATGCCTGCCTGCTTACTTCTATATTCCCTACCATGATAGTTACAGACTCATCTTCTGAAGTTGTAATCCCCCAATAAATTCTCCTTTAAGTTGCCTTGGTCATGATGTCCTATCATGGAAATAAAAAGTAACTAAGAAACAAGATTGTGTAAAATGTAGTTTTCTTTCTAATTTTCTTTCATTTTTTTTTCTTGCAATTAAATCCCAATACAATAGCTATATAAGCAATGGAGGGTCAACTGTATACTAGGAATGCCTTGAACTTCTATGAATATAGTTGATGAAAGAGAACCAAAGACTTAGCCCTCACCAGGAATATATATATTCCTGTGTGTGTGTGTGTGTGTGTGTGTGTATGTATGTATAAAAACAGAAAATAAATAACACCTGCAAAAAGATCATATGCTAGAACTGTCAGTAAATCAGTTTCATTTTCAGTGAGAAAGGAGCAAGAAAATTGATGTATTTTAAAATTGAAAATACTGAGACCAGAAAATAACTGTGGTAAAGTTACCAGGGCAAATAAAGAGGACACGGTAGCTAGAATGATAGCAAGTGCAGGTGGGCCATGGAGAGGGAAGGTGAGAAGAGGTGGGGATAGATGAGCATAGGTAACATACAGTCTTAGACGAGCATAGGTAACATACAGTCTTAGACGAGCATAGGTAACATACAGTCTTAGAGGCCATTCCACAGTGCATCCAACTGTGATAGAAAGCACCAGGAAATTTTTAACTCATGGACCTATTTCTAGAAAAATTAACATGAAGTAAGGTTTTGATTAATTACCATGAATTTTTAAGGACTTGAATCGAAAGAGAGTGAGCAAAAAGGATCTCATTTACTAACAGGCCTTACCCTAAGCTTGCTTATTTATTTACTTAATGGCATTTTCTATTCATCTTATTTGATAATTGGGGGGCGGTGAAAATAGTTGGCTTCATTTTTCATTGTGAAAGTACTCTGTTAAAACTATTTATGGACTTTTATAAGCTCTGGAGAGGAATGGATTTTACAGACACTTTGTCATATGGATGGCATGTTTTGGCAACTTAACTGTGTGTAGAAAATGAAGAAGAAAGGAATGTGTGCTTTCCAGTTTGCCTTCTGCGGTTAGATCCTCCAGCTAGATTGCTGTTTTTCTAACAGTTTATGTCGCTCAAATGAGAGAGTGGGCTTTTTTTTTTTTTTTTTTTTTTTTTTTTGGCAATGCTCCAATATTTCTATTGCTCCTCAAAGCCCAGCAGGATGCTTACAAGAAGCGATAGTCAATTTAGTCCATGAACTAAGAGTCTGAGCATGTCTTTATGATTCTATGATGAAAAGCCCAAGATGGGGCTAGAGACATGTTTCAGCGGTTAAGAGGCCAGTTTACTGGTTTCCAGCGTCCATGTCAAGTGGCTCATAACTTCCTGTAACTCTAGTTTTGGGGGGTTCAATATCTCTGGCTTCCCTGAGCTTGAACGTGGGTACCCTCTTCCCACATGTGCATATAACTAAAAAAGAAAAGAAAATCTTTTTACAAAGAAAAAGGTAGTGAACTTTATTGAAGTCAATTCATTCAGCAGTGTGCATCAGTCGCATGAATATATCTGTGTAAACAAAATGTTCTTATTCTACTGGGAATGCTATAACAACGTACAATAGACAAGAGACATTAATCTCTCACCGATCTGAAAGCTGGGAAGTCTAGGACCAAGGTGTTAGCAGGGATGAGTTCAGGTAGGGGTCTTTTTTTTTTTTTTTTTAATTAGCTTTCACATGGCTGCCACCCTGCTGGTTCTTTAAATCACAGAGAGTGAGCAAGCTCTCAGACCTCTTCTAATAGGAACTAATGTCCTCATGAGCGCCCCACACGCATAAACTTATTTGAACCTAGAACCTTTCCATGCCTCTATCCACAATGACATTAAACTTGAGGTGAGGAGCCTCCTATCTATAAGTTTCATAAGGATGCAACATTCAGTTTCTGGCAATAACCACCCAGCAATTGTCCTGACTGTGGACCTCCCCATCACAAGCTCCCCGTTCTTCACAACTAACGATCAGCTAGAGGAGTTTTATGTGGCTTTTAACTTAATAATAGTTAAAATTAGACAGTATATACTCTGGGTAAAAATAAATATTTTAAGAATAGAAAAACAACCCAGGAAAATCTATTAGAAACTGTTTGGGTTGGATGCTCACCATTGGGCCAGCCATGATGACGAGTGATTATTGTTCTATATATGTCCTGTCTCCTAACCTTGCTCCGATCAAGAAGAAGAGATGGCTGTATGAAGATAAATTTTATTTTAGTTATGTAGGTTTGAGTTGATGGTTTGCTCTTAGATATTATATGCCAATCTCAACTTTTTTCTGAGCTCCCCCACAACCACATGAGACTTCTTTGCACAGTATGCCTTTTATTCTTTGCCTGTCTTTCATTCTTGGTGATGTGTGTCTCTCTTTATACTGTCTTCTTTTCTCTGTATACTGTTTCTCTTTAATACTGCTTCTCTCTCTTTATACTGTATGTCTCCCTGAAATGTTTGATGAACATTTCAACCTTAGTCTCTTTTCCACACACTATTCTCAAGCATGATTTATATAGTGCAGGTAGCTGCTGTAAATAGAGTTGTTTAAACCAGACATCTAGAAATTATCCTTAATTCTTTCCTGTCTCATCCCATATAGCCTTATGCTCTCTGACCTGAGTTTGCAATTTTGTCCATTTCCTGTGGCCAACACCTCACTTAAACAGTGTCTTAGTCTTATTGCCTTTAAGAGATATGACAAGTATTATAAAAGAAAGCATTTCATTGGAACTTGCTTACATTTATAGAGGTTTAGTCCATTATCTTCATGGTGGTCAGCACAACAGCATACAAGCAGATATAGCTGAGAATTCTACAGATCCAAAGGCAGCAGGAAGAGAACTTCTGTGCTTGGCCTTGGCCCTTGAAACCTCAAAACCCATCCTTAATGATATACTTCCTCTAAAAGGCCATACCTCCTAATCCTTTCAAATAGTTCTACTTCCTGGTGACCATTCCAATATATGAGTCTATGGGGGTCTTTCTTACTCATATCACCACATCCCACTCCCTGGCCCCCATAAATTTATAGCCATATCATAATGCAAAAATGTATTCATTCCATCTTCAAAAGTCCCCATAGTCTTTAACAGTCTTAACACGGTTTATAAGTTCAAAGTTTCATAGGAATCTTCTATCTGTGTCCCTATAAAACAAATTTGAAAAGGAGATGCCATACTTCCAATATACAATGGCATAGGTTATACCTTACCATTCCAAAATGAGGAAAAGGGAGCATAGTAAGGAAATACTGTGCCAAAGCAAGATCAAAACCCAACTGGGCAAACTTTAAACTCTTGCATCAGACAAATGTCTGATGTCAAAGTACTTTTCATATCTCCACTTCTTTCAAGTTTGTTGACTGAAACACGCTTTTCTCTTTTGGACTGGTTCCACACCCAGTTAGCAGCTCTGCTTGTTCCCACAATTCTGGCTGCTCCAGAATTTTTGCATCTCCAATAAAATTCAAGTTTCACTTTCACAGCTTTGTGGAATGGCCTCTCTGGGCCTCTGTTCAAGGACACCACCGACAAATGCCTTGCCTCAGAAGCGTCCCTTCACTGTGAAAGGAGAATCTACAGCTAGGTTTTTATATCCTTGACTCTAAAACCATACCATATGGCTGAAGCTGTCAAATTTTGTTGCTTGTTGGAACTGGAACACAGACTTGTTGTTAGTTCAATCATGTCTGCATCAGTTTTCTGTTACAGATGTATTCCTTCTCTCACCACCATTTCTTTAATTCCTTTTCACAAGTTGGAAGCTTAGCTGGGTGTGGTTTTACCCAGAAGTCACTGCTCCCTTTTTCCATTTAGCATCAGGCTTTTCGCTTTTATCTTCTTAGGTGTTAGACTTAGCTTCATTAGACTTCCCACTGCTCTCTTTTCCTTCATTCTGAATATTTTTATTTTTCCTTGCTCAGCTTGCTCCTTTTCATGATAGATCAGTATTAACAGTGGTCACTAATAACTAATGTAATACAATCAGTACTAGGCAGTCTTGAAATTTCCTCTGCCAATGTCAATAATCCAAAACTCTTCAATTTAGCCTCACTCAGAACATTTGGACAAGGGGAGAAATCAGTCCCATTCTTTACCAATGTATTGCAAGAGGGATCTCTAGACCATTTACTAATTCTCTTCTTCTTTGAAACCTCTTGAAATTGTAAGCATGGGGATAGTAAATCTGGTGATCAGTTATATCTCTCCTAAACCTTCTACTTCAGGTTTAGAAATGCAATACTATTTCTCCAATTGCATGTTATATGGATGGATACCTCAATATGATAGGGACTACCATAATTTATATTGTTCTTAGCACCACTGTCTTGAAGCTCCAACTAGCTTGTCCCATTAAATCCCCCTTAAGGTATTCAATTTCTTTCCTAGTCTAAACTCCACAGTCTGCGTACAAACAGCCTGGTCAGGTCTGTCATAGCCAACTCTGTTACCAACTTCTGTCTTAGTCAGTGTTCTATTGCTATGACCATGGCAATTCTTATAAAAGAAAACATTTCACTGGAGGTTGCTTTTATTTTCAGAGGTTTAGTCCATTATCTTTATGGCAGGGAATATGGTAGCATGCAGGCAGACATAGCAGCTGAACATTCTACCCTAAAGTAGCAGCAGCAGGAGAGAGAGAGAGAGAGAGAGAGAGAGAGAGAGAGACCCCTTTGGGCCTGCCTTGGGCCCTTGAAACCTCAAACTTCACCCACAGTGACATATATCTTCCAACAAGGCCATACCTACTCCAATAAGGCCACATCTTCATATCCTTTCAAATGGTGCTACTCCATGGTGACCAATTATTCTTTGCCACTCTATGGTGACCAATTATTCAAACCTATGAACCTATGGGGGAATTCTTATTGCAACCACTACAAGCAGCTGCATTTCCTACTGAAGCAAGTATTTTCCTGATATCCTAGTGTCCACTTTTTTTTTCTCTAATTATCCTGCTTTCTATTGTATTGTGCACCATAGCCAAGTGTGACTACTTAAGTTTACACATAAAATTAAATATATTCAAAGAGTACTTTCTCAGTTGCACTAGCCACATTTCAAGTAGCTAATCAATATTACCCTGTGATGGGAGCTACTAAATTGGGGTGCCCACATAACATGCAGCTGGGGAAATAGTATGGCATTTTTCAACCTCATGTGTAAGACTTAGAAGAAATATTATTGGACACCAGAATTTACTATCCCCATACTTACCATTTTTTTAAACTTTTCCCCCTATATCTTCCCAGTATCATTGCCATTCTCTCTCCTTCAGTGCACCATGCTCTACTCATCTTGTATTGCTTAGCTTTACATTCATATAAGAAACTTTCGATGGTCTACAACTTAAAATTTGACTTACAATTTTAACCCATAGAATAATATGAAAGCAATATGTATACAATAAAATCCCATTCTAATAGGATCCGATTCCCAGTTACTGATGCCTCTTCACTCAACTTGGTGGTCAGAAGCATGCACAAATACTCTGTAATGTGGTGTACCTCTATGGTGTTTCGTAAACTAAGTGGGTTAAAGACATCTGCCACATTTTATTGAGACATTTGTATACATCTTTATTGGATATACTGTGCTAATTTGATAGGTATATATGCTGTGTAATGATCAATGTAAGAATTACTTCTGTCTCTTCAAACATTAATCACTCCTATGTGTTGTGAACATATAACATTTTTTTCCCCAACATTTTTTAGGCCTCTCAGGCATACCACGACATTACTCAGACTACTATTTTCTAGTTATTCCAAAAATATAACTCATACTAACTAATAGTTTAGTCTGCTAGAGAGAAATCAGAAGTGAGGACTTGGGGTGGACCTCTGCGGTAGAACACCTGCTTCATGCATGCAAAGCAGATGGTGAGAAGCAGAAGTAAAGGCTGCTATTTAATTGTGTTTTAATGTAGCATCCATATCTTCTCTCTAGCATCCCTTCCTATTTTATGTCCTGGTAAGCAGTACTTATTTTCTAAAATTGACTTTATAGTTTCTACAAATCAGTGAGGATATGAAATATTTGTCTTTCTGTATATTGTGTATTTTATTAAGCATAAAGTATCTCCCATTCCAGGTTTCCCTGCATTTCCATTCTTTTGTTATGGCTGAACAGTATTGTAGCACAGATAGAATCACCTCACAGCGCTTTTCTCATTCTTGTATCCACTGAAGAGTCCTTATGATGTTCTTGTTGTTGAGAGCAGTAACACAACGAATATGGAAGCGCAATCATCTCTTTCATAGAATGACCTTCCTGTGGATACATATCCAGCTGTGGAATTTGGGGATTGACCATACCATATTCCATGATGGCTGCTGTAATTTACAGGCACACCAAATTTCCTGGCCATGATGTGCTACTATTTTTTAAAATTTTTATTGTTTGAGAACTTCATACATGCCTATAATATGTTTTTATCAGATCTACCCCCTTTCCTCTCCTCTAATTCGTCTTCTATCTCTCCCACTTTTCCCTTTCAATTTCATGTTCTCTCTTTAAATTTAATTTTATTTATTTATTCTCATTCTCATTCTCTCTCTCTCTCTCTCTCTCTCTCTCTCTCTCTCTCTCTCTCTCTCTCTCTCTCTCTCTCTCTCTCTCTCTCTCTCTCTCTCTCTCTCTCTCTCTCTCTCTCTCTCTCTCTGTATGTGTGCGTGTGTGTGTGTGTTTGAACCCAGTCAGCCTGCTTAGTGCTGTCCATAGGTTCATGTGTGTAGCACTCCTCACTGGCGCATGGGTAGCATGTCAGTGGCTGCATCCCTCAAGAAAACTGACTTTTTGATAACAATCATCCAAAGTGGGGTGATAAGATACATTATTATTGTTTTAAAAGAAATACTTCTTTTTCTTAGCAGATGCTGATTGTACACATTAATGGGGATCAGTGTGATTGTTGCATATGTAGCACCTACTGATAGAATCCAACACTTCCTCTATACTTACCCCACAACTTGTTCTAATCCCTAATGATCACTAATCTATTTTCAGATTGACTTTTTTCAAAATAAGATTTAATTATTGCTGGATTTGGGTGTACAGCAGAAGGCATCAGAATTCATGTGGCTACAGTTATAGATGGTTTTGAGCTGTCATGTGGGCTTTTGGGAACTTGAACTCAGGACCTTTGGAAGAATACCCAATGCTCTTAACCACTGAGCCATCTATCTAGCCCCACAGGTTGACTTTTTAAAGTTTCTCCTTATGAGAAAAAATATTCAATGCATTTATTTCTAATTCTCTATCCTTTTTAAATTATGTTCTCCAGAGTCACCGTTGTTACTGTAACTGCTGGTATTATACTTTTTATGGCCAGATAATATTCCATTGTGGGTATGCACAATGTTTTCATTATCCACTTTCCTGTTGATAAGCTAGTTCTGTATCATTGCTGCTGTGCCCAGTGTCATAACCACCATGGGTATGAAGTTATAGCTTTGCTATGTTGATTTCATTGCCCTGAGTTTATAGTTAGATCAAAAGGTAATTCTATCTTGCAGTTTTTAAGGAACAGCTATGTTATTCTTTATAGTATGTACCAAATGTTACTATTAGTGTGTGTGTGTGTGTGTGTGTGTGTGTGTGTGTGCGCGCAGTGTAGTCACACTCATTTGTGGCCATCAGAGGACAACTCTGTGAAGTTCTTTTACTCTAGCCATTTTTATATGGGTTTGGGCGATCCAATGGATGTCACCAGACCTTGAGGCAAGTGCCTTTATCCATGGAGCCATCTTCCTGGCCCAGTGTGCCCAATCTTACTTAGCTAATATGTTTATTATTATTTCATAAGCTACTTTGTGAGTTCTGGAATTACTGTGGATAGTGACCCTCTGGACAGGAACAGCTGATGTGTAGCTGACAAATGTTTTCTCGGGTTGTGTAGGTTGCATCTTTATTGTTGCATCTTCGTTGCTCAGAGGCCTTTTAGTTTGATGCCACCCATGGCTTTTGAGCTCCTAACCAGAGCATCCTTGCATGTTCTGATGCCCTACAGTGCTTCGTCCCTGTTCTTGTAGTTTTAAGGGTTCCATTTAAGTTTCTGGTATGTTCTGAGTTCCTATACAGAAATGAGACATACAATCTTTTGCACATGGATGTTCAGTTTTCACAGTATTATGTATAAAAACATATGTATGTAAAATATACCTTTTCCAATGTATGTTTTTGGTACATTTTTAATTAATGAGCTGGGCAGACAGTGGCTTCATTTCTGGGCATCTCTATTGTATCTCACAGATTTGTGCACCTGTTAACACCAGCACTTACTGTTTAGCTTATTTTGTTTCTGGAGCATTGGTTTGTTTGTTTGGATTTTCTTTTGTTTGTTTTTGTTTTGACAGTTCAGGCCCCCCCCCCTTTTTTTTTTGTACATTAGACCATGAACTTGTAAGGAATGGGCACCAGCAGCTCAGGCTCTTTCCTGTTAGTCCTCACTAAGTGTGCCTCTCTGAGTGGTCCAGGCTGGCACTTCAGCTGAACCAGGACCCTTCTCTCTGGCTTCCTCTTCTGATTGTTTCCTTCACTCACCTTAGGAAGCTGTCTCTGCTCTTAGGTGCTTGATGTACTCAATCTGCACGTTAATGCTCCTGGCAAGAATCTTGTCCTTACTTGCTGGTTTACAATGATGCCCCACCACATGCTGGGTAAAGGTGTAGACTCTTCCAGTTTTGCTGTGGTAACACAGAACATTCCTTTTTGAACAGTGCCTATTCTCTTGATGTCTATATATCTTGTAGATTCACATGTATGTGATCAAAGGAACAACTCTATGTTTTCCTTTTTATTTATTCTTCTCTAATATATTAAGTCACCACAGTGATTTCCCCTTCCTCCTGTCCTCCCAGTTCCTCTTACCTTCTCCCCAGGTTTCGCTCCACCTCTGTTTCCCTTCAGAAAAGGGCAGGCCTCCCAGGGATATCAACCAAACTTGTCATATCAAGTTGCATATAAGACTAGGACCCGGTAGGAGGAAAGGGGTTCCAAAAGCAGGCAAAAGAATCAGAGACAGCCCCCACTCCCACCTACAAGAACACCAGGCTACACAATGGTACAGAGGACCTAAGTCAAGCCCACATAGGTTCCCTATTGTCAGTTCAGTCTCTGTGATTCCCTTATGAGCCCTGGTTAATAAAGGCTTAGAGAACATACAGTAAGTGCCACCCTCCTTCTCATTGTGTTATTTCAGTGATGTACTGGAGATGGCTGCGGTGGGGCTTGTTTTAAAGGTAGTTATAATACTGCCTCCGGTTGGATTCTCTCTTATCATAATTTGGCTACTGAAGATGTTTTCTGTTTTTATATGAATTTTAAGATAGTTTTTTTTTTCCTGAAAAGAATGCCATTGTTGTGTTAGTAAAGATTGCTTTGAGTCTGTAGATGACTCGGGAGTGCCAGAATTTTAAGTTTTTTCTTCTAGTCCTTGGACATAGGGGTCTTTCCACTAATGGTTTCTTTTTCGGGTTCTTCCCCAGCATTTTAACATTTTCATTACAGAGGGCTTTCACATCCTTGGATAATATTATTTCTAGATGTGTGTGTGTGTGTGTGTGTGTGTGTGTGTGTGTGTGTGTGTGTGTGTAGGGAGTGGGTTGTTTATGTATTATGTGGTTTTGTGTGTGGTTATACAAGTTGTGCATGGAGGCCAGAGGACAACCTGAAATGTCATTCCTTGGTCCATCTATTTTTGTTTACTTACTTAGTTACTAACTTTCTTAATTACTAACTAACTTACTAACTAAATAACTTACTTACTTACTTATAAACTTACTTACTTACTTACTTACTTACTTACTTACTTACTTACTTACTTACTGTCTCTCATTGGCCTGGAACTTGTCAAGCAGGCTAGCATGGCAATCCAGGGAACCTCAGAGATCTGTGTATCTTAACCCTGCTCCTTTTCTGGCCCATTCCACTACTAATTACAAGTTCACCATGTTAGCTTGTTTTGTTGTTGTTGTTGTTGTTGTTGTTGTTTTGTTTTTTAATGTGGGTTCTGGGATAGTAAATTCAGGTCCTTGTACTTGCAGGGCAAGCAAGTCACCTCCCAGTGCCTATCCCTAGATATTTCTGTTATTGTTGTTGCTGCTGTTACTAGGAATAGCATTGATTTCATAATTTCCTTCTCTGAGACTTTGGGTTTTGTGTACAGAAAACCCACTGGTTTTTATTTTTTTATTTCTTTATGGGCTACTAAAATTCATTTATCTGTTCTAATAGTTGATTGATGATGTCTTTTGTTTTTATATGTATACAATCACATCTGCAAACAAGAACAATTGGTCTCTTTCTATTTGTATGTCTTACATATCTTCTTTTGCCCCATTTCTTGTCAACATTTTTCTCATACCATATTGAAAAAGAGAGATAAAATGGCATCCCTGCATTGCCCCTGATCTAGATTCCATTCAGTGTGACAGTGGCTGTGTGGGTACATAAATCATTTTTATTATGTGGATATAAGATACTGCACCTTTATACATAAACTGTTCAGTCGGTTCTGTCATATGGCAATACTGTATTTTATCAAATGCTTTTCTGTGTCTACACAGAAGGATTTTTAACTTTTGTTGTATTGACTTGCATATATTTAAGTGTCCTAGACTTAAACCAACTTAGTCATGCTGAATTCCTTTTTGATGTCCTATTAAACTGGATTGTTAGTATTTTGTTGAGCATTTTTGTATCAGGGATGTTGCCCGTTCTTCCCTTCTATCTTCCCTCTATTCATCTCTAGCCCCTCTTTTCCCTGCCTTTTATGTTCTTGCCTGATTTTTTTAGTCAAGGTTATGCTGGCCTTATAGAATGATTTTGGAAAGGCTCCCACTTTCAGCTCTATAAAATAGTTTGAGAATGGTTGGCATGAGTTCTTTAAAAGAAGTTTGGCAAAATTCCTCAGCGAAGCTATCTGTTCCTGGACTTTTCTTTGTTAAGAGACTTTATATCATGAATTTGGTCTTAACTCTTGTAGTGCGGCTGTTTAAATGCCTTGTTGTCCTCTTGGTTTATTTTGGTAGGACATATGTATCTAGTTTTTCTAGGTTTCCAAACCTGTCATCACATAATCATAATGAGCCCTAATGATTCTTGGTATCCTGTGGTGTCTGTTGTAATGTTTACTGTTTGGTCTACAAGTGTAGTTCTCTTCAGTCATGTCTTTTTCTGTTGGTTAATTCCGATAAAGGTTTTTCAACTTTTTTTTTTTTTTCCTGTCAAAGAACTAACTCTGTTTCATTGAATCTTGTTTCATTTTTTAAAAAGATTTATTTGTTTTATATGTATGAATACACTGCAGCTGTCTTCAGACACACCAGAAGAGGGCATGAGGTTCCATTACAGATGGTAGTGAGCTAGCATGTGGTTGGTAGGAATTGAACTCAGGACCTCTGGAAGAACAGTCAGTGCTCTTATCTGCTGAGCCATCTCTCCAGCCTGAATCTTTTTCATTTTAAGCCTTTTTTATTCATCTTGGCACTGGTGTCTGCTTCCCTTCTTTCTGCTTGTCTCTTTGGTTTGGCTTCATTCTTCTTTGGGATGCATCATTATATTGTTTATCAAAAATCTTCCTAATGTCCATGGAGGGCAGCATTGCTATACATCTCATCCTTAGAATTGCTATTTTTGCAGACCCAAAGTTCCTCAAGTTGTGTTTTCAGTTTCTTTTGTTTTTTTATAATTCCCCCTTTGTCTTAGTATTTTGGCATTCTCTGCATGTAGGTCTAATTCAATTTAATCTAGTTTGCAGTTATCTGAGCTTCCTCTGACTCTATCCACATCTCTGAAAATCTGAGAAATCTCCAAATACCATTAAATAGGGGATTGGTTCTTCTTTCATTTTCCTTCTGGAATTTCCATGATGAAATTTCTGTTTCCTTAACTGTGTCTCACATGTCTCATAAACCCATCCTGTGGCACTGGGATAATACCTGGGTCATGGTACATACCAGATATGCAGTCCATCATTGAACTACAGGCTCATAAGATCCTCCTCCTCCTCCTTCCTCTTCCTCTTCTTCTTCCTCTTCCTCCTCCTCCTCTTTCTCCTCCTTCTTCTCCTTCTCCTTCGTTTCTCCCTCTTCTTCTTCTCATAGTTTTCTTTCTCTGGTTTAATCTCAGAAGAGCTGCTCTTGGGTTTGGAAATTCTTTTTTGCTTGGCATAGACTGTATTACATACTCTTGATTGCATTTTAGCCACTAACTAAGAATTTTAGCTCCAGAAATTGAATTGATCCTTTTGTATGATTCCTTATTTCTACCATAAATGTTTTTCTCATTTCATTTTTTAGTCTTATCTGGATCTTAACATCTAAAAGAGTTTCTTTAGGATCATTCATTTGAATCTTCAAGAATTTTCTAGAATTGGAATTCCCTCATCCTGTGAACTCTTCATGGACAATTACTCTGTCATTGGAGATGCTATGATATATCTTGTCCCTATAGTGATGTCTGCCACATCTAATATAACAGTTACCTCTTCCCATTCTTTGGAACAATTTTCATAGGAAAGTATTTTTTTTTTAATTTGGTGGGGTGTGGGATGTCAATTGTATAGATAGTCTGACTTTGATTATAGGTAACTTCACAACTCTAATCTCTACGTAAACTTCTGCTATAATAATTGTCACTAATGTTCATTGTGCTTTTTGTATCCATTCATTGCTTATTTCTAAGATTGACTTTCTCCTTCTTTTGAAATGGAGCCTGTCTTTTGTTCTCTTGTTTTATTCTGCCAGGTATGGCATGGCTTCATAAGGGAAGGTGTAACACAGTTCTGCCCCTGGAGCATCACCAGGCCATTGATCCTCATGATCCCCATGTGTGCTGATGCTTTCTGTTGCCCTAAAACTGATCTGCTGTCTTTACTACTATACTTTCAATCTTTCTTTCTGGGGAATATTCTTCCCCCATTACTCAGAGCTGATCACAACATAATAAATGAAGCAGATGTTAGTCTCAGGAGTGAGGGATGGAGCTGGTCATGAGGCTATGAAGAACAAAGAACAGGTCTTCTGCTTGGCCTTTATAGCCATGGGAAAGGATCTAGATACCATAACCACAGAGGCCAAAGAAGCCTACAAAGTCCTTTGTAGAAATAGTTCATTGCCAGGCATGCCCTTGAATTTGGAATCACGAGGAGGCACATGTCCCCTCTGGTCCAATGACTGCTAATGTCATTAGCCAGGGTGACATTGGGGACATCAAGGGTAGAGAGTTAAATTGGTCTCAAAAGGAAAAGTCATGGAGAGAAAAAAATAGGAGTTTTTATATGATTGGGAATAAATAGTATTAGAAGGAGAGTACATGAGGCTGTGGAATTGCTATGATGAGGAAATAAAGACCAGAGAATTAAAAGATGATGCAGAAGCATATAGAAAGTCAGTAATTTGTTCTAGCTATTTGAAGAATTAATGATAATACCTGGAAAGATATTAGAGAGAGCTAACTGCTTTACTTACATAAATTTCAAAACTTTGTAAGGAATCATTTTAATTTTAATAGTCTGTCATCTTTCTGTTCTTACATGAAAATAGCTACTAAAGACTGCTGTCTGCTGTACCAGGAAACCGCAAAAGCTGTGCCCAGCTACCTGTGAAAAACAGGCTGTGTGAACCAATAAGGAAATATGTTTTTGCTTTGTGTTTAGTTTCTGCTCTAAGGAAATAGGGCTTCAGACCACTGATCCAGGATTCATAGAATTTATGTAAAGTTAAAAACTTTTAAAGATTAGTAACAATGATTAGGGCCTTGATGATGTAACTTTGGTCATTTAAAGACTGGTTCAGGCTCTCTGGTTGGGAGAAGGCTAAAGAATGATGAGAAAGGAGAAAAAAGAAGAAGAAGGAAGAGTGATAAGAATCTTTAGGGAAGAAAGACAGTACCTGAACTGATAGCTTGCATCTACTACTGACTCCAAGTCATTATTGAATCAGTGCCACTCCCATTCCTGTCCTTCTCACCCTCCCCATGCTGAGGCTGGACCTCGGCATTATTCTCCAATGCAATAGCTGGCACAAGATACTTTAAGTTAGTTAAGTTGGATCTTCTCCCTATGAGAGGCATTTGGACCTATAATAACCTCACTTGTGATGGTTCTTAAGAATATAAACTCAAATCAGTATGAAGCATCTGTCTCATGAATGGTGTGTCTTACGAACAAGGATCTCAGAGGATATGATTTCAACATAGGAATTTTTTTTAAGATTTACTTTTAGCTATGTATAAGAGTTTGTGTGTGTGTGTGTGTGTGTGTGTATATGTGTGTGAGTGTGTGTAGGTATGAGTATGTGTGTGTCTGTATGAATGTGTGTGAGAGTGTGTGTAGTTATGTGTATTTGAGTGCAAGTGCCAGTAGAAGCCAGAGTCATTGAATCTCCAGTAGCTGGAGACAGTTGTGACCTGCCTCATATAGGTGCTGAGAATTGAACTCAGGTCCTCTGTAAGAGCAGCAAGTGCTCTTAACCACTGAGCTGTCTCTCCAGCCCACAACAAAGAAACCTGTCAGGCACAAAACATTCAGAGCTCAGCACACACACCTCAAGGATTCCACAATCCTTGTCTTTTTTGTTCTTTCCCTAGACAACCAACAATCCCAGTTTGAGAACTTGAAGCCACTACCAGAAGCTGACTAATAAGCCAGACTTTTAAATACCAGTTAATATTATACATCCTCTTACTAAAGCAGCTGCCAAATCACTTTCCCATAAGTTTCCACTTTATTATTGAGTCTCATGACCGATCTGAGTTCACCAAAAGTTGTAGTGGACACATCTCAGCATCACCCTCTCACCTCGTGTCCCACCATCTCTTCTTTTCTTCTTTGCTTTCTAATTATGAGTTTATACCCTTGATAGAGAGCTGCAGGTTCCCTGGGAAGCTTGCTTTAAATCCTCACAAACCCCACCCTCAGACCTCGCAATTCAGTGACTCTCAGATGACTCCTGAACTTTACATTCTAGCTGTTTCCAGGTGACAGTTGCTGATGCTGCTCCCTGGCCTAGCTCCAGTACCTGAGAACTCCCACTCCCAAGCCTGCTCAGCTTCTCAAAGGAATATCCTGAGAGAATGGTGCAAATAAGGCCTGTAGGACTGTTGAAGTCACTGGGCTTTTACTTCAGGAACTTCCCATAGATGATTCTCAAGTGTATCCTATACACTTTCCAGAGCCTGGTTCTGTGTCCCAGACCCTCTCTCAAGTAAACACAGCATATATTTGTTAAGCTTTCTTCTCTCCCTCACTCCCTGTTTTGTTCTTCATGGCATTTCCTCATACATAAGCCATCTCCATGTAAGTCCTTGCCATAGACTATGCTTGAGTGGATCCCTAATGATGTCAGAGACTTGTGTCTGAATCCTTAGGTTCCTTGAGTCCAATCACTGATTTTCTTTCTTAGGATGCTCACACCTCATCATATAAAGAGCTCACAGATATAAAGTCAGCCTAACTGAGACAAAGGACAGTGAATGTTATATCTGCTCTCAGCACGGTTTCCTCCTCTTCTCTGGTACTCATCTATTTTGACTGATTGTGCATAGCTGCTGTATCTCCTGCTACACTTTGTTGACTGGATCTAGCTTGTTCACCATAATTGCTTTTGTGTATAAAATTATACTTGCTAAGTAATAGGCACTTTTTGAGCAATTTGGAATGAATGACCTGATGATCTAAGTTTTAGACACTACTTAATATTATACTACACATTTATGAAGCTGTTTAAAAAAATGCTTTACTACAAATTTTCATTTCATTCAAAACCACAAGAAGCAGAAAACAGTTTTGCTTTTTTTTTTTTTTTTAAATAGAATCGATCAAGTAGCTATTATGTTCTTCCAGGCTCTTTGCTAGAGATTATGATACAGAGATCTAAAAGAAAATTCCTCAGCAGCTGGGGATATAGCTCAGTAGTAGAGAACTGTAGTACTTGACATGCTCAAAACCTTAAGGATAGCCAAGTATAGTGACACATACCTTTAAGCCTAGCATCCAGGAGGCAAAGGCAGGCAGATCTCTGTGAATTCTAGGGCAGCTAGGGCTGTATACAGAAACCCTATCGCAAGCAAGCAAAGAAAAAAACCACCCAAGTTTGACACACATTCTCTCTCTCTCTCTCTCTCTCTCTCTCTCTCTCTCTCTCTCTCTCTCTCTCTCTCTCTCTCAAAGTTCAGTGTACCTTCAGACCCAGTTAAGTTACAGATTTTTATTCAATGTGTCTTAGTAGACACTTAGTATTCACTGTGCTTTTACCAGTTCTACAGGCCATAGGCTCATGCTATTGGTCTGGAGATGTTGAGAAGAAAGATCTAGACTAGCAGTCTCAGTTTGGGTTGCACAGTGAAATCTGCAATACTGATTGCTGGTTGCCATCATGAAAGACTAAGTTGGTTGGTCGGGATATTTGAAAACTTCCCAAGAGAGGGGACTAGGGTGATGACTGAGTCAGTAAATTCTTGCCACACAAGCATAAGAACCTGAGTTTAGATACCATGTAACCACATACAACTCCAAGTACAGTTGTAGGTCACCCCTATAGTTGCAGTGCCATGGAGACAATAGCAGGAGGCTCTCTGAGACTTATTGGCCAGCCAGACTAGCCAAATCAGTAAGATCCAAGTAGAATTAGAAACTAACCTGAAAACAAAACAAACAAACAAAAACACAGAAGGTGGAAAGAGATGGAGGAAAACAACATGGCAACTTCTGGTCTTCACACACATGTGTACTTACACGCATGTACTTACATGCACCCACACACCAAAAAGGAAGGTTGATACTACTGTTTGCCTAACTGTTCTAGAGTTGTGGTCTCAGTACTTCAAGGCACCAAATGCCCTTGGAGGGCATATTACATCATTATACCGGACCTCCATCCCTTACTGACTTAAGTCAGTGAGTCTCAAGTAAGGCCTGAGCATCTTAATTTTTAACAAGGCTCCAGGTACTAATGATGCCAGGGGCTTTGTGAAGCATCCTGAGGACCACTGCTGTAGAATCAAAGACAGCCAGGTACGTAGATGACTGGCAGTAAGATGTGGAAGCTCAGCCATAGGACCATTATCTGAGGAGGGTGTAAGCCCATGGGAAGGACCAGTGACAGAAACACACCTGGCTAGAGAGGCCACAGAGAGTGCCAGAGATGAAGGAGCATTCCAAAAACCCTTAACATTCTCGAAGCACAAACACAGAGCAAGGTAGTTACTACAGGACACAAGGTTTGATCAATGGCCTTGGGGGGATGGTGATGATGACGGTGGTGGTGGTGGTAGTGGTACGATAATGATGGCACACATCAAGGCAAAAGGGCATTCGATATTCTTCTCTGACCCTGTCAAAGCAATGGGGGGGCCAGTGAAGAGTGGGTGGGGTCAAGTTCTATATATTATTAGTCTAGAGGACAGTGACAACATAATAACTGGATGCATCCAGAAATAACTAGAATCTGTCAGGGTGATGACACTAAGGCCATAAATCTCAGTAGTGGGGCAATGGTAGATTTATTTAGTGGGATGGAAAGAACAGAAGTATCAGTCTGTCAATAGCACCAATTGGTTGTTGGAACTTCAGACAAGCTATGTTGTCTTCATCACCTAAATTGATGACTATCCCAGATAAACCTAGACCAGGGTGTTTGGGACAGGGTGATCATGAGGAGGGAGGTGGCGGTAAAGATTCAAGAACACTGGGGTTCTTTGGTAAGCAATTAGGTGTACAGTTCTGCAGGTAGGGAGATGTGGTCCAAGCATAAGGAAGAAGGTGCTCAAATTGTGCAGAGAGAGTACTCAGAGTGAAATTCAGAGTTCACCACGTCTCAGACCCTATCAGTATATGTAAAACTATCCCCAAATTCTGAGGTTTACAGGAGCAGGGGTGGTTGATTCTATCAGCAGTCTGTCTTGGCCCGAGGACACAGGCACCACCCACATCTGTTCCACACACTTTCAGACAGGGTGAGCTGAGTAGAGAGAGAGGCTCCACATCCAACAGGGATTTGAAGACCTTCTGAGAAGTACAAATTACATGCCTAGCAAGTGGTGCGAGCTGCCAGTCAGAGCTCAATATGTGTGGCCTGTGGGACAGAGGCTTCTAGCATGTTGGGGGAGGGCTTCTTTCTGGGCTCTCTGACAGTGATGCCTTGGGGCTCGAGACAACCATGCTGAAGGTATATCCACGGCATGCTCACTTACAGAGTCACGGAACCACTCTCTAGGTGTTTACAAGCTCAGCCCCCTCCTGAAGGGAGAGAATATACCTCCGCCTCTTATTCTCAGTGGCAGGCATGTACCAGTGACACTGATCAGTGCGTGGACAGGAGGTCATCTTTGATAACTGCGTGACTTTTTTTTTTTTAATGAAAAGCCCAGAAAAGCAAGGAGCCTGAGTATTGTGACCTGAAGCTTTATGCTCTTTTCCTCTGTGGTCAAGCTACTCAGTGTTCACATGCAGCTTGTCAGCCATGCGGAGTAGGAGCCCCAGCACTGGAGCCCAGACTTAATACGATGCCTGAGTTAGCTATCTGCACTGTGTATGACAAAATGGTTCTTTGGGCCACACTGTTTTTTCTGGCTACAGATGCTCAGGGCTCCATCTGATTTCTCAGTTGCTATGTGACATCCCTTGAGCCTCCTCTCCAACTCCATTTCACACAAAGTGTCAAACCTGTGTTCCACAGAGCTACCTTAGAGGCAGGTGCAAGGGTTTCTGGAACCATGTGTACTCATTTCTCACACACTAATCCCTGGAAGGCTTTTTTTTTTTTTTTTTTTTTTTTTAAATTCGGAATAGGAGGAATGGAGCATCTTTTTCTAGGGCATGGAAAACAGCATCTGACAGTGGGGTGGGCTGGTCTCAGCTGACTGGCAAACTGGCACCAGGGAAGAGCCACTCAGTTCATTACCTTCCAGCTCAGTGACACTGCTTTGGGGAAAACAAAAGGTACTGAAAACACCTTCCTAAATCCCATTAATTCTTATGGGTGAAGGTACAGGGTCTTAAGTCATCTGCTTTGGGGCAATGGATAAAGAAATAGCATGTGTTGTCACTGGCCAGAATTCTATACAGCAAGAAAACATGGGTGGATCCTTTGGAATAAATCGAAATAAATAAATCAAAACCCACAGCCCTTCTGCATGCTAATGAGGAAGGCCACTAGTCGATTGTGGATACTCATAACCTAAAGGCTGATGTCAAACTGGCATCACATGTTCCCTATTTTCCCACTGACAATTTGGAACACTGACGCTGTGCCAGGCATTGCAGATGCAACACTGAAGAGGCTCCAGCCTGCATGGGGTAGGAACTAGATGTAAAAGTGGAAAGCCACGTGTCAGGGTCAGGAAAGCAGGTGTCAGGGTCAGGAAACCAGATCCAAGCCCAACTTCTTTAGACTCAGGGTAATTGCCCCTGGCCTCTGCCGTTGTGCAGCTGTGACTGGCAGGCCTGAACAGAGATAGGCTCACATATGCCTTGGCCTCTAAATTGAGAGCCTGTGCCAGCCGACCTTTGCCAGCTTCCTGCTGAGTGACCATATCGCAATTCTTGCTTAGAGGTCAGCTCCCTCTTGACGCAAGGCCATGGGCCATGGGTGTCCCCACTGACAATTGGCATTTCTGCGTTGCCTCTTAAATTCTCAATATAGACAAAAGGCCCTTAAAATAGCTGGATATCTCTGAATGCTAAGGAGAACTTTAAGAACTGGAGTTGGTCCTCTGCATGTACTCTCTGACTCTCTAGGCTCCCAGGCCAGGCTCCCTGCCTGTGTCACTGCCTTCGGTGTCCTTCTGCCACATCAGCTTGCTACAGTCATCTCGCAACCTTGCTGAAAGAAATCAAGATGAGGTAGACTGTGATTCTTTCGAGGGTTGTGTGTTAGAGTTGAAGAGTGGTCATGTCTGGCAAGCATCCTGATACTGTGCAGCTGGACCAAAGATAATGTTGAATGGCAGATTGGGTCTCCGGCAGGGTCTACCAGCTTGTCTTATAAGTAACTTCGCCACACCCAACCACCCCACTAGCACTGTCTAAGGTTGCCTAATGGCATGGCTGAGGTGTTGCCACTGAGACTAGTCCCTCAAACCTGCTGACCTGTCTTGCCATTTACAAGACAATTGCAAACTCACCCCTGATCAAAACTATGGATTCTAATAGACTGGGAAATTCATAGACCAGGGATACCTATCGACCCTCAGTCTCGTAGCCTACATCAATCCTGTTCTAATTGTTCTACAGTGTACCATGGGTACTGAGATTCATAAATGCTTGCAGGCAACACAGATGGGCTGCAGGCCCCAACGGGTTAACTGGAGCATCCTTAGTGCCTTCCTCTTGTCTCCTTCCCAATTCAACCATGTGACTGTCATTTTTAGATTTGGAATTTGCAGCTGATTCCTGCAGCTGCTTTGGGAAACAGATTTTAAGGAGAAAGTTAAAATGCACAGCTGAGAACTGTGACTCCCCCCTCCACCGCCACCCGGCACATTTATATGCAAATAGCCAAGAGCCTTGTTTTTGAAACCATTAAAATTGAATCCCAAACTGAGTTATCTTTTTTGCACTGTTTAACCTTCCCTGCTTTTTCCCCCTTTGCTTTTAGGGGCACATTCCTACCAACCTCTTGCTTTTCTTCTGCATGCCCATACTCAGCCATTTGCCACCTCCTCCTTATTAATGAAAACAGATTATGTTTCATTTCCTTAGAGCTGAGTTTGCTGGGAGAGGTTGCTTTTTAGTATTTGCCAATTTCTACAGGGAAGGAACTATTCTCTTCTGTGGGATTAAGATGAAATCTGCCTGAAAAGGAAGCTAAGGTTAGACATACACATATCCAAGGTTGGGGCTATCCTGCGGTAATTTTAAGATGCCATCAGATCCCTTTTCGTAGGGGAGAGTAATAATTTTAGAGGTAAAGTTCACCATCTACCTACTGTCTTTTCTAGGAGGGAGACTCATATACTGCTAGAGAATTCAACAGTATCTAAAGGGCTGGCAAAAAGTACACCTACTAGGTTCCTAAACTTAGGATAATGATGGGAGATGGCCTGAAGAATGGTGGGATTCTCATTCTCATTCTCTCTCTCTCTCTCTCTCTCTCTCTCTCTCTCTCTCTTTCTTCTTCTTCTTCTTTTCTTCTTTCCTTTTAAAATATGCTAGTGTTCAAATAATATACAAATCTACCAAGATGGATCAGTGGGGAAAGGCACTTTTCACTGAGCCTGAGGACCCAGTTTCCATCCTTGGAACCCACTCACATGGTGAAAGAAGAGAACGCACTTCTGCAAGCTATTCTCTGATCTCTGACCTCTTCATGACCATGCAAACACACTGAATGCAATCATTGACATTTTATTTTTAAATTTAATTTTATACTCACTGGTGTTTGTCTGTGCACAGCATGCATACCCTATCTCAGCAGATGTCAGAAGTGGGTGTTGGATACCCTAGACCTAGAGTTATAGACCCCTGGGAGCTGCCATGTGGGTGCTAGGGATTGAATCTGGGTCCTCTGAAATCGTAAGTGCTCTTAACCTCTGAGCCACCTCTCCATTTCCGATGATATGTTTTAACTCTGCAAAATAAGTCCTAAATGGTGTTGCATGCATTGAATCCCCATACTGGGGCAGAGTGGGCCTGTGTGTGTGCCTGAGATGGTGGCAGGATGGGGGAGGGGAGAAGCACTGTAAGTTTGTTCAAGGATTGGTCTATATAGCAGCAAGTTCCTGGCCAGTTAGCCAGGGCCATCTAGAAAGGTCTCATCTTAAATTAAAAAATAGGCAAAAAAAAAAAAAAAAAAAAAAAAA
>NC_034592.1:125043140-125072620 GCF_900095145.1 Mus pahari | reverse complement strand
TAGTTATGATTCTTTTCCAGGGTCTACAATGAATTTAATTTTGTCTTCATAGATTCCTTGGATCTGGAACAATTTCTTGGTTTTTCTTTCTCTTTAATGACCTTGATATCTTGGAAATGTGACAGGCCTGCCATTTATAAACTTGCCTTCCTTAGTTATTTTATGGAAGGGTAGGGAATCCCGAGACAGTTTGATCATGCAGCTAGACTTGAGAACATTGACCCAAGGTAATTGAGGACAAAGCCTTGTGCTTGGTAAATTGCCTCTAGGGATCATGAGAAACAAAGTAATAGTGACTAGAGGAAAGTGTGGCCAGCAGAGCCCAGATCCATCTGTACACTCTTTCTCTCAAGCTTTCTTCAGAATGGCTGCTCTCTATTGTCCCCTCTCTTCCTCATATCAAGATCACAGATTAGAATATCCATTTGGCACTGGCCCAACTTTCTCATACCATACTGACATGGAGTCACTTTCAAAACTGGATCATGTCCCACTTTTGCTGAACACCAAGGAAAGATGGCCGAGCGGAGGCTCCTGTTCCTGTAGACGCTCCGTGACAGAGCTTAGATGCTCTGTGACAGGGCTTAGATGCTCCATGACAGGCCTTGGGCTTCTCCTAACTGCTCTTCTCGCTACAGTGACAGTTCTCAGAGCTTGGGAGTAAGCCAATCACTCCAGGCCTTTTCTTTTCCCTGTGTGGAACAGTTTCAGGTGGCTGGATGCACGCGAGGAGTCTGGTAATCCTCCGTGGCCTCCACTCTGGGCTTGCTTTCCTTCTTCCTGTGCTTCCTTTGCTTTCTCCCTCATCACGTGATGGGAAGCTCTGCCTGAACCCATAAGACCCTCCAGGAAGGAGGGCGATGAAAAGAAAAGAAACAGTCAAGAGAATGTAACAAACAAAATTGGTTAAGAGGAGACTTATGGCATTTATTTATGCCAAGTTCTCTTTGCCTTTACTCCTGTCCAGTCTCCCTCTTTGTAGATTGCTGGCCCTTTCTAGGCCTTTCCATCTTTCTATTAGAAATCATCTGTTTCTTCTGCACAGGGAAATATGGCCCTGGAGAAGAGCCAGCCAATACATCCCTCGCTGCAGCAGGAACACGCTAGCAGCAGTCAGCCAAACACACATCCTTTCTCTTTTATTCTTGTCACAGTTAAAAATGGAAAGAAAGTTTGGGTACCCAGTATGACCCTGGAAGATTTTGAAAAAGTTAAAGTTAAGTTTCTCTCCTGGCTGCTAAAAAGAAGAAAGGAAATCAAATATCATTTTCTCCTTAGGGGGTTATAGGGTAAGGAGATGACATGATTATTTCTATGTGCCATGAAGTGCATGTGTGTAGGTACGTGCATGACATTTGCACATTACGTTTGCATATTACATTCTTAACTGGTAAATAATTGCCATTATGTTCTAGACATGACATCCATGGCTATGAAAGAGGAAGTCAGGCTGTAAGGCTGATATTTAAACCTTTGCTTTCAAATGTTCCAACACTGCTGTTCACAGGGTCTAGTTTTTGAATAGCTGCCTGAAAACCCAACAGACACAGAAGCTGGCCCCTCATGGGGCTGTTCCAACTTCCAGTTACTTTAGGGAATTGAAATGCACAGATATTCTGGCTTATGAAATTGAGAATTAGATGCATGGCTTAAAGCTCCTCAGGACTTTTTACCCTTCCTAGCTGTCAAGGGATCATGCCTGTCAGTCACTTCGGTATAGCACAGTTGTTCTCAAAGGCTGGCCCGGAGGGCAACAGTAGCAACTGTATTACCTGGAAGTTGTTAGAGGCGTAAAGTTCTGACATTTCTTCCCTGGATTCCTAAATCAGAAGCTACAAGAGATAGAGCCTAAGTTGAGGTCCAGGATCTGGGACTCACTAGTGTCTGAAGGCAATTCTGTTGTTGGCCCAAGTGCAAAAGCCTCCAACCTAAGTAGTTAGGATAATAACTTCAGGATGCTTACTTGATGTGTGGTCTTGTGCAAATAATTATTTCCTGGTACCTTAGGTGGCCCATCTTAAAGGTGGAGTCGAAGCAGTAAGTACCTCATTGTTATGAAGATGGAGTTAACTTATGAACAGCTATATAACCAGTGAAGAATGCTATTTAACATTAAATGTTTATAGATTTTTCTGTTCATATTAATTATACTTTTCCATTTACCCAAACAAAAGCCTAGTATATTTTCTAGCCTTTTACTGGTTGGGATGCTTTAGAGAGCACTCAGGACCCATGAGGATGATGTTGCCTAAGCCTGTACTAAACTAGGCAGCTAATGAGTCTCCTCTAACTGTGCAATGACAATAACTTGTATCAGATGAACTGAAACCAAAGACACTATTTCTGGAGCAACTCAGGCCTCTCTGCAAAGCAGCTGATAACCACACACTAGATGCCTGGGTCTTGTGCTTTGCAGATAAAGAGGCCTGTGACCAGCTCTCTTGAGTCCTTTATTCCTTTCCAAAGTGGATGATTGCTTAGAGAGGATGATCATTCAAGACACACTGACATTTACCTACCGTTTGCCTCCTGACTTGCTACACAGAACCTGAAGGCACAGATGGGAGATTGATGGGTAAGGAGGCCCAAACAGTCAGCACAAGGCTTTCGAGCAGAAGGTTGAGAAAGCAATTGTTATTCAGGACACAGCTTAGGCTTTTCCACAGGCTAGGGATGTTTCTTCTATGGAACATTTCAGGAGGCTGCGTGGAGAGTGAGTGTCTTCTCACCTTGGTATCAGAAATAAGCCCCTCTGGCTCAAATTTTTCAGTTACCGAGAGAAGGAGAATAGGATTTAAAAAGATTAAAAAGGAAGGGGTCTTATCTCTTGATGCAAAACATGATGAAGTGTGTTTAAGGCAAATCTGGAACACTAATCGATACATGATATGTAGGGACAATTGAAAATAAAGAAAAGTGCAGGTATTGAGTTTGCCTCACTAAGCATTGGCTCACCCACTTAAAGCACAGTAGCCAAGTCAGTGCAATAGGAAATGGCAGGATGAGAGGTAGCCCAGAAGACAGATCCTTGTATAAATACAAAATGATCATGTGTTGAAGTATAAACTCAGGATAAAGGATCTTGTTGTACAATTTAATAACTGATCCTAAAATTATTTTGAAAATTAAGTCCAGTTGCTTCTCACTAACCACCAAATAACAAAATGAATTCAAGCTGTATTAAAGGTGTGGACAGATACACAGAGGCACATATAAACACAGAGTGAAGCAGATGGGGGAAAAAAGAACAAACATGTAGACATCTGGGCAGGTTCTTATGGTTAGACAAAGAAAAAAAAAAGGTGCCCATTTAGGGCTTTATCTAGACAATCAACTCTCTTGTGCTAGGTGTTCTTTAAAAAATGAGAAATTGATCCAGGAATACAGACAAGACAAATATTCTATTCTATTCTGCTATATCTTCAAGATTCCTTTTAAATTTAAATGCTACTTAATAAAGTTTGTGGTGCATGTATGTATGTGTACATATGTGTACATGTGTGTGTGTGTGTGTGTATGTGTGTGTGTGTGTGTGTGTGTGTGCATGCCACTGCATGCATGTAGGGGTTAGATTAGAACTTTTAGGAGTCATTTTTTTCCTTCTAATTTGCTGAGGATTTTTTGTTTTAGCCATGTTGGGGATAGTGGGCCTAGAAACTTCCAGCAAAGCTCCTGTCTTGTCTTATCTTGCTCTAGGAATTCTGAGATTACAGATGGATAGCATGACATCTAGCTTTCTTGTTCGTTGTTTCTTTGTTTCAGTGATTGAACTGAGCCATTAGGGTTGTACTGCAAGTGAATTTATCTGCCGAGGCATCTCACTGGCTCAATATCCCCACATTTCTTTCTACCTAAGACTACAGAATAGCATTTTTGCATTATCATATAGTCTTAAGCCCTGGTCGAATGTTGAACTGCTTTGTTCAACTAATACATTCAGGTGACACTCTTCTCTGAGCTAGTGACTTGCTTGGTCTGGGAGAATGGAATCGGTAGGCTGAACCTGAGCATACAGCTACACTTCAGTACAAAGCAGGCAGCAAGCTAGATCATCATCAGACACATTCATTTTCCAGCCACTTACTCAACCAAACTGTAGCTCCCAGGAGATAGAGTCTCCTTAGTTGACTGATTTATGCACAATGATGTATGGGCACAATTGATAACACACATTCCATTTTGGGTGTGACTCAGATTAATATCTTCTCTCTGGTTGCTTCATAGTGGCCTTGGGGCTTCATGTTGAAGGGGACAGTATGCCAAGATAGCATATTAGAAGAATTCTGTTTAACTTAGAGGCTGTTATACAAATGATAGCCCAGTATAGAAGTTTCATTGCCTAATCCTAACATTATCTACCTTCAGATCAAATGATTTGGCTCTATTACATGAAGATTTTGCTTGTTTGAGGCAGGATCAATAAATGCATCCTTCCTGTTCCTTCTTTCATATTCAGTATAAGCTGAATATATTTTCTGTACAACAAGGTATATCCTGCTATAATTTTCTAAAAATATTTATGTATGAACGTTCTGCCTATCTGTGTATGTGTACTGCCTGTGTGCATATGACTATGTAGGTAAGAAGGTGTTGGATCCCCAGAACTGCAATTATGGATAATGGTGAGACACCCTATGGGTGCTGGGAACCAAACCTGGGTCATCTGAATGAGGAATAAGTGGTCTTAACTGAAACTCTCTACTTTAGTTTTGCAAACAGATTTTGTGCTTCTTCAGGGTCATCATGCTAAGCATCCTGCTGATTTCATGACCATAGCTGAACTCATTTCTCCTTTATAGCATTCCCACCAAGGCAAACACACACACACACACACACACACACACACACACACACACACACACACCTTTCAGTCAGGAAGCTATTTGTCCTACAAAAAGGAATATGCCAACAACTTCCCAGAATAAAAGTTCCAAGCAGAATTCCTTCCTTCAACAAATACTTAATGTCTGCTTCACATGTGCCAGGTCCAGCCTTGGAACTTGGATTCTTCAATGACAAAAACAAAGTTATTGCCTACCTTTTCTAAGAGAGTTAAGTATTTTCTATAAGTTTTTGAAATGAGTTTAATAAGCAAATCATTTAAATGCAAAGGAGAATGGGGTTGGGGAGGAAAAAGACTTACTGGTGTGGGGGTAGGGCTAGAAGTAGTTTGCAGTATTGTAAAGGGCATCTGTGTGATGCTCACTGAGAAAGCTTTGAGAATATTCCAAAGTGATGAGCAAAGTCACCATGTGACTCACCAGAAAAAGAACATTCTAGAAAAGTCAGTGAAAAGCTTTAAGGAGAGAAAGAAACATGGCTGATAGATCTCAGGAGCCTGGTATCATGAAGCCAGTAGAGAGAGAATAGCAGAACTCTGTGTCGGAGAGCATAATCATGGGACCCTGAGGACATCGATGCATTTTAATTTTAGCTATACATGATGAGATACAAGTATTGTTACAACATTTGAGAGATAGAGACCAGAAGATCAATTGGCCTTGGCCAGTCTCAGCTATCCAAGTGTTCAAATGAGAACCTGTCTCAAGTAGTGGGGTGGGGTAGAGATCAGGAATGAGAATGAGTGTAAAACAAAAAATGACTACAAACCTATCCCAAGAGCTGCTTGAAAGAGGAATTTAATCAATCTCATGATTGATAGAAAAGGCTACAGAAATCATCATGGTAACCTACTCATTGGAACTGGTGAAGTTCTCTCCCCCAGCAAACATATCAAATTAGAGAAATTACTGATTGGTCCAGTTTGGGTGACAAGTTTTTCTAAACCAATCATTGAAGTCTGGTAGCTAAACTCCTATGATTGACCAGCCTGGTCATGTGGCTGTCATCTTCTGGCCAGTGTAGGACTGGAGGACCTATAATCAGAAGAGCCGAACAAGGCTTCTTTACTAGGCTAAAGATTTCATCAGAGGCAGAAGCAGAAATGAAGTTCAACAGGTATTGTCAGCAACAAAAGACATGGATGTCCACATGAAGGGAAAGAGGTTTTCTTCCACAGAGAGATAAAAATGACTGTGTGTCAGAAAATATCACAATCACAATTATGAAGTGAAAGACAAGTAGAAAAATTTATGCAGGAAATATGACAATAAAGGTAAAACTCTCTATAAAGAGCCAGCTCATAAATATCAATAGAAAAGCAAAATCCTAGTGATAAATGACCAAAAGAATATGAACAGATTAATTCCCCAATCAGAAAATACAAGCAGCTGACAGAAATCTGTCCACCCTCATTAGTAGATGAAGATGAGATAGTTAAAGTAATAATGAGAAACAATTTCTCATGCTGACATGTTTAAGTGTCCATGTTTATAGTGGCCTCAAGGTCAGCGAGGGCCCCACAAAGTGGAAACTCTCATTTTATAATTGCTAGCAGTATAACTTTGTAACATAATTTAGTGATTAGTGCCAAATATTCATTAACCCCGGGGCATCTCCTGAAAGTGTAGCCTGGTGTAGAACAAAACTGTGGTTAAAAAAAAATAATGCTAATAGTTTTCATTTAAAGGAAGAAAGACTCAAGTTGAGTGTCATACAACAGGGAAGTGATACAATAGACCTCCACCATTATTATAACATATTTTAAATGACTTAGGGAAATGATTGAGAAGAACATGCATGTGATACAGCCACCTGAAGAAATAAGGGCCATACATGACACAGGGTGTGATTCATTCAACATTGAAAATAATATAAAATGAACATAAATCAGAGATATTACCTGAAGTTACTTACGTGATTTTATCAATTTGCAGTCATTATTTTGATGGATTGGTTCAAAAAAGAAGAGATGGCCACAAAGAACCTTATCAGTAGTTGTTTATTCCATGAACTGATTGTGTGCATGTTTGTGTATTTGCTCTCTTGTACTGTTGGCAAATTAGAAGTAAATTTGATATGGGATAAGCAGCTTATCCATAAAATTTCATTTTAGTGTACTTAAATTTTCTATTGCTACCTTTTAAAATTATTCATGATAGGTACTCAAGATTTACCCATTTTTATGGAATTTCAAATAAGAAAAAATATCTTTGTTCAGTATTCATTTTTCTGTTGCTAAATATCTTAATTTAATGTGCTCTCTTAAAAATTTTAAGTATAAAAATATTGTAATACAAAGTTAAATATTTAAGAATATTGTATAATTATAGTTTTAGCTACTATAACTTTAATATTTATATTGATTAGTTAAGTATTGGTTTTATTGCACAGTAATTAGAAAATAGGCCTTTTATCTAAGAAGTGCAAAAACTATTACATAACAAGAAATAGGAGCAGTAGGGAGTTTACACTTTGAATCTGGATAGCTGAATGTTTATTCAAAATGAATATTCAACACTGAAACAGACAAATTAATTTAACTAAAAAACTAATCTTTCTCTGTAGTCCTATAGTTTTCCTGGAAAATGTCCCTGCACAGTGTTCTATTTGAGTGCTGGTTGAAGTGTCAGCAGAGAACCATCAGTGATATGAAGAGTCTTGAATAGCTGGGTATAAAAGAAGCATTGTATCTAGCAGGGCTTGAATCAACTCACCTGATCATCATTATCATTGTGAACCATTGTGTGAAGAATGCTGGCTAAAACATGAGACTGTGCTGCTTACTTTTTATTTCCTCTTCAAATTTTATTTACTACTGGAAACATGTTCCTCTAATATGGCAGCTTAGGCTATCCATCACTGGCATTTTATGAAAGATCTCACTTGGTTGTCTACAAGAACTGGAAAACTGGTACACTTGTTCTGGAAGTGATGGGAATCTAATTTTGTAGAATGATTATGTATATGCACTTTGGAATGAGCATTGAGGTTTTTCCCAGTGATTTTTGGAGGCTCTGTGCCACACTTCAAACCACTTTTTTTTTTGTAATTTTATCTATCATGATTCTGTCAACAGTAGAGTGAAGGTGTGACTGCCATAGTCACACATCCAGTGACGAAGCTCACAGGAGGTACTTGAGAAAAAAATCCACTAATGGAGGATGTACCCCAAGGATGGACCCATTTTCTTTTTATCTCAGCATCTCAGAAACTGTTAGTAAGTTAATGGCTTATTTAGAAAGAAAAATTTGCATGTGTGTGTGTGAGAGAGAGAGTGTTTGGAGGCATTTAACAGAAACTTTTCTGTAGTTTGAAAAGCATGGGCAAACTCCAACTTGTCTCAGTAAGGAATGAACATCATTGAGTCAGAGTGGACTAATAGAGGCAACTTGAAATATGCTTATTTATGACCAAATGGGTAGCATTAAATGAATACAGAGTTAGGGCTTGTGGCTAAAGGACACATTTCACAAAACACATACTTCCACATTATCCTCTCAAAGAAGTTTATTTGCACTCTGCTCTAACAAATATAGTTCGAAGGCAACAGTCATTTAAGTGTCATAGTGTGTGGCACAGATGAAGAGACAAACAGACCCAGAAGCTGTCCAGCATTTCAAGACTGGTTTAACAAAAGAGGCACATGTTACCCTAGTAATACCAGAAGACATTTTTTCTCCTTGCAAGCAACAGACTACATTTATTTGCATTAAGTAAAAACATATCTTGTTCAAGAAAATTACTTTTTTCCTGATTTTCCTTTATATCACAAATGTCAGGGTAAGGCAAATCCTTAATGAGTCATATGATAAAAACCCTATTTCCCGAGAAAATATATTGAACATATTCTGCTAACTTTGTTGTTTTTTCAAAGCACAGCTGACATGCACCACATACAGAGAAATGTCTTTGCAAACCAAGTGCATCAAGCAGAACTGTATTAATTCACAAAGAGGCTTTTCAGTGTTTCATAGAAAGATTTACAATTAGCTGCAGTGATTAATATGTGACCCAGTATCATAGACAGTGCTTCAGATGTCGTCTTTGTAAGCTTTTATCAAAGAAGACTTGTCCATCACCTGAATAGTTATCAGGAAGAGGAAAAGCCCCTTTGTCTAGTCTGCAGTGAGTACCTTTTTAATTAGGACTATTATGTTGAAGGTCTACTTCAGTCCTCAGTATGCAAACGTGACTAATAGCATGGCTAGTTTCCTCCCTTCCCCCTATTGCCCTTCATGACATGTGGCCTCTCTGAAGTGTGTTTGGAAACGGCCATCTAGCATTCATGTGCAGAAAGCTTCAGCCCATTTCCCACATGTACTGCATTGTACAGCCTGTGCAGTGACAGGGCCAGTGAACAACGGGTCTCCTTATCTGAGATGCCTTCAGTCTGGCCCAGAGCTAACATTTTTATATTTCATTATTGAAGTGTAAATTAACTGCATTATTTATTTTAAAGCATACAATCATTCAGCCACATAGCAACCAAAAATCTACCGCAAAGCAAAGATGAAAATGCACTTTAATTCATAAAAGGAAGTTTAAGCAAATTCAGGAGTGGGACTCCTCCTTCTCTGTTTCCTAAATATAAAGACTGTTTTCCTTTTCCTACGGTTTCCAGAGAATTCTCTCCCTTTTTTTTTTAACCTATCCCCACACAAGATGACCAAACACAATGGCTGCCATTGGTAATGAGAAAGGTGGCCTGGAATTGTCTCAGTTCTGGCTATTCCTCTTATCTCAGGGGTGCCTTCCCACTGTGACCCTATAATGGAGGCCGAGGTAAAGTTCCCCATAGAGTTATGGGGAAATGCCTTTCTAGCATGGTTCTCTTGTCAGGCACTTCACAAAAGTGATGGGTGCTTGTAAAATATGAAGATCTGCCATCTTCTATTGAAGCTATCTATCTGGATGGCATCCTTAGATTATTTAGAGGAAGCATTGTTCTAGAACACAACGTGTGATGGAGAGGTATATGCCGTCATGCCAAACTGTAGAAAGAGGAAAAAAAAGAAAAAAAGCAAAAGCCGTGGGGAAACTTTATGAAATTCCTGAAACAGCCTTGTTGTTATGTTGATGAACTGTGTTAATGAACAGAAGAGCCGTTAAAAGGTAACGTACACAGCAGAGGTATGGTTTGCTACATATTTTATCATACCAAATAAATTACCTAGAAACAGAAACTAATGCCGAGCAGGCAAAACTAGTCATAGGAAGATAAGGTGGATTTTCCACAGGAAAGGGCCAAACTAGCAAATTGGGTGAGATACTTATAAAGTGGCATCATCTCACTGTTGACTTTAGATATTCTCTGTTCCACATTCCCCCTTTTGTTAGGCATAGTAACATAAAACATCACAATTCTAAAACACTAGGGAGTTAAGATGATATGCAAAAGACACTACCATGTCTTTAGAACCCCAAGAGGCAGTAGGAGACCTGGGATTGTTCTGGGATAGATAGTTGGGATGATGCCCAGCCTCCCCTGGTCCTCATTGCTTGAGCTACCACTGTTCCACTGGCTTCTTACATCATATATAGTTCTGGCTAACTTTTGGGTGAATGGATGAGCTGTCAAATCACCCTTGGATTTGGCATTAGCAGACTAGGAAGTCAGGGCTAGAAGTAATGGCTCCAAATGCTCCTAACTTCAAGTGTGAACCTCTGTGGGCCAGCACACCTTGGGTTACCATGGATATTATTTTATGAAGAGTAGAGACTTCAAGTGGAACTTTGAAAGCCAAAATTGTTATTAATAGACTTGAGTCCTAAATGAAGCAAGACACTCCCTTTGATCTCAATGATAGTAATACCCATTCCAATTGTGTACAAAGAACCACATCTTGGAGATGGACTCCATATGGAAGCACACAGTGAAGACCTCATAAACCAAGGAAGCAGTGCTTGAAATCAGCCCCCAAAAATGAACACACAGGGAATCCTGGGTGTGAAGGGTGGAGACTCTGGTGGCTGCCAAGTCTGACCTTCCTTGTTAATGCCTGATTTGAATATTTTGAACTCCTTATTGAGACCTCTTCCAAGTGTTATCTGAGGTTTGTACCCATTTTCTATCCTTCCTCCTTTGTTTGTGGATTATACCAGTGATGGGCATGGCAGCTCTTGAAATTTAGCCTGTCGATTTAGCCTGTCATCACGTTTTTTCCTTTTCATGGAACAAATTGTCCTATGACCAGCTTTGTGAGAGAATTAAGAAAGCAGAGAGGGGCAAGGAGCCCCGGGTGAGTATTAACCCTATCACCATGGCCCTAGGGTGAGACATGGAGAAAAGACAGAAATGATATGGACTGAGTGCCTGAAAGATGCTAAGCATAGGGCCTCCCACATATGGAGGGAGCTTGCTTGCTTTTTCTTGTCTTGTCTTTTCTTTTCGTTTTGTTTTGTTTTTTCATCTTTTTCTTTTCTGTAGGTAAACAACAAAATGCAGCTGGAGAATTAGAGCAAAGGACCCCCTTTCTTCCATGAACTTGCCTTCCCCCCTCCCCCACCCCCTTCCACAGCACACACTAGCATCTTCCCAAGTCCCCCATGGCCAGGCCTTGCCATGCTGAGGGCTGTCATTTAGCTTCAGTTCTTTGTTCCTTTGCTTCATCTTGTGGCCCTGAGGAAGACAAAGAGGAATCATTTGTTAGATTAAAGATTAAGCATCTTCACAAGGCTTAGCAAGGAGTACCTTTTTAACATAGCTCTTGAAATGTCTCTCAGTCCTCAAACAGGCCTAGAAATAGCTTATTGACTATCAAAGAGCTTTGCCTTTCTGAACTGTAATTGATGGCACATGGTATCTTTAAAGATCTTATAAATCACTGCTGATATATGTAGGCCACGTGACAAACTGCTTCAGCTGATGGAGACAATTAACTCAAGTGTTCAAAGAATTCTTTGAACAATCTACCTTTGATGTGTTCTTCCTTTCCCAGTCTTTTGGTACATTCTAGGTTCTAGAGACTGGTATGTGAACAATTTTCAGTATGCAGATTTGCCAAAGCCTTTGATGAGACCTTTTTTTGTTAAGCATCTGCTGGGTTCTCCACCCTTGAGCCAACTCTAACATACTCTTTTCCAGAAGAGTCTGCGGTCATTTTCGTTTGACTTTTTAAGCTGAGGATTACTCTGCCTCCAGAGAAATGCACAAGCCAGGTACATTCAGTTACTTCCAGTCTTAAGAGTCACATTTAGTCTGTGACACTGTCATGATCAAAAAAATTCTCATGACTAAAGAAATCTCCCTTTCCCAGGCCTACTCCTCTGGAACCAATAATTGTGCAATTGCGTTACCTGATCTAGAACTTTCTACAAATGAGTTCTCTACAAACAGAATCGCACAAGCATCTCTGTGCTCAACCCCTCTCAGTATAGTGTTTGAGAGTTATACTCTTGCTTCTTGATTTTATTCTTTCTTCATTTTTCCAGTAGTGCCTGCCATTACTCTGTCTGGAAAGATCCTATTTTTCATCCATTCTACTGTGAGATATCTAGACTGTGCCAAAAAAATAGCATCATATAAATGGGATTCAGTCTGATATTTATATTCATACCTACAGTGTGCATGGTCCTAGCAATGCCTCCCCCCCCACATACACACACACACCTCTACCCCATGCCCAAGCTAGACCTCTCTCAATCCCTAGCTACCGCTATCCTCACTTCATGGTGACATTTTTGTTGAGTGGCTTATTTCATTTAACACAATGTACTATGTTCCACTCATTTGCTGCATTTGTCCGTTATGGCAGTTTCTTTGTGGACATACAGCATAACTCTCTGTCTTAGCTACTATGAATAATGGAGCAACCAACACCTACCTGCATGTAGATATGCCATGCTGATCTATGCCAAGGACTAGGATGGCTATGCATTTTCTAATTTTTTTTCTTTTATTGAAAATGGATTTTTTCATACAATCTACTCTGATTATAGTTTCTCCTTTCCCAATTCCTATGAGCTATATCTTATAGTAATTCTATTTTTCCCTTTTGAGAAAATTTCATCTTGTTTCTCCACAGTGGATTTATATTACTACCAACATTGGGTTAAGTTAGTTTTTTTGCCACATTTTCACCAATCTTTTAAAACCAATAATGTTGCTGAACTGAGTGAGATGGAATATCACTGTAGTGTGGATTTACATTTCCCTGGTGGCTAATGGTATTCATATTTTTGTTTTGTTTTCATTTGTTCTTCATATATTAGTTGGGCATTGGTATTTTGAGAGGTATCTATTTGGGTTATTTTCTTATTAGGTAGAAAATTTGCTTTTAAGTTTTTTTCTGCTCTCTTCTGTATATTCTTCCTTTGGGATATGTAGCTGGCAAACACTCCCCTGACTCTGTAGATGTCTCTCCATTGTGTTGCTTGTTCTCATTTGCTGCAGAGAAGCATTGCCATTGGATGTAATCCTACTTTTGAAGTTTTCCTTTTGTTCTTGTACTATTTAGGTTCTCTCTGGGAATATCATTGCCCAGACCGCTGACTTAAAGTGTTTTCCTATGTTTGGGGTTTCCATTTAGGTGTTTGATGGACCTCCCCCATTTTGGGGTTGTTTGTTTGTTTTTAGTTAGTTTTTATACAGAGTATTTCAGTCCTCTGCATGTGGATTCTGGCTCTCCAAGGTTGTGCCTTCAAGTTGGCTCTTTTTACTCAGGATTACATTTTTTTTTGTTTTGTTGTTGTTGTTGTTTTCTATTTCCATATGATTAGGGTTTTACTGCTGCCATTCCATTTTTGTGAAGAAACTCTTTTGTATTAGTTCCTTTTCTAATTGCTGTGACTTAATGCCTGACAAGAAGCAAACTAAGGGAAAGAGGAATTTTCTATGCTACAGTTTAATAAAGGATACAGTTCATCACAGTAGTTGGCGAGGCATGGTGGGATGTGACCTTGAGTCCATGACCAGGAAGCAGAGGGGAGACTGGAAGAACCATACTTCCAGGTAGGTTCCACTACCTAAAGGTTCCATGACCTTCAAAATGAGTGCACCAGCAAGGAATCACGTTTATAAACATTAAGCCTGTAAGGGATATTTCTCATTCAGACCATAGCAAGTGTTATGGAAGAGACTGCAATTGAGCTAATAGGCCATTGTCTTTGTAATATAAACAGTTTAACAATGCTAATTCTCCTAAATCCATGAAATGGAACTCTTCTCTCTCTCTCTCTCTCTCTCTCTCTCTCTCTCTCTCTCTCTCTCTCTCTCTCGTGTGTGTGTGTGTGTGTGTATGTGTATGATTTCATGCCTCAGTGTCTTATGATTTTCACTAGCACCATCTTCCAATCCCTTGATTACATTTATTTCTGATAGCTTATTTTTGTAATTATTCTGAAAGATTGTTTGCCTGACTTTCCTTTTTTTCTCAGAACATTGTTATGATCTGTGTACTGCTACTTTCCTGATTTTTATCTGTCTTCCTATATAGAACCATATCATCTGCAAAAAGAATAACATTATTCTTCCCCTTCCATTTTTCCCCTTCCATTTTTATGTATTTATTGCTCTGTCTAAAACGTCTAGTGCCCATAGCTAGTAAAGAGTGATGATACTGTATCTCCTTATGGGTTTGCTATGGTTTCAATGTGAAAATCCTGTCATGGGCTCAGACCCTTGAACACTTAGTTTCTAAATGGTTGCACTATTTTGGGATGTGGTAGAAACCATTGCATCTGGATGACATAGGGTATTTAGAAGCAGGCCCTTGAAGTCCACACTCTTTTCTAATTCCGGTCTAGTATTCTGCCATGAAAAGGTCATTTTATAAGCTCCCCTCACCAGCAAAACAGACTGCCACAGTGTAAAGGACCATCCTCTCTAAAGCCATAGTCTTTCCCCTTATAGTGTTTCTACATTGTGCTTCGTCCCAGTGGTTAATTAGTAGTGGTACCCTGGGCTTACTGGCTTACTGGTCATGCTTTCTTTTTTTCACCATTTGGTATAATGCTGGTCATTAAGGTCTAATATTGGGGGGTATTCATAATGAAGTGTTGAAAAACATCTGATAGATTTTAAAATATTCAAATGATCATATAATCTTTACCTTCCAGAGGATTTAATGCTATTTCATTTATTAAATTGAATCTATGAAACTATGCTTAAAATTCCTGGGACAAAATCAGCTTGATAATGCTGAATGGTCATTTTTTTTTTTTCTAAACTCTTTGGGCTTCTTCACCTCTTTCCTTTAAGTCTAACAGTTTTGAAAGAATTGCCTATAGTCAGTGTGGGTATGACCTTGAAGATTTTATTGGAACCCAAGTGGCCATCCCCTGTCTGGATGCTCCTGCTGATCTTCAAGCGCCCAAGGGTTCAAATAAATCATTCCTCCTTATTCACTGATTTTTGTTAGAATAATTGAAAACACAGGATATAACATTATTAACTCCTATCAATGTTAATGTAGGAGTTCCAGTTACTCCATATTTTTTGTACCAGATGATGATGTTAAGTTTCTAAAGGCAGTATCTCAGTGTCAATCCACATCAAACTAAATCTGATGAGTCTTAGAGAGTAACAACTATGTGCAAACCCTAACTGCAATAGTCGTGTAAAAATAAAGGCTCCAAACACATTAATGTATGTTTGATGTAATTAATGTGAAAAACCAGTCTAACCTGTGACTCTGCTAAAAGAATAAAACTATGGCATTACAGGACACAGAAGGCCATGAAGATGTGGGAGATAAAGCTGACACAGATGTGAGAACTCAGTGTCTGTGGCAGACTGTCTCTAGTTATCCTGAAGGATATTTAAGGCTATGAGTGCTCAAGTTTCAGGTATGAAACAGTGTGATATTTGCATATGCACATCTTTCTGTTTAATTCAAATTACCTCAAGATTACCAAAATACTTCATGTAATGTAATGTTAGGTTGTGTGGTTGTCATCCTGCACTAGTTAGAGGTAACAAGGAAAGTTTCTACATGCTCACTACATATGCAATTCTTTGGTTTTGTTTTTTAAGGATTTTTAAATTCATGGTTTTCTTGAATCAGTAGACATAGGAACAACATATCTGAATAGCCAGAGGTAGTATCTAGTATACATCAATATATGTGTGGAATAAAGCTCAGGAAACCTGTGTGGTAAAGTCAGGTAAACCAGCAGGCTTCTCCAGATTCCAGTTGCCTTATCACTTTAAAGAAAAGCTTCAGTAGATCATGCCTGGGTTTGTTAATTAACTTAGATTGCTCTAGTAGCCTAAAAGTCTTTTAAAAATTAATATTTGGGATCTGTATGAATAGGGAAAAACAAGCAATGTTTGAGCTATTATTTCTTTTTTAGATAGCAGGGGAGGCGTTTTGAGACAGGGTTTCTCTGTATAGCCCTGGCTGTCCTGGAACTCACTCTGTAGACCAGGCTGGCCTCGAACTCAGAAGTCCAAAGGTGTGTGCCACCATTGCCTGGCAATTGAGCTATTCAAAAGCAGGTGAGAGAAGAAATGATGGTGACCATGTTCACAAATTCAAGTAACTTTGAACTGGAAGCTCTTGAACTTTCATGTGTATCTAAGGTCAAGGAAATAGAGCTATACTGGTACTTTACTTGGATGTTAATAGAAAAAATTCGTAAGTTGTAGTTTGTTCGCAGCTAAAGAACAAAAGGGACAGGAGGCACTGAGGAATGGTGGGAGCTATTTAAGCTCATCTCAGTTCACTATTTTTCAGTGGAAACTTCCCAGAGTATTTGAAGCACATGGCTAAGGTAAAAATGTTATGTGTTCATGTTTATATAAATGTGTATTCTTTAAAACAATTTTGTGGTATAAAAATAGTATTAAATTTATAGCAGCATAAAGTTCATGATTATCATGACAGTGACAGATATATTCTCACCTATAGTCATTAGAACTTTCATTATCTGGTTAGATCTCAAGTATGATGCAAGGTGGTCCTCTGGCTGGAAACAGAGACCAAGAGGAACCAGGGAATAGAAGGAGCAACCATGGCTTATCTGTGCTCTACTCTCACTGTCTCAGAGTTCATTGTTCTATGAGATTTTTAACGTTTAGTTAATACTATTGCTAACTTCATTATTTTCAGGTTTTCCGATCTTTTCCACAGCCCTTTTTAGGGTTGGGAAAGTCATGAGAAGTCTAGTAGACTATCAGTCACTCTAGATATGATTTAGATAGTATGGTCTGGTTACTGCTTTATTTTTCCCAGGAGTTGTTGCCTCAGGCTCATTGAACTCAAGGTATATCTGTAAAGATGCACATGTGTTCAGGAAGCAGTGTGCTAACTCAGGCACCTATTTTTCTGCCAACATATATTTATATGTCTTTATACATTCTTTCAGGTAAAGATTTTAGTGTTACACTTAAAAAACAGGTATACCAAACAACACAGTATGCTGTTCCTGGAAAAAAATGATGCTTCTGGAATCAACTGAGGTTACTGACATAATGTGATCTCTCTAGGAGAAAAGGGGTAAGACTGATGGGAAAACACTACTCTTATTGTCAGAGTGAGGAAATCTAAGGTGTCCATTATTTAAATATGCTTGCTACAGCATGCTCTTTCTACTTAAGGTGACAAGCTTCTATGGGGTAGTCTTCAAGAGCCCAAGTTACACACTGGGACCTGACAAAACCAAGAGAAATACAACATCTTGTTTGCAAATTAATCCTTATGGTTAGCTCATGAATTAAAAAATTCCACCATCGGAGTAACTTACCTATTGGAGATCTTCTTGCAGACTCTCTGTTGGCTCATTTACACCATCCACCTGACTGTTCATGTCAACTGTAAACAGAAAGGGTTAAATCATTATCAAGACTAAACTGTTAAACACATGAAGATTGCCACTATTGTCTGAAAATGTTCCAATTTCCTGTCTTATGCCTTTTCTGTTTTCATTTATTCATAACACGGGGACCAGGAGGTTTGGGTTCACTCTCCTCTCAGCTGAGCTGTCATTTCATGCAAGACTTGTGGTGTGGCAATTTGAGTGTATTTATTACCATCCTTAAATAGATAAATTCAAAGGCCCTAATAGATGTCTAGGAAAACCAAGAAAGAAAACAAAGAAAAGCAGATCATTGACATGCAGAGAGGTACATGGCTCCCTCCATAGTGACAAGGTCAATAGACCCATTCAGTTTGCTGTGTTTTCAATTTCAGAATTCAAAACAGTTCCTGCAAATTTGCCACTGGGTATGGCAGCCAGTAGCCAACATGAGATAGGAAAGCAAACAATACATGTGCCTTTTACTTGATTGTGTTCCTTCTATGTAAGCATTTACATAAACACAGAATGTATAATTACTGCCTTTCTCCAAAAGTGGCCCAAAGCAGTCACTCTGGAAATTTCCAAGGGTCAGCAAGTTTAATGAGATTTTTAGTATCCAAGCCCATACTGTAAGCTAAGAAAATAAAGAAAGAAATGGACAGTGGGGGGACTGGGAATATAGCTCAGTTGGTAGAGTGCTTATCTTGAACACTGAGTCAAGAGTTGAGTTCCTAGCCACACATACTCGAAACAGACATGAAAGATAATTAACTGTGAACTTCTGGCTTCAAATCCCTGGCAAGCAAATACACCTTTTAGTACAAATGTCCAGGACCAGTGCTGGTGCTCACCAGCTCCCCTCTTTTCTAACTTTCAAGAAACCAGGGAAAGACACCCAACACTTCTAGTTATCTTTCTTCTAACACCCACCTCCAAATACAGGATTGATGCCTTCCACTTTGTGAACTGTACATATCCCCCTTGCCTGCCATACACTGGCAATATTGACGAATACCACCACTATAATAACTTCCATTTATTTGGGAGGTATTTAGTTCTTTGCATAAAACCAACGACTAAAATTCTTTTCTTTTTCCAGAACATGAAAGAGTAATGGAATAATGGCAGGTGCTGATCCCATACAACACAGATGCTTCAAAGAATGAAACCCTTGGATAGCATCCCACGATCCCTCTCAGGATTTCCAGCTTAAAATGGTGGTCTCTCTTTTCTTATCTGAAAACTGCACTGATTTACTAACTATTTGTCAATTCACTTCAAACTTCATCTGTATACTGGTCATATGCAATAGTTCTATTAGCAAGAGAAACAGCTATATTCTGTTCAACCTGGCACATGTGTTTCTATAAGTGGCCCCTCTCGGAGTGGGGTATACAGGGCTAAGCACAGTAAAATGCTCAGTTTCTGTTCCTTCTAGTCAAAAGACACCCAGTCTACAACCTATTAATATATGTTCCATAAAAGCACTCCATAATGAAATAGCTCTGTGGAAAAAAAAAGTTTAGTCATGTTAAAGAAGTTCTTGCTAAGGCTTCAGAGTCTACAGGTCTCTACTGCATCTAGGACATAGACTCAAGATTTTACATATCACTTTCTTGCTCATCAAGGACTATTATATGGGGGCTGAACATCCACAGAGCCTGCTTTGTGAAGAGGCGGTAAGAATCCATGTCCATCATTTTAGGGGTCAGCTGAAGCTGGTTCTCTCCAGCTGAACACCATTGCCAGGTCAGGTGGATCTGCGGCTTCCCATGAATGGTCATGGGTAGAGAGCTGAGAATTAAGGGAAGCAGTTCAGGTGATGGCAAGCCTATGTGGTGGAGAAGTGGCTGGCATAAGAAGCTTTACTTAAAACTCCATGTTACTTGCCCTTATGGCTAAATTATTTCCTAATTGATTATCAACTCAACTTACTTTTTTTCTTCCCCTGAAAAAAAACCCTTAAAGGTGGAGAAAGAGGGTGGCTGACTGACATATTTTGGTGTTTATCTTTTCAGAGACAGTTGGAATTCAACTCTAATAAACTAACTTTATGGGAACCGAGTAGATCAGCAAGAGACGATGATGCCTGCCTTTCCCGTAACAACATGAGAATTTGGTGGCTCTAGCATGGCAGGGCTGTCTACCCTTGATGAAAGACTGTTCCTCCTCTATTGGGAAAGTTCATCCTCTTTTACTCAACAAGCAACTTCAGGAAGGACACTTGATTGTGTAGCCATGAAGGAAGAAGGGGACAACTGCCTAGCTATGCAGATCAGCGGAATTAACACTGGCAATAAATGGGGTGACAGATGTCACTCTCATATTCTAGTGTAACAAAATGAAAAGGCACATTGAAGCAGGTGTCTGTGGCACCCTTCCCCTTACTCGAAACATTTAGACCTGCATGGGAAGGTGTTGCTGGCTTAAAAGAGGGATACATAATTGAGTCCCAGTCTTAAACCTGAACTGTAGAGCAAAGCTAGTCACAGTGAATCTGGTGCTGAATAAAGAACCATTGAAAGTGCTTTAGGCTTGGCAGTTAACTGCCTCCACCATGGCTCCTTAAGTCTATGGTGGCTGAGTGGAGAACAAGACTCGACCTCCTGGGAAGAAAGGTTTTAAAGCAAGCTAGCATGTAGCATTAACACTCCCGTGGCACTTTGATACAGGAGCTGGTGGAAAGTGTGTCTGCCACAGCTCAAAGCCTGATAGACCATTTCTAACATTAGGCAGAGACATGTATGCTTCAGGAACAGATTCCAGTTTGGATACAGCTTTGGCTACAACACAGGTGCTTTCTTCCTGTGGCTAAAACAATCTCAGTAGCTACAAGCCTTGTATGTGACCCAGCCTAGTGCCAGCCTGGATAGCCAAGGGACTGTCTCTACTATTTATCTCAAATCCCAGGTAATGCAGCTTTAACATGCCAGTTAACAGAGTTCCAGCATTGTCCTGGCACCAGGAGTAGACTGTACCCTGTGTTTTGGCCAATATGAACTGAAATATTGTTCCTTGATGTACCTGACTACGCAGATCCTTGTTACCATGAGACATAGGCACGTCTCAATTTAGCATCAGTAAGAACTGCTGTGGTCAACATCATCTCAACTTAGTTTGCTATAAGCCCAAATTGCTGAGGGTACTAACTTATAGTTTTAGTAGCACAGGGCCAAAATTCCTGGATGAAACCTAACACCGAGGACGTGTTAATGGCTCCCACTCCTGGGCTTGACTACCCACAGCCTCTGAAGATATCCAGGGTAAGGTAAAGACATGGAGTACTAGATTTCTAAAGTACCTCACACAGCTCAGGCTGCTCACAGCAATCTGTTGCCACCATACCACTTCACCAACGAGCAATCATATTACTGTGTGCCTTGGACCTACCCCAATGCTGTGCTACTTTTGGCAGCATTACTGGACACAAATGTGACATTGGAGCTAAAGGCTAGACTATCAACAGTGAATTTTTTTTTTTCTGAAGTCAGTCTGAGCTCTGCCCTGGCATCTCACAGCAAGCTGTTACTGTGGATAACAGAGACAGGCTTATGAGTACAGACACAGTTTTATTATGAACAATAAAACTGAGAGTGTATTTGGACAAATTTTGGCTGGAACAATACATTCTCCCCATAGACCTTGACCTGGGAGCTATCTAGTACTGAAATACAGGATGGAGGAGGTATCAGAACATATGCAGCCTGCTTCACAGTTTTGGGAAGATGGGCACTGACAAAGCTGGGCAGGAGCTTACTGGTTGATACTGGAATGGCCTGACATGCTAACAATATCAAGTATTTTGAGTCATGCCCAACATAGATGTCTGAAACTGACTAGGTAGGGACTAGTGCAGGAGAACTCTCTGGAAAGGTAAACACTTGTTTTAAGAAAAGAGCTTTAATGAGACAGAAGAAAACAGAAATGCTACAATGACAAAAGGATTTTTTAAAAAAAAATAACCCCCCAAAATCAGAGCTAAAAAATATTCTTAGATGGGACTGGAGAGATGGCTGAGCAGTTAAGACTATTGACTATTCTTCTAGAGGTCCTGAGTTCAATTCCCAGCAACCACATGGTGGCTCATAACAGTCTGTAATGGGATCCAATGGCCTCTTCTGGTATGTCTGAAGACAGCTAAAGTGTAGTCATATTATATGCCTAGCAAATTAAAATCACAATAGAAGGCACCAGGAGATTAGTCAAGGAGAACCATTAGTGAGCTGGAATTCCTGCTCCCATGAGATGCAGAACTGAAAATGAGGAAGACCAATAACATCTTTGGGATTCTATTAGGAAAAGAACAAATATTTTGTAATTGGAGTCCAAGAATGGCTTAGCAATACCAAAGGAGTAGAAATTATTCAACTATAGGATTCTTTCCTCTTGAACAATACAAACATCCAGATATAGCAAGGCCTAGGGTCACAAATCAAATTTAATACAGTCTACCTTCCCAATGTATGTTATGATTTAAGGCAAGTGATAAAGATATTCTCAAAGCTGTAAGAGAAAAGAAGCAAATAAAAATTTACAAGGTGTCCCAAGTCATCCTGAAGCAGGTTGCTCAGTGTATCATACAGGCCAGGCAAAAGTGGCATATAATCTCTATAGCACTGATGCAAAGGGATACTATGTCCAGCAAAGGTCCACATTAGCATTCAAGGACGGACTGAAATGTCACAAAACTGAAGCCAAGAAAGTGGGTGAGACTGCTCTACAAAAATGCTGCATTTTTGTAGAGCAAAGAGTTGTCAAGTAAGAAGAATGGGGATCTGTAAAATGTATGCACTAGTTTACAAGTAGACCAAACTGACTAGCAATAGAAAGAAACATGGCAGATAAGAGGAATTTTATAATGAAGACTCAAAAAGCTAATGATTACCAGACCAATAGACAGAGAAATGACCAATAACCAGGACAGAGAATTAGATTTTCAAAAGCTCAAAACTATTTTAGCTTTACCCTACTTCTTCCATTTTTCAAAATAGCATCTTCTGTAGCCCAGAGTGGACTGAACTTATATAGCTGAGGGTGACTGAGTTCTTCATCGGCTTTGCCTCTGCTTCTAAAGAGCTGAGAGTACAAGCCTGTGTCACCATACTTAACCAATTCTCTTAGGAATATGTTTTCGCCCTTTTGTTTTTGTTCTCTATGGTATGATTTCATATGATCTTTATGTGTCGTATCAAGTGTGATGAAAATAATTGTAAAGCAAACCAAACATAAGATGAAGAGTGGAAGTATGAGAAGACTAGGGCTGGTTTACATAGGGGCTGAATTAAGAGTTTAGCTATCAATAATTACGTTGCATGTATATGAATTAATTTTTCAACTAAATGTCATAGTTCTCAATTAGGATAAAACACAGAGCCAAACCACATGATGGTTTGACAAAACTCACTTTACAACTCAAGGCATGTGTAGACTAAGAACAAAGAGATGGAGTGAAATATTCCATGCTAAGGAGATCCAAAAGGAATCAGGAATAGCTGTACATTCATCTAGACCTAATACCTCAAGCAAACAAGAGGGTTAAATTGCATCCTAAATCTGGGGCTCCAGCAGTCATCCACAGAATGCTCCATTTGCTAAAAGCACACAGAACATTCTTCAGGACATATGTCATAAAAAAAAGTCCAACATATTTTTTGGATGTAAATTATATTGTTAACGATCTGTGGATATAGAAATAAAATTGGTCATTGAAATACACTGAAACAAATAAAATGTAGATAACATACTAAAACGTAACAGATGCAATGGCTATAACATTAAAAGGGAAGTTTGTAGGAATTAATTCAATTATAAGAGGAAATTGGAAATATTGCAAACGACCTATCGATGAATATCAACGGATCTAGAAAACAGCATCATACCAAACCAACACTAATAAAAAGATAATCAAACAATGCAAACATCAAAAACTTTTTTAGAAGGATAAAATAATGAACCTTTAGCTAACTTATGGAGGGAATAATAAAATCAGATTTAAAGGGAGGCAATATAACTGATAAACCCAAAAGATCATGACTGGTTATATAACAACTATATGTCAAATGCCTACACATTCTCAAGACAGTCATAAAGAAATAGAAAAAGATCAATAACAAGAAGAGAGATTGGATCAATAACAAACATTTCTGTACTACCCACTTAGTGTTACTGATGTCAATAGTTTTGAGTTTTTGTTCAATAAAGGCAACATTTAAAGAACTCTTATCACTTCATAGAAGTTATTTCAAAAAATAAGAGAAAAATAAGGCTGACATTAATTAAACAGCCTCATGACCCTCTTCCCCTTCCTCCTCTCCCTCCTCACTATACACAGTGAAAGGGGAGGACGGGAGAGAGAGAACACTACAGATCAATTGCCTCAATAAACACAAATGTAAAATTATAGACAAAAATTGGAAACCAAATCCAACTACACAGTAAAAAGATTCTATACTTGGACAAGTGGGATTCATCCCAGGGAGGAAATGATGGTTCAATGTATGTAAATGAGACCCATCAATTCTGCCAATCGATGCTAATAAGGCATCTGATAGAAAAGTTGTTTCATGATTAAAATGCTGGACAAACTGTGTAAACACAACATATAAATATCAATGATAATAGCCGAACTGACAAGCTTTCAGCTTAAGATGTGAAATCACAGTCTCATACTCTCTCCACTTTCATTTGACAAAGCTCTGTAAATTGTCCAGAGTCTTCAGGCAAAAAGTAGACCAAAGGGTAGTGAAAGTGAAGCGTTGCCCATGTTTACACATGATATGATTTTATTAATAGGAAGTGCCAAAGACTCCTCTGTAGTAGAACCAATAACTAAATTCAGCACAGTTGCAGTAACATATAATCAGTATACAAAAATGTATAGCATTGCTATATGCTCATAGTGACTTGCCTTTAGAAATAAAAAAAAAAAATTAATCCCATCTATGAGGAAACTTAACTATAAAACATTGACAAAGAAACTAAGCAGGACACACAAAAAGTAGAAAATATTTGTTCTACCCCCATGTAATCCATATCCAAAGTGTAATGATACTGTTCACACAGTTGGGAAAAATAATTTTATATGTAGCTACAAAAATCTCCAACGGCTAAAATGATTCTGAACAAACAAAAGAGATACGAAACATACTTCAAAACTGAAATGATCAAACTGTCAGGTTTGGACTTTAAAACAGACACGTGCGTTACTAGAGAGCCTAGAAGTTACTAAGAACATGTGCTAGACAGTCTTTTCACTGGGTGCTGTATACATATGGAAATGGCTACAGGCCGAAGAGTAAAACTAGACTTCTTTGTGTCATCAGCTACACCAATCAACTACATGAAGATTAAAGACTCATAGAAGATGGGAAACCATGGGAAGAAAACAGGGGAAACACCTCAGGACATTGGCAAGGGTAAAGATTTTTGGCACACACTTCAAAAAAGCACAGGAAACAAAAGCAAAAGTAAACAAGTGGGATTTCATAAAATTGGAAGGCTCTTGTGCAGAAAAAAAAAAGTTGATGGGGTGAAGAAACTTTGTGGTGGTTTAAAAATGGTTGGCCCAGGGAGTGGAACTATTAGGAGGTATGACCTTGTTGGAGTGGGTGTGGACCTGTTGGAGGAAGTGTGTCACTGTGGGGATGGGCTTCGAGACCCTCCCCCTAGCTCCTAGACTTCTGGCAGCCTTCAGATCAATATGTAGAACTCTTATCTTCTACTACACCATACCTGCTGGATAATGCCATGCTCCAACCTTGATAATAATGGATCTCTGAACCTATAAGCCAGCATCAATAAAATGTCCTTTTATAAGAGTTGCCTTGGTCATGGTGTCTGTTCACAGCAATAAAATCCTAACTAAAAGAGACATCATACCAAATGGGAGAAAAATCTCAGTAATTTATTCACTGAAAAGGGGTTGATAACCAGAATAAAAGGAACTACAGAAATATTAGCAGGGAGCATGTGACCTACTTTATACATGGGTAACAAATCTAAACAAACATTTCTTGGAAATGACTAATAGGAATATTCAAGTACAAATTACAAATTGCACAAAGATATCATTTCCTTGCAGTAGAAATTGTGATTATCAAAACAATGGGAATGATAAAGGTTGGCAAGGGTTTGGAGAAGCCCTGCAAACTGTTAGTGTGAATTTAAAATAGTATAGTCATTATAGAAAACAGTATGTAAGTTTCATTGGGAACAAACCTACCATATGGTCTGACATCCCAATTACTGAGCATATTTCTGAAGGAAACAAAACCAGTATGTTGAAAGACTTCTTTGCAACATAATATCCACAAAATAAGAATAAATATTAAGGGATTTATAGGTAGATAAAGAAAATGTGGCACATATATGTCCTGGAATACTTGTTGTCATTACAGGAATGAATCCTGTCAATTGTGATATGTGTGGAACTAGAGATTATATTAAAAGGAATAGATTGGATACAGAAAGGCAAGGGATTAATCATCTCTCAGAAACTGAGTGGAAGGCAGTAGTCACCAGAGATCAGACACACTCAGAGGGACTCAGGGATGGCTTTCTGCACTGCACTTAGGTAAGTTTGAGAAGTTGTATCGGCTTGCATAGGAGGGTGCCTGAAGATGAGAAGGGTAGATTTACATTTCAAAGAGCTAAGGGGAATTTGAGTTTTTACCATAAAGAAATGAGTAATGTCGAAGATGAATAAATATTCTTAACCCGACTTTGACATTATAACATATGTCTGTCTCTAGAACCATAGCATAGTAGACCACAAGTAAGGGTATCTTTATAATGCTATGTATCACCAAACATAAATAGACATATATCACTTTATATAATTTATGGCCTATGGGTTCTAGTTTTCTTAGCAGTGAGATCTACTGTTGCTGAGGGGATTAGCTACTCTCCTCTGGAGTTTCTCTTCCCTTCCCGGGCCCCAGGTAACCAGAATTACTGTCTCCTCTCTCATCTAATATACATTCACCGAGCTGCCAAGCTCAATGACCCCTGCCTTCTAAAGTCTACAGAAAGCATTTCCCTTATTTTGGGGACTGCTGCTGCCTGCCTTACCCCAGCTTTTCTTTAATGGAGTGCTGGGTGTAGTTAGAGGGCATTTCACCTAAATCTGTCTCAGCATTCCTAATCACACTGGAAGAGAACCTTTAATATTTAAGGCACACACCTCAATGGCCCAGTAGAGTCATGCCTGCTGAAACAGGTATTATTCTGCTGTAAATAATGGCGTTTCTGAATGTTCTTAGCATAGGCCTATAGGAGAGGCAATGTTAATAAGTCCGTGGTGCTGGAATCTTTATTGGATTCTGATTTGGAGGGCACCTTCTTAAATAGGTTTATTTTTGAGGTGCTCTGAAAGAGTCATTGTGTGTCTGGGCAAAGCCTCAGAGGCTAGCAGTTGAGGCTATGAAAAGAATCTTAGCCCAAGCTCTCGGTGGAGAGCTCTGGGAACACTGGGGCAACAGGGTTAAGGTAGGCCAGGTAGCCTGCAGTCTGACCTTGGAATGACTCACCATGACCTCCATATAGTATGGAATGTTTAAACCATGTGTGCTGTCTTAAAACAAAATTTGTGTGCACACGAGAGAGAGAGAGAGAGAGAGAGAGAGAGAGAGAGAGAGAGAGAGAGAGACTGACTTACTTCCATTTTCATGATTTCCTAGGTAGAATTTGGCTTTTGAAATTTACTTTGTTCTAACCAGATATGTTGATCCCTAGATCAAATCATTTCCTTCATCCTAGATTACATGTGTGCAAAATACCAGAGAATCACAGTTGAGCACAGGCAGCTCAGACTCACCATCAGGACCTGAAGTGTTTTCTGCCTCGCTGGAACCTTGGCTTTCTGCAAACACAGCAGGTGCATCCTCACCTTGAGCTGAAGGAAGGAAAGCAGAGTCCTGATTACAGAGAATCAGCTCAGCCCTGCTGCCAATCTCCTCTCACCCTCCACTGCCCTCTTAAAGTTCAAAATGCCCTGGGGATTTAACTGGAGGAAGTAGTGGGTTGAGATGCTTGAATATCCCTGAGCTGTCTCCCGAGTTCTCTTTAATTTGTGAGATAATCACGTGCACACACAGTTTCTCAAAATAGAAGTGTAGTAGGATAAGAGAAAGAATGTGCTCTAATCAACACAGAGTACTGTTTAAATTTAGGGAGGGGGAAAGAGGGAGGACTGTGAGGGAGGGGGAGGGAGAGAGGGGGAGAGACAGAGGAAAGAGAGAGGGGAGGGAAACATAAGAAAAGGAAAAATGGAGTGAGAGAGCAGATAGGAGATGGAAGGAGTGAGGGAAGGGCTTGCAGGGAAAGAGGGAAAGAGGGAGAGAGGGAGAGGGTGAGGGAATAAGAGGAGGAGGAAAAAGAGAAAGAAGAGGAGGAGGAGGAGGAAAAGAGGAGGAGACTTTAAAAAACTATGAAGGAAAAAAGTTTCATCTTGTCTTAGGCATGCCTGAAAGTGGAAAGTTCCCGTTTTCTCATAGGGAATGTTCTTGATAAACCACAGATATGCAACAAGACTGCCTGTCTAGATCTCTAAGGCACTGTCATGTTGGCTGTTGGAATGCTGAGTGTCTAGCCTGCTGCTGGCTTGTGTTGTGACTGTTTTCTATATGACCCTCAAAAAAGAAGGGCATCAATTCATGGTGGTTGAAGTTATAGCCTCCCTCCAACCCAAATAAAACCAAAACTAAAACATCACCAAGATTTCTCTGTGTAGGCCTGACTGTCCTAGAACTCACAGTAGTCCAGGCTGGCTTCCAACTCAGAGGTCCCCCTGCCTAGTGCTTAAAGGTGCAGGCCACCACCCTCGGCTTACACAACATTCTTAATCGTCACATCGAGAGGGTTGTTCACATTTCCAGATATTCAGAAGCACACTCAACCTCTCAAAGCTTAAATACCTAGTATGTTTTCTCAACACGAATAAGGGCATTCATAAATAAGATAAAAAATGCTACAATATGAATATGTGAAGTTTTTATCTCTGTACATTTTAAAGAGATGGTGAAATCATTTTACAGGAGGACATCCTTGGGGGAGGACATGTTAAGTTCACTGTGCCAAGTGGGGACGAAGAAAAGGCTCCCATGCATAATCTCTCTGAGGGATACTTTCACTGGTACAGTCTGTACTCCCTGCAGCCATTTACTGATGCTGACAGTCAAGAAATACGACTTAAACATGACTGAGCACGTAGCCTGGGTGGTCAGAACTTGAAGATACAAATCTAAGTGGAAGCAGGCAGAGAGGAAGGAAGCCATCTTACGATTTGCAGTATGAGCTAAGGCTCATTTAACTGAAAATGCTGAACAGACTTTTGTATTGGCGGTTTTAGACAGGGGGTGTGAAGTAGACAGAGGAATTGGGGAGACACTATTCTTCGCTAAAACGAATGGTGCAAGATTGGATGAGCCGGCACAGAAGGCTAACACAGGAAGAAAATTCTTCAAGAGCAACAGTCCTGTTGTACTGCTTGAGTTCTTCTAGTAATGTCTGAGGATGCGATTGGAACACTGGAAATAGACCTTGACCTTCCAGCTCGACCTGTTGGCATAGTATCATTCTCCAATTCTGAAACTTCCAGAATGCTTAGCACTTTGCATTTGCTCATTAGCAAACTACTTATCCTCCAGTGCAGAGGAAACCAGTGGTGTACCCCTTAAGGTTGGGAGCAAGGGCAGTTTGCCATGTAAGACTGAAAGCAAAGCATAAATGAGGAAAAATAAAATAAAAAAAAAAAAAAAAAAAAAAAAAAAATTGAATTCATTATAATAACAAGCTTTGGGGTTGTGTTTACAAGTGTTTTGTAAGAGAAAAAAATACTTGGATTTTTAAATCATAGGCAATTAATAGTATTAAAAGATGTAAAGAACTTCTAAAAATAGAAA
>NC_034592.1:125014781-125043135 GCF_900095145.1 Mus pahari | reverse complement strand
AACCAGTGGTGTACCCCTTAAGGTTGGGAGCAAGGGCAGTTTGCCATGTAAGACTCAGAGTAGAACATAAATGAGGAAAAAAAAAAAAAAAAAAAAAAAAAAAAAAAAAAAAAACTTGACTTCATAAACAGAACAAGCTTTGGGGTGGAGCTTACAAGTGTTTTGTAAGAGAAAAAAATACTTGGATTTTTAAATCATAGGCAATTAATAGTATTAAAAGATGTAAAGAACTTCTAAAAATAGAAATAGTGGTCAGTTATCCAATAGAAAAAAATTGCAATAGATGTGAGAGTTCGTTAAGAAATGATGTCCTACATTCTAGTGAAATGACTCACTTTTATAATTATGAGAGAAATGCAAATGAAGATGATGATGAGACAGGGTTTCTGCCTGATTTGGCAGATGCAGATTAACCTTCTACCGAGAATCTCTAGAAGCACTGGGCAGACTGTTGATAGGAATTATTTTAAGGAACCAGTGAGCTAAGAATGCAGCACAGACTCTGTGAGGAACAGAGTGGTGGGCTGACATTCTAGCGCCAACGATTGAGCGGGCACTCCCAGGGTTGAAGGAAGGCAAAATGTGAGTGGCTGGGGTTCACCAAGGAAGAAAGATCCTGCTAAGTGCTTCAGGTTTTTGGTAGTTCTAAGACAGATCAACTTTTAAGTAAAAATGAAGTCCAGAGCTTGGCAGATAGCTAAATGGAACACTTGCCTAGAATGTATAAATACATAGGATTAATTCCCAGTGTGTGTGTGCGCGCGCGCGTGCGCGCGCACACACACACACACACACACACACACACACACTTTTAATAAATAACTTTTAAAAACAAAGAAACACCACCTTCTTGGGTTACCTTGGGTTACATTTCTCTATTATGTTCTCCTACTTGTTGGAAGCAAAAATAGGTCTTCTATGGAGGAAGATAAAAACCACTCAGAATCTCAAATTATCCTCAAAGTTCTTAAGCACAGTGTTCACCCTACAACCAAAAATTACCTGGCAGTGCAAAACTGCCACAGCAGGTCACTAAAAACCAGGAGAATTAAAGCGAGGGGCCATAGACAGAATGAGAGTGAGTCATGTAGTCTAAGAACTTGGGGGCTAAGCTGAGCAATATGATGCATGGCCAAAAAGTTCCTCAGAAAAGTAGGCAGATGGCAATTAAGTAGGTGAATTTGATGGCAGGTCCACTCAGCTGAAGTACTGTTAATAAGCTGAATCAGGAGGAAACACAGGAGAGTGAGCAGGAGCCCTGACAGACATAGCCTGGCCCACCCACTGAGTCTTAAGATGTAAGAGCTAGTCTGGCCTAACCTTTGAGAGAGAACTTGGAATTTTTGGAATCTTCCCCGTAATGGGCAAAAGTAATATTTTAAGAAATAACAGGGCTAGAGATATAGCTCAGTGGTTAAGAGCACTGGCTGCTCTTCCAGAGGTCCTGAGTTCAACTCCCAGCAACCACATGGTAGCACTTTGGTAACTCACAACCATCTGTAATGGGATCTGATGCCCTCCTTGGGTGTGTCTGGGGATAGCTACAGTGTACTCATATACATAAAATAAATAAATACTTCTTTAAAAAGAAAAAAATAACAGATGCTAGTTTGTTGAAATTAATGAGTAGTATGATGCTCTGATATTCTATCAAGGGTGTGATAACAATAAGCAAACTTAATACAAAATAAAACTCAGATCAATCATTGTAAAATTGCTGGACACCAAGGATAAAGAAAAATTGTAAATATTGTCTAGTTAAGCAAAGGCCTATTGGACTTAAAATAGCAACAGTTAAGATTTGTGCGTAGGTTTGCAACAAACACACAAATGGAGAGAGAGTGTAACATTTTCTTAGGAATAAAGGAAAAATGTCTCTAACTTAAATTCCCATACCCAACAAAATCTTTTCAATTTGCATTTGAAATCAGAAGTTTTCTTAGAAAAACAAAACAAAACAGAATTAGGTAATAGCCAGTGTCCGCAGAAAGGATAGTTTCCAACATTCTTGAAAGAAATCCTAGGTAGGTTGCAGAACCAGGAAGAAAAGGGAGCGCAGGGAGGGAGCTACTGACTATGAGGTAAACATATTACATAGAACACGTCATACTAGCCAGCAAGGAAGAGATTGGCAATCTGGGAAATGCTAAATTAGCAGAACAAGTTTATCAAAGCATGTCATTAAGAGAGTGCCCAGGCCAGGCAGTGGTGGCACACACCTGTAATCCCAGCACTTGGGAGGCAGAGGCAGGCAGATTTCTGAGTTCGAGGCCAGCCTGGTCTACAGAGTGAGTTCCAGGACAGCCAGGACTGCACAGAGAAACCCTGTTGTGTGTGTTTGTGTGTGTGTGTGTGTGTGTGTGTGTGTGAGAGAGAGAGAGAGAGAGAGAGAGAGAGCGCTCTGGATTCCTGTACTCAACACCCCTAAATGCACATGCAAGGACAGGAAAGACAACAGAGAGTAAACAAGGCACAGACTTGTGACAAAGAGGTGTGCTGGACAGTCACTGAATGTTTTGAATAACTTCTTACCACATTTCATAGTTTCATAAAGCCATGGGTTTATTTTTGTGTTTGCTTGTTTTGTGTTTTTGTTTTTCTAGTAAAACCACTATAAAGTGTCTGACCCTTATCCCACTCTCAGGAATTCAGTTTGAGTTGAAGAATTTATAGCATTAGTGTTATATTTGAAAGGAAGTTTTCACCACAGAAGGAAACTGAGATGGCCTACTGACACATGATTTCGTTGACATTCTTTTCTGGGTTCTCGCTTATGATGGGATCTAGATCTAGTGGCAGAGTGGAAGAAATAAGAGAATTCCTGAGACGTTCAATGGTAATGAACAGGTCAGTTACTAATCTATTAAGCTATGCTCAGCAAACATGAAATAGGATACAAAATAGTATCAAGAGCTAGGGAGGCCACGAAAGGCCAAGTTGAGCAAAGCAAAGTTCAAAAAAACCAACCAGAAAACAGTAAGCTGTTAAACTGCTTGCCCTATGCCTATGCTTTTAACCTCATTATCCAGTAAGACTTGTGAGACATCTCAAACTATGGCAGTACGTTAGCACACATTAGCAATGTATACAATAGGTGGTTTGGGATTCAAAGCAGACAGAAAGCACAGCAACCGTCAAAGTTCTAGCTCTACATACTACATTTCTGGAACACAGAGAGGCTTTGTCTATGTGATCTGTTCTCACAGTTCTGTGTTTGGTGGATGTAGTCATTTTGTAACATTAGTTTGTGGTGATGTGTGCCTGCTGCATGTGTTGAATGGGACTTGAATCTATCTGTGTATGGGCACTGGCATGCTTTGATGACCTTGCATGTGCATATGTATAGCTGCGCAAGTGTGCAAGTATGTACGTGTATTCAGGAAGGGGGAGAAGAACAGACATTTGTTTTTCTGACATGAGTGTGACTCTGGTGTTATCTGAACGGCTTCTATCCTGCTGAGCAATGCAACTGAGTGTCCCAGAGAAATGAGTCCATTCCACATAGACAACAGAATCTGATAAAGCCCAAACATCTCTATTCTCTATTTATTCCAGTTTGCCTGACCTCTCCCCATTTTGATTGGTACTGCTTGCAATATAAACAAGAGGTATATTTCAGGGCTCCTAGCAGGAGATAAAAGATGCTGAAATAGAGTCTGGGACATTCAGTGCCATTTTCATTTTCAATTACCAACTGCCACTGTTCTCCCCAAAGCTTTGATTATACCAACCTTTTGTAGGTTGGTGGCATTACATAAAAGAATGATAAATGGAGGAGGCCTCATCACTGAAAAAAAAAAGATGCCATGGTACATACTTAATGCCAGGTAACTGGCCTTTTAAATACATAAATTTAGAAAGATGTTGGGGAATCATCTAAGATTATACTTTGAGATATTTACTAATAATTAAGTCATGCAAACAAAGAATGATGATCATCTCTCAGAATACATACTTGCATGTAAGCTCAGAGAATAGGGCCTATTGGAACCTTACTGTATTGAATTAAAGTGTTGTTGACCCAAATGAAGTATTTTTGAACCACTGTCCCAACATCTGTGTTCTAGTGTTGCTATTGATTACTGAAAATGTTTATTTCCCACTTGATTCCCTCTTGAGAGTTTTTTTTTTTTCACTGTCTCCTGATGCTAAGTTTGGTCATGAAAATTTGGGGGAGGGGGTGAGCACAAAGCCTCTTCTGAGCCAAGTCACGTAGAGACTGGCAGTGCATTTGTACAGTTGAATCTTCGCTGATTCTCATGTCTTCTACCTTACCATGAGCATGCTTTATGGATCAGCTGGTCCAATGAGGATGAGACTCAATTCAGAGCTTGGCATGCTTTCTGAATCAGAGAAACTGTAGTTGGTCCTGGTATTTGCAATCACGATATTGATGAGTTTTATTCTAAGCTATGGCTAAAGATGATTTAACATGTAGCATTATTATGGACATAGCGCACGCATGCACGTGCACACACACACACACACACTTTATATACGTCAACGGACATTGTTTCTTAATTCCATCTCATAGAAATTATATCTGTGAGGTCAGAAATTTGATTTGTACCCACCAGGTTAATATATGATCATAAATAGGTTAATTTCTAGCATCTACTAAACAAAAAAAAGATAGATATGTGGAAAATACTGAATTAAAATATTCAGAGAAATCTAATCCAAGCTTCGTTGACTTTAGAATACTTTTATGATGGAAAACAAAACTGGTCTTAGAGTTTAAGGCATCCATCACATCTGTTTAACTTCCAAGGCCAAATGGAAGAAGGTGTTTATTCTATAGGCTTAGACACTGAGTTAGAACTTCAGTTCTTTTGAAGCTACTGCTTGTTAGGGGTGATGCGCTCAATTAGACCATGCTTTGCCTAGACTGCCATGTTCACTCTCTAGGTCTAGACTCCCATCCAGCTAAGTGAGAAGAGAACGAAGACCCACGTAATAAGGGAGGACAGAGCATCAGTGCAAACACAGGTTAGGAGAGAGTGTGACTCTCCAAGCTATACTAATACAGTCTTACTGACATAAACTCGGTTTTATTCCCAGGTCACCAACACTATTGGAAATTACCTTGCCAGCCGTCTTTACACTATATTCAATCTCAGAAAAAAAAAGAAAAGAAAAAAGAAAAAGTCGCTGCTATCTTTCAGTGCTGTAGTCTCCTTTTATTGCTACTTATCCATAATTAGCTTCTTTAAGTTCTATATGAATAGTGCTCAAGTATGGAGAATAAAGCGTCACACATCTCTTTCTTCTTTTAGAAAGAAAAATGATCAGTTTGCTGAAGGTAAATTTGCCACTAAAACATCAAATTTCTGATATAAATGTTCTTAACAAGGATCTATTTTTCTTTTAGTCTTTTAAGGTTTTTGTTTGGAAACAAGCTGTAAGTGCCTAGAATGTATTAGTTTTCTTGTCAAAGGTTCATGTCAAAGGAAATTCTTCAATCTCATTCAAACTAAGTCAAAGGCTTTTTTGTTTTCTCTTTTCTTTTTTTATCTTTTTTTTTCCATTTTCTTCTTTTGTTGTTTAACAGCTGTACAATAAAACTGTGCCATCTCCATCCAGAGCCCACTGCAGCAAGACACGCCCCCCCCCCCCCCGCCTTTGGATGGTGCATACTCTGTACAAGGGTTGTTGGGGGGAAATAGCAATCAGTGGAAGAGTAAGAAGGGGGTGAAGGGGTGGGGGCCGTGCCATGGAGAGGCTGGGCCAAGGAGACAACCCAAGCCCCTTCCCTCCTCCCTCGGGTAACAGATCTAACTAGGTGTCTGGAGGTCTAGGAGCCACTCACTCAGTCCCCAAATGGATGTGGAGCCAGGCTAGGGACTGATCCCTTGCTCTTGTCTATTTAGTCCCAGGGCCCTTTACAGATTCCAAAGGAGAATCAGGGACAGGTGGAGGAGAGAGCGGAGGAGGATGCTGTAAGACTCTGGGAGGGATGGCCAGGCAAAGGCTCAATATCTCAAGGTGGGGAGCCCAGGGTAGGTAGGGTGGGGCAAGTAGGGGAGGGGTGCGGGCAAAAGATGCTAGAACAAGTTCATACTGTGCACTGAGCGGAGCAGTGAGAGAGGAGCGCCCTTGCCTCGGGCCCATCTCAACCTGCTTTTATTAGAGTAATGTAAATGCCAGTCTCAAGGTGGAAGAGCTGCTACAAAGGGCAGGGATAGGGGCAAAACTGGCAGGAGATGGGGAAGCACCAAAGGCCAGGGATTTGCCGCAGCCCCCCCCCCCCCAGCTCTGGGCCAGCAGCAACCCCTTTGTTTAGTCATGTGATGATATCCCCTATCCTTCCTCACCCTGCTCCCTCCCCAGATGGAGAAAGAAGATAACCTGGGAGTACTTTTCTCAGAGGGAGGGAACATCCCCAGAGCTTATGCAGAAAGAAAAGGGAGGGGAGGTAAAGACAAGTTGTCTCAATCGCCACAGTGATGCAGACTTATCAGAAACCAAGGAAACAATACAAATTAAATACTAATAAAATAGATACTATGGAAGACAGAAGAGCACAGGGAGACCAAAAGGGGCACTCAAGAAATTTGGGGTTTTCTCATTTCTCCTTAGGACAGGCCACAGCCATCCAGGCCCATGTTTGGTCTTAGTCATAATTAAGAGTACTGGTTGCTCTTCTGGAGGTCCTGAGTTCAGTTCCCAGCAATCATATGGTGTTTCGTTGCCCATCTGTATTGGAAACCTCTTCTGGTGTGTCTCAAGACAGCTACAGTGTACACATATACATAAAATAAATAATTAAATATTCTTAGCTGGAGAGATGGCTCAGTGGTTAAGAGCCCTGACTGCTCTTCCAGAGGTCTTGAGTTCAATTCCCAGCAACCACATGGTGGCTCACAAACATCTGTAATAGGATCCAATGCCCTCTTCTCGTGTGTCTAAAGACAGCTACAATATACTCAAATCCATAAAATAGATAAACCTTAAAAAGAGAAAAAAGAATGAGTCAAGGGCTTTTAATTGTTCTGCATTTCAAAGGCATTTCCAATTTGTAGCTTATCATGCCTCTGTCCTTCCCTTCCCTTTCCCTCCCTTCTCTACCTTCCCCCTCCCCTCCCTCCCCCCCCTTCCTGCAGCTCTCATCCCCTTCTGGAATTTAAGATTTATCATTATGGAGATCTTCATGTTTTATGAAGATTTAATTAGCTGAAATGGATTACAATTTAATGAGATATATACTGAAGTTTTAGTAACACATATTTCTAAATGGAAATGAAAAAAGTTCACTGAGCCTAATGTTTAAATAAGTCTAGTGATGATTAAAAATACACAAGAAGAACACTTACACATAACTTTCAAACTGCTCTCGAAGTACTAAGGAAAATGACCCTCTCTATTATATCTTTCCCATAATCACCCCAGAAAACATAAAACACATCATTGCTCTCCCTCAGTCATGTCCTCTCAGTTCTTAGCTTCTTACATAAAACACCGGCGATGTGGTACATTCTCCACAGCACAATCTTTTCATATTATACAAATATTCAAAGCATATTCATACTCCACTGTTTAATATTACAAATTAAACACATATATATTAATATCTTAACAAATACATTCATCATAAGGTACCCTTCAAACAATCTAATATCTTCTCATACTACTTTACTGTCCGGCTACAGAGTGATGTGGACACAACACTCTGGCAAAATTCTGCGGACAGTTCCCTATGGTAAACTTTTAGTGGATTCTTAGATCAAGAATGTGTGTGCATTTGGTGTTCATGGGTGTCACAAAATTGCTTTCTGGAAGAGACAGACCAATCTGTGCCCTAATTAGCAATTATGAATATGGTTTTCCCGCTTGCTCCCAGCGCTTAGGAACCTTACACACTTTCCCTGGAGAACAACCCCTACCATACACAGTTATAATTTGCATTATGACCAAATTTACCCTTCTTTCTTCCTTTCTGTTAAAGGCATTTATATTTTACCAGATTTCCTCACTGGTTGTTGTTATATGTTTTTCTTTATTGACTTTTATGGTTCTTCGTGAACTAAGCTATGTTGCAAATATTTTCGTCTTTTTATTTTTATATAATAAATTCAACTACACTTTGCTCTAAAGGTTTGTATTCTAAGACACACTACATGTCCCACCTCACAACTCAGTAACACATCACAGCTATGATTTGAGATGAGATTGTGGTACAGATGTTTCCCCTTCGTTTTAGAGAATGCTAGGGTCTTTCATGAGTTTCTTTCTTCCATGGTAGATTCTTCATCTGTTTGCATGCATGCTTGTTCTCCTACTCCACCCCTATGTGATGGTGAGGGCTCAGTGTGTCTGCAGGGTAATGAGTATGGCATGTACTCCTTAACCATTATGAGCCCTCCATATCTATGGCCTGTGGTCCTCCAGGAACCATCTCCAGGAAGGATTTTCTTCCATCCAAACTAGAAGCCTAGTGGCTATCAGGGCTCTGTGGACAGCCAGTGTGAGGTCCAGGTTCTTGTGTCCTTACCCAGGACATAGAGCAGAGAGACACTCAGTTACAGCAGGAAAAGATGATAAACATCAAAGATGAGTTAATGTATCAGAGCTAAGAAGCTGTTTATCAGCATAGATGACCCTGATGTGCTATACAAAGGACCTGGGCTTTTCTGTTATATAACATGGGCTTTCCGGCTCAGTTGTGTAACCCAGACTGTTTGCCTAATCTTTGTATGATCTATCTGCTATGTGTAGTACTATATACAACCTACATATTATATGACACATTAATATCTCTTTAAAAGATTTTTGTTTGTTTCAACTGTATTATGTATCTGTCCCCATATGAACCTGACACCCCCAAAGGCCAGAAGAGGGCGGGAGGTAAATTTATTGGAACTTACAGGTTGTGAGTTACCAAGTAGATGCTGGGACCCAAACCTCTATCCACTAGAGAAACAGCCAATACTCTAAACTGCCTAGTCAGCTCTTCACCCCATCATTAGCATCCCAAATCTCTTTGGATCCCAAATGGTCCTGCTCATGGGCTCCAAATGGAGTCATAAAATAGTCTCTCACTTGCTGAGATACAAAATCAATTAGCTACTGCTCTCCTCATGGAACTCACAGGCAGCCAATGCAAGGATGTTATTATGCATCCTCATGACTGGCCACTGGCAAGAGATGTAATATAAAACTCAGAAGGAAAAAAAAAAAAAACCTTATCTTGTCTGAGGAAGAAAAGGAAATATTTTGGAGTATAAACAGCTAACTTCAAAGCTGTAGCTACATGACTTTGTCTGACCTGTCCTACGTCCATTTAGACACAGAGAGCCATCCCCTGTGTGTAAAACACCTGGAGAAATTGTTTCTTTAAAATCTTTAACCAACTGCCTTAGGCCTAGCACTTTGGGCCCCTCCTGTTCTCCTTTTCTATGCTGTGTGACTTTCCCTGTAATTACAGAGGTCATCTCCGCACCCCTAATAGTGTGGTCTCACTAGGCCAGCCTTCTCAGGTTGGCATGCTTGGTTCAACAGAGCTGGATTCCGATCTCACATTCTACACACAGCTGATCTTTTCTTTCCCTTTATCAGACCCTAATTAAGTTTCCAATTCTCATCCAGTCTTATTATGCAACACCCCCCCCACCACCACCACCACCACTGGGGCTTGGCAGGAAAGAGGACTTTAAGGAGGCCCTTCTCAGCCAGAGCTTGGCTACATCTGGGTTTGTCCAGCAGGAACAATACAAATTGGGTATCTGTAAAACTCCACGAGACATCACACACCCTTTGTGGCTTTTGTTTCTCTACCTCTACCAGCCTAATCTGTGCACTGCAGGCTACTGAGCAACACTGAGATAGGTGGGACTTCATGCTTTCTTTCCTTTTTTATCAACCAATAGAGTCTCTTTATTCTTTGACTCTAATAGGACTTTATCCAAGTAAGGAGCCACAGCAGGGGCAGCTTTGATTTTTTTTTTCCCCCCAGTGGTGCTTTATGTGAAATCTTCCAAAAGGAAGGAACTTATAGCTGAAAATAACTAAGGCTGCATTCTCAGAATCTTCTTATATCCTTGAGGCTCCCAAAAGAAAGCACTTCTGCACCTCAGGTTGAAATCCTACATGATTGTATACACATGCAGTTATTCAAAGTGGAGTTCCATCCCGTGCGTTTTAAATTGTGGACGTTCTTCTTTCTTCTACACTCAACATCTATGTGGTAGTTTTCTAAACAGCACAGTTTGTTCTGAACGCTTAATAAAATCTTACTATATCAACTTTGATCATGACCAAAATATTAAAAACTATTAAAATAAAACAAACACACACACAAACCCCCTGTATCTGAAAAATACCATACTAGCTTACAGGAGCATGGGAGGAGACTGCCGAGGCTCTGATCTGGAAATGCTCGAATGCTCGGTTCTGCCAAGCTAATCCTGTTTCTGGTTGCAGCCCAATACCAATTCTCTCGGCTTCAAAGAGAGAGGATAGATTACTTCCCGCTAGGAGAAATTTTCATACACACCTGGTATTACTAAATACTTCTTTCAGCCTGTCTTCACAAAGCCACATCCTAGACACTGGAATCTTAATCTTTCTGTTTCTCTAGTTTTAACGTTTCTATCCTCAAGCATTTAACTCAGACCCCCAAACAAGCACATGCATGTGCACATGAGAGCCTAGCTCAGCGATACTATGAAGCACACAGCTGAAATTTCTGTTGATCCTAGCCTGCTGCCTTTTACAAAGACAATTCAGTTACAGGTAAGGAACTGATGCCATTTTTCCCAGGCCCTTCCTTACATGGGGTTTTATTCCCTCCTCAATGATAGTTTATGCACAAGTGTCCTTCCTCCTGCCTTTTGAATCAAGGAGCTCCGTGACCATCTTCTCATTCACTGGAGACCTTTCCCACGTGTGAACACCGACCCTAGCGAAGTGATGGGGCTGCCCCCATGTACACATTGAGGTAGTCAGGATTAAGTTCTCCCACTTCCTCTCAAGCATTCATACTAGCAAGAGTAGTGAGAGCATCCTATAGAGCTAAACTTTGGGGAATGCCCCTCCCCCAACTTTCACTGACTGGACCTGTCAGCCTTATTCATTTGCAAGCAATGAACTATCCCAGGGATGGGCCGAGGGAGTGGCAGCTCTGTGATACAATGTCTCTGTACCACGGTGGCAGTGGGTACAGCATAAAAGGTGTGTGTGGAGATTTTCCCCTCCTTTGGGATCCTTGGGGACCTGCAACATAAGCTGTGTACCCATGTTAGAAAACTCAGGAGTAAATCTCAATAATTTGATTCACCTTTCTAACACTGGCTTATCCTTCTGCCTCCTAGAAAACTGGGTTGATAACACTGTGGAATTCCAATGAATGAGGTCAGCAATGCATCACAGCTATGCTCAGAAGACCGTGTCGCAAAGTTCTGAAAATGAATAAGTACAAGGCTCCATGGCTTCCTTGGTCACCAACAGGCCCAAGAGGACAGGAATATGGGTGGCAGTCAATTCTCAACGGATGCTTCCACTAACTTGTCAATCCCCCTGGGTCCAGAGGTCTTCATGAATTCACACCATGGCATCAGCCCTTGACTGAGCTGATGTCCTGGGCTGCTCAGAACCTTCCTCCAACCCCCGGTGCCTAACATCTTCACTGGTCCACTCATACCCAGCTCATTTGTGATAGCTGGCTTGTACTTGTGTCTCAGATGTGGGAATCTTCAGGTACCCTGGTTTCTCCCACAGGCCTGGATACTGTGCTTGATCCACTGTCTTAACAAGGTATGGCTCCTTTGCCCTCTGTTTGGGTTGGCCTCTGCTTCCTCTCTCGGGCTGTTGTGGACACTCCTGCAGCCATCAACCGGACTTCATTGGCTGTGTGGAAACAGCATCTTTGTTGAGAGAATGGATTCTGGCAGGTGGAAATAATGGGGCCTGTGCCTGCTTTATCTCTTGACATTTAATCTCTTGTTCTAGGAGACAATTCAGGAAACTTTCCCCATAACAGGAAAAAAATAGCCACATAGAATTTTCCTTTCAGCCTAAGAAATCTTAATCCTCTTTTTGTTCATGTAGTTTTACCAAACTAGAGATCCTGTCACACAACCTCTTCAGCAAAATAACAATTCACCTTTGGGGATGAGGCAATCCAATTTTGATTTATTGATCGTAGGGCACAAAGCTATTCTTAAAAAAAAATAAAGTAAAATACAAACTCGGAGACCAATCCATATGTGATTGTCAAATGAAAGTTTAAAGAACAGGCTTACTAAGAGGGGAGAAAAAAAATCAACAGAACTTAATTTCCTCCTTTTTATAGAATGAAATAGGCATTTTTTGTTGAAAAAATCCAGTTTATAAATTCCAAATGCATAAGATATAGGACATTACCTACTCTCTCTTGGGCAGATACAAATATCAATAATGTACTAAAAGTCAAGCTTTGGTTTTAGCTCTTTTCTTCTGTTGAATATAACCCACTTACTAGCTAGTGGATTTCAACTGGACATTGACTATTCATGTGGTTGTAATCCTTGGAGAAAAAAGATGGGTTCTCATATACCATTATATCAACTCCATTACAGGGAGACTGTTAGCTAGGTGGTGGTTCATGTGTGCATGTACATTTATATAAACCTTGTAAACAAGGAAAAGAATGCTTCTAGAATGTTTCTTATGGAGGAAAGATGGCTAGCTTGTTAAATGCGTATTTCATTGACTTGAAGACATCACTTCCCCTGCCTCTTAACGGTAGGGATTTGAGATGAATTGGAAGATCAATGTCCCTGCAATTGCTGTTAACCTAGATTGAAACCAAGTTCAGGCAGAGGGTTTGCGTTTGCTTGTGAGATACTGGACAGCATTTCCAATTTCAGATCACTGCAACTGATGTTTCTATAGACTGCGTTGGTAGAATGAATTCAGGGCACAAACGTCCATGACTGGCATGGCTCATGGTTCAAGTTCTTAAAGAAGACAGGTGCTTGTTTGTTCATTCATTTTGTTTGTTTTTTTTAATCAATACCAAAGTTAAGATTCCCAAATCTCCTGGAATGTCTGAGGCTCTACTGTGACTCTCAGCCATCTTCTCTGGGTTGACTAAGTACCCCTTCAGCTGCCAAGGAGAGTGCGCGTGTACTCTGATGACGTCTTACCCCCGGTGACTCTGCTTGCTAGGGTACCAGAGTTTTATTTTTATTTTGTCAGTGACAGTCAGGCCTTCCTGAGAACATGGAAACCTAAGAACTAACTATTTATTGACTGCTCTTTATATCAAGTGCTAAAGCTCTAACTCCCCTCCCCTGATCTATAACTTCAACAAATGACAGAAGAGTCACTGGCTAAGCCTGTGAGTACAAGTGAAAACAAAAACAAACACAAAAAGCCCCCCCCATCCCCAGGTTATTTTTTGTCAGAGTGCTTTATCCCAGAATAAGAGTCATGAACTCCTATAGCTCATCATCCTTCAATGATTGTCTCCTCTCACTCCACCCTGCCCCAGTCCCTAGAACTAATCTCCCCAAATAAACTATTTACATTCAAGACCAGCTTTGAATGTGAGCTTAGGGAAAGATCTATAATTGCAGATTTTTTGGGTGCTGAGGGAGAAACATTACAAGTCTAAAACCAACCTGGGCTGCCTATGACCAAAGACAACTTGGTGAAATTCTAGCTCAAAAAAGTTAAAGGAGCTATGATATATTCCAGTGGTAGATATGTGCACAAAGTGCTCGTTCTCTCTCTCTCTCTCTCTCTCTCTCTCTCTCTCTCTCTCTCTCACACACACACACACACACACACACACATACATACACACACACACACTCATACACACAGTATGTAAAATATAAAATATATCTGAAAATATAGCTCAAACTAAAAAAAAAAAAAAAAAAATTTGCTCCAACTCATGAGTTTTGGCCTGACAATCCTACATACTATGTTCTGAGTTAACACAGTTTCCTTCTTCTTCTTCTTCTTCTTCTTCTTCTTCTTCTTCTTCTTCTTCTTCTTCTTCTTCTTCTATTTATTTATTTATTTATTTATTTATTTATTTATTTATTTATTTATTTATTATATGTAAGTACACTGTAGCTGTCTTTAGACTCCAGAAGAGGGTGTCAGATCTTGTTACAGATGGTTATGAGCCACCATGTAGTTGCTGGGTTTTGAACTGCTGACCTTCGGAAGAGCAGTCAAGTGCTCTTACCCACTGAGCCATCTCACCACTCACCAGCCCTCCTCCTCCTCCTCCTTCTTTCTTCTTCTTCTTTTTCGTGTGTGTGTGTGTGTGTGTGTGTGTGTGTGTGTTGTGTCTATCATAACATTTAACAAATGATGGGCACTAATTACTCATGAAAGTAAAAATTCATGAATGAATAATTTTCTCAGGCTTTGTATCAGGAATTATAGGTGTTAGGGTCATTTAGAATTAAAAACAAAATCTGCCTCTAAAATGGCCATTCCACTGAACTCTATTCAGAGAGTGTGTTCTTTTTCTTAGTGATAGTAGAAACTCATTCTCACATATATTAATTTTGGAAACATTGATAGAAAAATAAAAGTCTTCTGAGATGGTATGAAGACTGAATATAAAAAATAAATATGAAGCCAGGCGGTGGTGGTGCACTCCTTTAATCCCAGCACTCGGGAGGCAGAGGCAGGCAGATTTCTGAGTTCGAGGCCAAGCCTGGTCTACAAAGTGAGTTTCAGGACAGCCAGGGCTATACAGAGAAACCCTGTTTGACCCCCCCCCCCTCAAAATATGAACCTAAATTTGAAATAACTGAAATAAGTGTCCATATCCAATTAAGCTAAGTTGGCACATGCATGCATTGTGTAGTAGGTTTTCAATATCATGCAGTTTTTAAAAAAATCTTTATAGGAAATGAACAAATAGTTTTACTCCAGAAGTGTATGGACTCTTTGAAAAAGTCTACATACCTTTCCAAGATTTCTCAAGGAAACTAGTCCAAACTAGTCCCATACATCCACCTGATCCTTTCCATTTTAGTCTTTGGGCCATCTGCACTGTACCCATTCATGATGTTTGTCCAGGGCAGAGCTTTAGGGTTCTTCATACATCCAGAGAGTAAAGACTGGGCTGGGTACTCAGTATCATAAAAAGCTGCCTCAGAATCCACGAGTCATTGGCTTAATGACAGTTTTTCACTAACATCAATTACAAGGTTTCTGGAAAGCCAGTGCACAGGTTTAATGGATAGCCTATCTCAAATTTATGTATAGCACAATACCTATGAAGTTGGGAAAATTAAACACTAGAAACAGGATTGGTTCAATGGAATGGCTTTCTAAAATTCTAAATGCTGCACACCTACATTTTCAGGCAGAAATTCTGAAAAATCGCTGTGTTTGTTTCTTCATTCAATGAAGACCTGCCTATAAATAAATTGTGTGTAAATAATTTTCAAAGGTCATGAGATTACAATGAGGAACCAAACTATCCTAACTCAAAAGTTAGTTTAAAGGACTCCCCAGTCAGTTGGAAAGGCAGAAGTTTAAGATGCCTGTTTTGATTCTGCTACTCGTTGACTGGTTGTTTTATGTCAGATACTATTTACCAGCACAGTGAATTCAGGATACTAATGTGAAAAACAAAATAGAACCTAATTCATTGAGAGGTAATGTTTGAAATAAGATGCTTAGTGATAATCCCACAAGTATTCTCTCTATATTAGTCCAATATACATTATCTAATGATCTACCTACCTACCTATATATCTGACTAGAAAAGAGACAGACAGTAGAAAACTCTGCTTGATCTGCCCTGATGCTGGAGCCAGATTTATCTGATTTTATTCCTGGCTAGCTGAGAAAATGCACAGCCAACGACAACACTTGTGTCTGTTTGGTTTTTATGGGCGTGTTGCTTAATCCCCTTTGGCTTTCCAGCTTTGCCTATGATTTCCCTGCTTTGGAAGGATGTAACCTGTAGAGCTCTGTGTGTGACTCTGCTGTTTGGATGGAAGCTGAGGCATGCTGACAGTCTGAAGGAGAATCAGCAGGGAGGGAGAGGTGGCAATGACCCACAGTGTGGAGGAGAGTGAGATCATCCTAAGGGGTGGGCAAGTGTCTCTGCTCAGGTTCTGAGCTTACAGGCTACTGGTTGAATCCTGTTGAGGCTAATACTACTTCTTTTTATCCCTATGAAGGATGATATCCTAATATTTATGTGAGCATCCTCTGAGCTTCTCATTTTTGATTAAAAGTTGGTCCACCAGAATGAGTCATGGAAGCACTGATGGTAATATAGGGCTGAATCATGCAGTAGATGATTAAGCTATTGAGAGGTCTTTGCTAACCCACTGACATCAGTAAGCTTCAGTTTTCTGTTTTCAAAACAATGTAATTTGATTACATTTCAAGTACTGGGCTTCCTTATTTTCCTATTTATTATGTAAATTGCATATGTAAATGAATTCGTGATAAAGATATGCAGACTTTTGTCTGTAAAGAAGATGGACATGCTATGACGGGTGTTGAATTTTGAGTTGGTTTTCTGGTGCTGGGATAGGTCTCTTTCTTCCAGTTCCATCTGTTTTCAGTAGCAGCAATATTATCTATGGTTAAGGTACAGTGTTTGATTCAGGATGGGTGAACTTGTTAGATTTAAGAACACAATCTAGCTGAAATATGACAATCAACATCCTCACTGCCTAAGACCCTATTGACTTTGAAGGTCTATGGAGCTATTTTCTACCTATTGCTTAGCAGAATTTCCTTCAGCACCTGCTATTCCCTAATGTCTTTGAGGATTACAAGCAGCAACTGCATATAGGAAACAGTCTTTGCCTTCCAGAGCCTTGGGTAAGTAAATTCAAAGTGACTGGGCTAGTATAGGCTGTTCATGCAGTCCTGTGTTGAGATTGGGGCAGTAAAGAATATTTTTCAGGGACATGTTTCTGGGTAAAGTTAATGGACTTTCTGAGCCCTGAAAGTTCATACCAGAAAGATCACAGGAGGAACAGCAGAGGCCTAGTTTCATTGCAGAATTCAGGATGGCAGTATTTGGAAGCTCAGCATATGAAGTAAGAACAAATCACAAAGTCAGGAGGGCACAGGGTCCAGTCCTTGGAAGACTATAAATTGTCACTTGGTAGGCTATGACACCAGCAGGCTTTGGTGGGCAGTGGCACAATCTGTTAGTGTTTTGGGAAGGATTAGTCTGGCTGCTGAGGGGACAATAATCTTGTGGGGGCAGAGAGAAGAGTGGAACAAAGAGGAGAAAAACGCTTCTCTTGAGTATAGGCCCGGGCCATTCCCCAGCTACTTGGCCAGCTGGGCTGGAGACTGATGGTCAAGTAGCATCCAAAGGACAGTGAACAGAAATGAGGGCCTTCTGGTCTTGCCACTCAAAAAGGATTTGGAGTGAACTCCACATCCTGTGCCCTCTGACAGGTAATGAACAGGGCTTCTTAAACTTCAGTAAAGGTCAGATTCACTGGTGCAACCTAAGAATACACCTCTTTCTGTGTCCTATCCTAGAGACTCCATTTCCACCAACTGGTGTTGGGACCCAAAAATTTGCAGGCAAACTGCCACATAGGATAGGGAGACCTTGAGAAACACATCGGAGTCATAGAAAGGAAACGTCCCCTGTTTTTGAACATCTGTAAACAGGGCCCCTTCCCCCAAACGCAGGGTCACTTTGCCAGTGAGCAAGAAGTACGCTTGGCTCACTTAAAGGCATTGCAGTTTTGAGGTTGTTTCTTCAGTTTGCCTACACCATAGCAGGCACTTGTCTTAGGGTTTCTATTGCTACAACAAAACACCATCAGCAAAAGAAACTTTGGATATGAAAGGGCTTTAGTTTTTGTGTTTTTTAATATACTTCCTGGTTATAATTCGTTACCTAGGGAAGCCAGGGCAGGAAATCAAGGCAAGAGCCTTGAGGCGTGAACTGAACTGAAGCGCAGGCTAGAGAGGCTGCTTACTGGCTTGCTCAATGGACTTTCTCATGCACTGCACACAGTGAACTGGACCCTCCCCTCACCATACTCATCAAGAAAATGCACCCCAGGCCAATCTGGGTAGGACATTCTCTCAAGATATTCCCAGGCCCAAGGGACAAACTAGAATGGAAAAAGAATGAGATAGTAAGTGTTAGAAGGTTGGCAATAATTAAGGAAGCAGGGTGTTGAATGATAGAAGTGGGTGGAGGGAGAGGCAATATTAATGTTAACTTTTAGAAGCCAAGACAGAAGAAGATGATGAGCAGACATGTATATGAGCAGAGGCCATTTTGATGAAGATGCAAAGCTGCATATTTTCCCTTAACAGCCTTTATTTTCTCAGCAAGGTGAGAAATAGGACCACAGGAAATGAGAAAGGGTTTGTAGACAAACACAAGGAAAAGAGAAAATTGGAAATGCCTGCTGTAAGGAGTTTGTGTGGGTTGTCAAAATGCTGACTCACAGGACATATTAATTGTGGATTCTGGGTGATATTATCTTTTAGCTGGTGCAGAGGCCATGTAAATTTCCACCCCAGAGCTGGGCAGATTCTGAACTGACAATATGAATCGGTGACCTCACGGTATTCCTTTTCTGTCTGAGTCTAACTTTAGGAACTTATTTTCTTTCCATCTTAGCTCCACTTTGCACTCTTTCTCATTAGGCCTCTCTGATCATCTCATAATGTCCGCTTTTTTAATACTTTATGCTCTATGGTTCACACTGCCCATTCTCGCAAATGCAATGAACTTGCTGGAGAAGCCTTTGACCTTTCCAAAGCTTCCTTGTAGCTTAGCTAACACCATTGGAAAGTTGCTAGATACTACAAGCTGTGAGAGACCTGGAGGTAGGGGTGACTATGAATTAAACATTCTTCCTGGCCAGATACTCTCACAGGCTACAGGAGATGGACTTTCCAATACATTAATTATTTCAGCTCCATGGGCTGATGCTTTCCTGCAGGGAAAAGTCTCAAGACCTTGACTGCTGGACTAATGAAATTCATTCGTCCTCCACAGATAATGTAGGTACCAACTGTGTGCCATGTATTGTGGGCTTCTAGTAATACAGTGATCAAGATGAGAAAGCTTTTATAGGGACAGGAAAAGGAGGCTATCCAGCTGGAGTATGTGGAGAGGAGGTTCACCTAGTGAAACTTCAAGTTGAGACCCAATTAAGGGGTCCGGTTATGAGAACATGAAGGAATACATGTTTTTCTGAAGGAAATTAACCCAGTGGTAAATTAGCCTGTGCCAGGAACAGAAGAGTGGGTAAGAAAACCAGAGGGTAGCAAAGAAGGCTAAGAGGCAGACTGATGGGGATGATGGGACCAGGAATCTGAATTTCATTTTAATCAGGTAATTTAGAACCTGACCAAATCAGTTTAGTTTTAGGAACTCTACCAGTTCTGCAAGGGCCACGAGCATCACAAAACATCCAAAACAGAAAAACAATTTCTGGAGAGGAGAGATCATCTCACCCTAAATATTTAGTCACACATGGTGCATATGCTGAAAGCTGAGCACTGCCCTGGATTCTGAGGACTCAGAAGCCAAGACTCAGAAAAATCCCCTGATCTACAGGATATTAGGAGTTTTAACGGGGAGCACTGAGGGAAAGAAACAGTAAATGTGAAAACCCTTGGGTAGGAGCATGCTTTTATCATAAAGAAAGGCACAGATGTGAAGGAATAAAGGAAACTCAGATTGGGGGCCAGGGGAGAAAGGGGACAAAGGGTTCAATAAACTATAAAAATATTCTTCACTCCAGATAGACAGCACACATGGACCTCTCCTATGGCCATTGGTTACTAAGGAAGGTGAGGGTAGAGTCTTTATTTGTCTGTAGGGAATCCTCCCACAAAGATCATGCATGGGAAGACAGGTGCATTGAAGACTACGGCAGATGCTTTGGCTGGGATAAATGGGAATGAAAGGGACAGTGACATGGTCCAGGGATATTGAAGAAGTTGTCTGGTTATTTTTTTCTTGGCTTCTTTTAAACTCAGATGGTGTTCCGGTTCCCCTCCCCTGAATTCATCACACAGACTCTCTGCGAATAGTGAGGCCAGTTACTTTGCAAGTGAGAAGGGGGGAAATTAGGCCTAGTTATCTACTAATTCACACAGGACCTGTAGTTTAAGACAACTGGTTGTCTAATCTAGGGAATGTAATTACCAGGCTATTAATGCTGACATCTTCAGTATAACAAAGCTACCACCCATGTATTGAGACTGCTTGGGCAAAGTCCTCACATGGTAATAGAGCTGAACTACACTACAAGGAGCTCCATATTTTAATGCTATTAATGGTGGTGGCAAAAAGTAGAAAAATTCTAGAGACAAATATTGACATTACCTATACTGTAGGAAATGCCTTGATATTTGATTTGTTAGGGCCAGATGGGAATTTGCACCAGTCTGTCTCCTCCCTCATTTTGAAGTTTTTACAGAAGTCATGTAATAGCACTGATGGTAAAGATCTAGCTGATGGTAAATGGGTACAGACAGGATGGGACTTCCCCTCTGTACTATTCAATTCAATGTTCTGTTTACCTAGAGTCTTTCTCAACAGCTATTTCTTAGAACATCTGAATGCAATGCAGCTGGCTCATAGACCAAGCCATCTGCTCCAGCCTTCTGGCACTAATAGAATGCCATTACTTACAGTCATGGTCAGAAGAATCTGCAGGGTGGTAAATTGGAATGCCACTCTGTGAATTCTCTGTAAACGTTCCTTTCCCTATATCTCCCTTGGGAGTGATTCAAAACTTTCAAGACTATAAATATAGTGTCACTTGGTAGGCTGTTTGTTCCTAAAATGGAAGCACTTGGCCATGGAAAACTAGAACACTGTCACCTGGTCATTTAACACTGCTGCAAGCAAGTGCTGTAGTTTTCCTATGTGCTATAGTCGTGGTATTTAAAAACAAAACAACAACAACAAAAAACAAAACAAAACAAAACACCCATTTCAGGGAAGATGCACCGAAACCATCCCTCTCCATCCATCCCAGTGGGATCCCAAATATGAATTTTAATATGTACTTTTTAGTAGATAGTGCACATGGCAAAACCTTAGTGGGGCAGCCCTTATTCCAATCTCACTCCAAACTTAAGAGGCATGTGTGATGGCTATTCTTGGTTGTCAACTTGACCACATCTGGAATTGTAACAGAAGAAGTGTAACTGACTCCACGATGGAAGTGTGATTCATGTTGTAAACCTCAGCACATAGACAGCACCATCTGCCAAAACAAAAACAAGGACCTAATCCATCAAAGGTCCTAGTTCTGAGAAAGTCTTTAAATGTACTGACCTTGATTTTTGGCTTCTGTAGTTCTGCTTCTGGCTAACTGTTTTTGATAACTGAAGTATGCCAACCCAGAACATACTTTTGCTGCTTAAAGGGTCTCCCTTCAAAAGTCTCAGGGCAATGCTGGGGTTCTGAACACCCAGTGTAGTCATTGCCCAGACAATAAAAACTTTTTATTGGTATAAATACACGTCCCACTAGTCTTCTCTGGTGACTACTCCCTTACAGTTGAACGAACAACAATCCAGAAATGGAGGGCACATCTGTGAGAGATAACTTGCTTGGTCTGAAGGAGGTGAATCCACTTCTAGTCTGGACCTTTGATACAGGGAATCACACACTTTTGATCTGGATTTTGAGGTGAGAAGACTCGCCTTTAATCTGGGTCACACTTTCTGCTGGGAGCCTCAGTAAGAAGCCGGAAGGACTTTTGCTCTCTGCTTGCTTGTGCTTGTCTTGTTAGCAAGTTCTTTCTCTTACTGGCATTAGAGCCTACTTTTGAGGGAGTACAGGGTCTACCGAAGACCAGCTGGAGACCTCCAATGCTATAGACTAAGTGGCTTCCGAATTCTTAGACTTTCTGCTCATAGCCTGCCAATATTGAATTAGTTGGACCTAAGCCTATAGTGATTCAAATAACCCCCTTTCTATATATACAGGAAGAGACCTATTCTCTAAATTCTGCTACTCCAGAGAACCCTGACTAATACAACATATTTTGTCATTTTTATTTTCAGTTCAACCATCTAGATTGTGTTAGTAATTTATTTACTTGCCTTTGGTAAGCGCTGCTGATTTTCTTATGATCAGTGATGTTATATATCACTTAAGGGAAAACTCAGATTTTTGACGGGTAACACAGTTCACTATCTTTTTTGTTAGTTTTCTTAACCAAGGGCACTTGTTCTTCAACCTTTCTGCTATGCATTTATTCTTGCAAGAATATGGATGCTAAATTTGGGGAATTTTAAGACAGATTCACCCATCATTCACTGTCTCCACAAAGAAGAACCAAGAAAATGAGCATGCATTTACCTTTGGAGGTAGCCGACTGTGAGATTAAGACACTGGAAGCCAGCTTGAGAAAAACTAGAACTTCATATAGCTCAGAGTCCCAGGACTATAGCATAGAAAGATAAACAAAAATATCCTGGCACATATGCCCGTGCTCCATAACCAGGGAAGGGTGAAGTTTGCCTACGCATGAGTGAAGGTGAAAGAGTATCTCAGCAAAGTTATCAGAATGGGCATTGTCAGTCCAAATGGCTACTGGGGAGTTCTGCAGTCTCTAGAGGTGTGCTATTCTCGTAGAGAAACTAAAACTCGAACAATAGTTTGCATTCGGAAATGATGACATGTCATCTCCTAATGAACAGTGGGCTCTGGGTGCTAAAGCCAGGAGCCAACTTGAGAAAGGAGCTATTGCATTAATTTGGACTACTCTAGGGGCGATCAGAAGCCGTTCATATTTCCATTTCTCTGGTGGCTTGGTGGAAAGCTAACCTAATGAATCCAATATCTCCCGGCAGACTGAATCTGATTCAAAATCCTTGGGGGCCCTGTATTGCAGTTCATGGGTGTTGTGACACAGTCATGAAAGATTGCATTAAGGCCTGCAAACCCCAGAATGTCAGAGGAGCTTTCCCTCTGAGACCAGTGTTGGGGGAAAAGTCTATGTCTCCACTGTAGTCATCTTATCAGAGGCATGCAGAGGCATCCTTGAGCAGTATCACTTTTCAGGGAGACAGGCCTAAGGAGGTCTGGAGCGATGTTTTTCCCAGGTCTAGACATGGCTCATTTGACCTTGCTGCTTGGGAAGTAATTCTTTTAACAATGGAATGAGAAAAACTCCTGGGTGCGCATAGCCAGAGGAGACCCTGAGAGGAACTGTGGGTATCCTTGTGTCCAGTCTCTACTCAAAAGCTGATAAGGAGGGACATATGGAAATGGCTGCTAGAGAAAGGCCCCAGTCCCTGCCATAGCCATCGGTGTGAATATCCAGGGATCCCTGAGGTCCTACGTCTGAGTGGGTACTCACAATAACAGCAGCAAGGACTATGATCTGGTTTATGTGCACCTATTCTGACCACACACTGGGGTTCCAGCTACCATAGTCTGAAAAGCAACTGGGTTTGTACTGCTTTTTTATAAGAAGATAAGCTATTCAGTCCTCCTGTTACTACTGCTGTAACCAGTACCAAAGATACCAACAAGCAACATAACCAGCATCAACAGTGCCTGCGACTGTCCCCATTTCCCAACAGGGGTTCATTGTGGGAGTATGTAGACAGTGAGCCACCTCTCTCTCCACTCTCTCTTCTGGAACTGTTGGAACATTTCTTCTTTTGTACAGCCTGCAGAGGCAGTGAGTCTCTCCAATTCTAGCATAATACATACGATGTCCAAAATCATTACTAGAGGCTTTAAGCAAATCCTACACGCTCACTTCTATGTGAAAATAAATCTAACTTTGTATCATAAACCTACACCCTCAAGGCAGAGCTTCAGAAGAAAGCCATTTACTTAGAAGACCATCTGATAAAGTTACCCAGAGAAAGCTGATTCAACAGATAGAGAAATCTCAGCATAAGAAGGTGAGGAGCGCTGCCAACCAAGGTGCTGTTAGAGCTCCAAGAAAGTGCTACTACGCTCCAGTAGCAGATTCCAAAGAAATGTAAATGGATTCACTGCCTGATACGAAATTTAGCAAGAAGACTCATAAGAAGCTCGATGAACTTCAACAAAGTATAGACGTAGAGTTAAATAAAATCAAAAGCAATATGGGGTATGATTAGGAAAGTCAGTGAAGAGACTGATTTTGAAAAGGAACCAAATATAAATCTTGGAAATAGAAAGGCCAGTAAGATTTTTTTGGGTTTTTGTTGTTGTTNTTGTTGTTGTTGTTTGTTTTTGTTTATTTGTTTGTTTGTTTGTTGTTTTTGAAAAGGAGAAAAGAACAAGGACATCATCTGAAATCATTGGGATATTGTTAAATGAATGAACATCTGCATAACTGGAATTGCCCAAGGTGAAGAGATAAAGATTAAAGACACAGGAAATTTACTCAGTGAATAATATCAGAAAAATTCTCTAGTGTTAGGAAACACATGGGCATCTATGTATAGGAGGTTATGGGATACTAGACAGACATAGCAGATGTGATGGGTCCAGCTGTCTCATGCTGCTGCCACCATGCTTTCTCCTCCTAGATGGACTGCATCCCTTCTTAAGCCGTGAGCCACTGTACAGAATAAGAGTCATTATTTTGCCTTCTGTTTCTAGCTGCAGAGTCTGTAATGGTGCGGAGGGCATGGCAGCAGAGGGCTAGGCAGGGTAGGATGGTAAACTGCACATCTGAAGCAGAGAGAATGAACTGGAAGTGAGGGGAGGCTATGCCAAATCCCATATCAAGTGACACAATTTCCCTAGCAAGACTGCATCATCTCACTGAAAAGCATCACCTACAGGTAGCAAGTGTCCGAACACAGGAGCTTAGGAAGGAGTATTTCCACTCAAATCACCACATAAAACATCACACCAATAGACTGGATAGATACAGAAAAATCATTTGCAAAAATTCAGTGATAGTTCCTAATAAACCCCCTATATAAATTTAATTTAGGAGGATAATACATCAATATGAGTTTTATAAGTCTATTACATGGAGATATATACCCACAATTTATATATATGGAAAACCCACAGCTATCATCTTAGTGAATTAGAAAAGTATGATAGCATTTTCTCTAAAATTAGGAACAAATCAAGAGTGCTTACTCTCACAGATGTAATCCAAACATGATGATAGAAATTTTAGCTGGAACAATTAGAGAGAAGTGTGTATATTCAAATTAATATATGTTGGTAGATATAATTTTATATGTAGGGGAAAAAAACACTGCCAAGAGAATATTAGAAATGACAAACCAGTTTAGGAAAGTAGTAGTTCTGTGATGTGAAAGTGGAAGGGCAGATTCAGGGGGTGGAAGATGGGGAGCAGGGTGTGTAATGGAGAGTCAACCCAAATTAAATTAAGTATGAATGAACTCTCATAAGAAACCTGCTGCGGTGCAAGCTAATTTAAAAAGAACATAAAATATAGATTGTAAATATATTTATATCAGTTTATTTTACAACTTAAAACAATCAATATACATAAAATCAAGCCAGTCAAAATTCCAGCATGTATTGGATCAGAGAGAAGCTCATAAGGGCCCACCCCTAGCCAAGGAGCTGTTGGCAGTACAAGTAGCTCAGTGGGGGGAGACTCATTCTCTTTTAGGGTTGTGGCTACTGGTAGGTTGGTAATGCTCCAGTGGATGGAACCAAACCCATGCACATATGGGCAGCACTAATTAGACACAGTGGGAAATAAAGAGAAAGAACAAATAAAAGTAGAAAAAGGAGGACATGGTAGGGAGATGCCCTGGGGTGGCACACGAGGAGGTAGGAGGCAGAGAAGAGGGAAAGGGTGCGCCAAAGCACATGGATGGATGGATGGATGGATGTAGGAAATTATCAAAGGATAAATATATTTTGAAAAATCAACATATGAAAACCAGCAATTTTTACATATATCAACTCATGAAGATGAGTCCATCAATAACAAAAAGAATAAACCGATGTGGGCACAAACTTGAAGTGAAAAATCTCACTAATGGCAATTGTAAAGCACTTAAAGACATTGAAGAGGTCACAACAAAGCGACCCATGAAATTCCTCATGTTCATGGATTAGAAATAACATTGGGAAAACGTTCCAAAGCAAACTATAGATTTAATGTGATCCCCATCAAAATATCAATAATATTTTTCCCCAAATTTAGGGGGGAAAAGTCCTAAAATTCAGAAGTGCAAAAGATCCCAAACAACCAACGACATTCAGAGCAGTGAGAAGAAAACCAGAGGAATTATCGGGCTGACTTCCAGACCTACAATATCCATCATCGTCAAGTATGTGTTAGGTTTCAGACTTGGGACAAATGACAGAGGTGTCTAGTTAGCATATCAAGGAGGACCTGCTTGTTAGGGTCTCCCTGCAATTCCACAGTCTCTACCTGTTACAGGGCCCTCTAGCTGACACCCTGACCCTGCCCTAAAGTTCTCCAGTCCTGGGGCAGTACTATCTTTCCCCAAGCTGTCCTTCCCTATACAATCCAACCATTTTGGTTACCTGGCTGCTATAGCTGGCTTTCCTTATTCCCTTCTCCTTTCCCTTCCTTCCCCCCCCCCCATCTCTTCACATGGTATAGCTCAGTCTGATCGTGTCCTCTCTGGACGCTTCCAGAAGCTCTGGCTCCTGCCTCTGCTCCCACGTATCTATAATAAACCTCTTCCACCATACCTAGGAGCAGTCACGTCTTTTCCTTTTTATTTTTATTATTTTCATTCAGCACTAAAAAGAGACATGTAGACTAGTGGGACAAAAAGAGTCCTGAAAGTGAACCTATGCATTCCCCCCAACTAATTCTCACAGAAGGTACCAAAATGCATCCTGGAGAAAGGACAGCTTCTAAAACAAATGGTGCTTAGAAAGAAAAACACCCACCTGTGGAAGATTGAAACTTGGCCCTGTTCTTCTCTCTGGACCCAAATGGATCAAAGATCTAAACTAACTGGAGATCTGAAACTATCTGAATAAAACATGAAGAGAATACTCTAAGATGTTGCACTGATGGTTATCTTTTTGTGACCCTGCACAGTCCTCAAAACAAAAGCAGAACTTGAAAAATGAGCCAGGTCAAACACAACGGTTCCTGAATAGCAAAGGAAACAAGAGAGTGGAGCCAGCCTACAGAATGGGAGATAATGCTTGCCAGCTATTCATTTTACAGAGTTAACACCCTGAATACATGAAGGACTGGAAAATGTATCAATAAAAAGGTAAGACAACTGATAAAAACTGGCAAAATGCTGTGCCCCCTTGTTCCTTGCCACCTGAGGCAGTTGGCAGAACTGGCCCCAGCAGTAATGAGAACGGGTGAGCTGTCTCTACCCCTCACCAGCTATGGGCCCTGTACCTTGCTTGGACTGCGAAGCAGAGCTGACTCTAGTGGTGGCAGGACAGGTGAGCTTCCCCCAAGGGCAAGACTGCTGGAGAGCTGGCCCTGCCACTCATCTGCCATGAGGTGACATGTATACAGGGGTGATGTCCTTCCCACCTCATCCCTCACCACATGGAGCAGTCAGTTGGGAGAGCTATCCCTGTCCCCTCATTGGGTGTAGTACTCCAGATAGCAGGCACTGCAGCTCACCTGGGCAACGCAATGAAGCAGGAACCTGATGAAGGCATAGGCGAGCCTACCCTGAGCTGAAGAGCAGTTCCTGCCTCTTGCTGGCTGTGGCACTAGGGAGAGTGAGCCCCACACTTCAATTGGACAGCACAGTAGAGCTGACTCTGCTGGTCTTGGAGCAGGTGAGCTAGTTCACAGGGCATGAGAGCAAGAGGGCTGATTTTGCCTCCTGGTAATGGCAGTATCTCGGTGGCTGGAGTAGTATTGGAGACCTTGCCCTGGTAGTGTGGAAAAGGGACAGCCAGCAACCTGACCAGGTCAGCTACCACTCAGGCCCAGATCAAAGGCTCCGAGTTGGCCCAGCCCAAAATCTGTATCATCTATGAGCAGTTGGGATTCATGAAAGGGCCAGTCCTGCTGATCTAAAGCTGAAGGATCTTCATGATACAGACAACAACAGGATAACCAGGAGGAGTCCTGGTGAGGATCTAATATTGATGGTGTCACAGAAGCCAGAGACCTTGAACCAGACCAATGAGGCATTGTAATGAACATTTGCAAGTAAAGATGTATGGACAGAGGGGTATACTATGGGTCACACTGTGACATATTACAGCTTCCATGAAGAGGTGTAGTGTGAGTGTGTTATTGGGGGGGGGGAAGGGGAGAGACTATAAGGGCAAAGGGTGGATATTGAGGATGGGGAGACGAGTGGGACTGGTATGCATGATGTGAAATTCACAAGGAATCAAAAAAAAAAAAAAAAAGGTAAAAAAAAAAAAAAAAAAAAGCTGGGCAAAATAATCCAAGCAGTATTTTATTAAATGGGGCAATAAACATGCTTACTAAATATATGAAAAACGTTC
>NC_034592.1:124996731-125014452 GCF_900095145.1 Mus pahari | reverse complement strand
GGAGGGGAGGAGAGGAGAGGGACTCAGAAATGTCCCAAATGTTTGAGAAGTAAATTGTAGACACTGTTGGTGGGAATAGAAATAAATTCTGCCTCTACAGAGAGCAGTAAGGATAATCTTTAGCAAACCAAAAATAGATACACCTTATGATCCTGGTATCCCACCCCTGAGTGTATTTCCAAAGGAAATAAAATTAGCATACAGATGAGTACCTGCATGCTGATATGAATCGTGGCTATTCACACTAAATAGCTTAGATGGGGTGTGTGTGTGTGGGGGGGGGGATCAGCCCACCTGCAGATTCAAGGAAAGGAAATAGAGTATACATGTATAATGGAGTATTAGTCAGTCATAAAGAAAAATGGATAGAACTGAAGAGCACCTGGTAAAAGAAATAAGCCAACCCTGGCAGAGGTGCTGCCTGCGATTTTTTTTTATGGACAGAAGCTTAAAAATAGCTTGAAAGCAGAACTGTCATTGCCAGGGATTGGAAATGGTGGGGAGGGGAGGTGGGAACAAGGGTGGTTAGACAGGATCTCCACACTGTATGCATGAAGAGTAACATCACAGTGCAGCTCATTAATAGGTACAAATAACGTGTTAATAAAAAAAAATGGAATATAAGCAGTATATTTTACTTTATAACCGCACTAAAGCCAAATAATTTATCTGAACATTAAAACTAAGAAAATGCGTTTGTATAATAAAGACTATAATCAGATATTAAAATATTCCACTCATGCTTTATTCATCAACCTGCATATCACATTTGCTAAGCAGCCAATTACCATTTTAGCCAGTGGGAAGCCAGGAAGGCCAGAGTCACCCCATGGGGGCGGGGGGGGGGCTGGAGGGGTTTCAGCTGAGTTTCTCAACCTTGGCTGCATAATGGAAATACCTAAGGAGATCTAAAACATGTTGATACCTGCTCCATCCTGAGCCTCAGACTTAACTGACCTAGTGCATAGTCTGCTGGTAGGGGTCTTGAAAACTCACTAGGTAATTTTCATTAACAATCAAAGAACAGACACATCTGGTCAGAACAGAACAGTAAAAAAAAAAAGCACTCACTCCTAGGCTTTCCAGTGATGGAGGAGACCAGGGAGAGAGGAAGGAGACAGGCAGAGAGAAAAGTTCCCTTCTAAGGGCTAGGAAGAGGCTTTCCCCCTCGTTCTCACATTTGGCACATGCATGCAAGGAAAGGGCTCCCCTATACCCAAAGCTCATCCCCTATACCCCATCTCATCCCTAATACCTAAACTCATCCCCTAAACCTAAGCTCAGAAAACTGGCCATTACCAAAGCCCAGGTTGAATTCTCAAGATCTCATACTTGCCAGTGATCAGAATATGCCCATTTGTCCCAGACAAAACACCAGGCATAGAGAGCTGATGGTGCTACCTAGAGACTTTGCCTGGATAGTCACTAAGGTGTGGAGCAAGCAGTCCTAAACAAGATCGTCGTCATGTTAATGCCATGCAGACTTCATTTGATACATCTCCATGGCACACAATCAGTGTAAATAAAGTGTGGTCCCAGGGATGGTGAAATGGGAACCTGGATCTTAAGAGTACAGGATGGACGACAGTCTGGAATCCATCACTCCTCTTGCTCCACATCACACTCCACACAGGCTGTTCCTAGAGTGGATATTAAGGCAGGGCTATTTGGGGCTTAGTTTTCTGCAATGGTCTCTGGTGCTTTGCTTTCAACACCTTCTTACCTTGCAACCTTCCAGACTCCAGGACGCCTCAGCACACCAGCTTCTATTTTAGATTTTGACAACTGGGACACTGTGTCTTCCCTGCACACACCTTTCAGGAACCTGATGATTGGTTTGACTTCCCAGCTCTATGTGTGATCTGTTTGTGCCCTGTAGCTGTGATCTGGTGGCCTTCAGAAAATGCCACATCGCTAGTATTTGTTCCTACAGCCTCACTGACAGAGGGAGGGCTGGCAGCATCTAGGTGAGGACTCAGTAGCTCAGATCCCCAGTTCCTAGCCCCACCCACGGCACCAGATAGCCTCACACCCGTCAGTGTGGTTCTGACATGAGTTGACATAAACCATTTTTTAATTTCATTTGGGGCAAGGCATTCCCTCAGGAGCTTGCTTGGTTCAGTTTATTCAGTAATTCTTGCCTCCGTGGCCTTCCTATTGTTTAAAAAGCACTAGCTTGGTTTCTGAAAGGAAAACAGTATGGGGGGGGAGAAATATCTAGATTTTGAAAATACCATTTAAGATGTGTTGAGAGAGCATAGTTGCTGGCTCTGGGATTCTAAGTCTATGCCTCACCAGGCTGCTTTTATTCCAGTTCTGAAACAGTAATCATAAAGCATCCAGGCTCACAGGGCCCAGAGAATGATCAGAGGAAGTGACGGCCAGGGGATTCTAAGTCTGTCTCACATGAGGAACAGAAATGATGGTGCATCCTAAAAGCATTTTCATACCTTCAAGACATCAGGGAGTACAATCTCATATACATATTAGGGACCCTGGTGAGTGGGGTGGGTGTTGATCCATTTGGGAAGACTTTCAGAGATTTCCTCGGCACATAGCTGAATGCAAAATCCACATTAAAGAAGGCAAAGCCCAAGGCAGTTTAAAATAGTAAGGCTCTGACATCCTCATGCTGCTTTCTGCAACTTCGGTTGTCAGGGCATAGCTTTACAAAACACCAGCTCTATAGGTAAAATAAGATGGCATGATAAGACATCATTCTTTCATACTCTTTGGCCACTGTGGCTGTGATCACTGGCATGTACTAAGATAGGAGAGTAGCCTCTATAGGATTTGGTACCCACAACAAAAAGTCACAAGGCACAGGTCCAACGGGAGACCTCTGGTCAAGGTCCTTTGAAGGTCAGCTTTCTGCAGTTAAGTGCGGTATGGTGCTGGCAGGTTGATCCAAATATACCAGTGCCAACATCAAAAGCCCACCTATCTCTTCCCCTTGTCTTCCTCCCTTCTGCTCTTTTTTAAGATGTGATTTTTATGACTAATAATCCTATAATTAATGACGCCAAAGATACCAATAATTATGAAGATTATGAGGAGGCAAGATGCTTAACTCCATCATTTAAAATGAACAGGGGAATACAACTTACTTTCCTATCCTCTTAGATGGAACTCATTAGGAATGACACAGGATGATAAGAATCCCAATTGTCTTTCTGAACAGTTTCTTGCAGGCAACTGATTTGTCAGGATCTAGGTGTCTGCTTGCCCTCAGCTGGTGCTTCTGAGAACATGGATCATTTGGAGATGCTGAGAGCCCTGACAGAATGGGCGGTGGAAAGAATGACACAGATTATGGTAAAGATGTTTCTGCTTGTGTTCTCTCAAATGCCACGATTCCAGCAGCAACAAGTGGAAGAGTTTGAGTAAATCGAAAAAGCAGCTGCCAAGTGCAGAATGAAAGATAAACCCCAAATCTCTTAAGCTGACAAGCAGCTGAGCTCATAGCCCCCCGTGATGTTTTGCTGAGTTTCCCTAGAAATGTTGACTGCCATTCTCAGTTATGTATCACACATGCTGTGGTATGTACTTCCTGGAACATAACCATGAGTAACAAGCGGGAGGACATGGAGCTGCCTCCATCAATGGTCCAGTTCCTAGGGTTGCAGGCCCTCCTCTGTGCCCCATTTTGAGATTTGTTATTATTCTTATATGAGAGCAGAATCTACTGCAACAGATAGAAACACCACATCTTCATGAAGCCAAGGGGAAGAGAGACATTTTTCTTGATGGTTGCATTTCTTCAATGAGACCTCATGGTCAAAGACATCAACAGCTAGAGGAAATTGGCTAGCCTTCCAGCTTGGGCACATTTAGAAGATAGAAGTAGCTAAGCTGTCTATCCAACACCCTCACCATCCTACATAGTACCTACAAGGATTGCAGTGGTTCTCAGCCTTCCTGACGTTGTGACTCTTTAATGCAGCTCCTCCAACCATAAAATTATTTTCATTGCTATTTCATAACTGCAATTTCGCTACTCTTATGAATCATAATGAAAGTATCTGACGTGCAGGATATCTGATATGCAACTCTCAAAGGGGTTGAGACCCACTGGATTAAGGGAATACTGGCTGAGGAGTTAGAGGTAGTAAGTAACCTTTGATCTAGTCTTAGATTCCTCACTGTTGAAATAAAAAGGCGACTTTGTCCTTTGACTTGGGGTATGGGCATTTATGTAGAACACAGATAACCACAATAATTAGCCCCGAATGAGCGTTAACCATGTGTCTTATACCACTGGTAGAACTTTACATATGTTACATCATATTGCTTTGATAACCAACATAAGTTTGGCTATGTATACAGGTTTTTTTTGTTTATTTATTTTTGTTTTGTTTTGTTTTTTTTTTTTTTTTAGTTTGTTCTGAGAGAGAAGTTGGCAAATCTGGCTTACATAGGAAAGTGCACAGTCAAGAAAAATCAGTGTTTGAAGACCGTGTACTGTTTGTTAGAGCTGTATGTAATAAGGAGAAATGAATTAAGCGCCCGCCAGGCAGATAATATTTTCAGGGACTTTTGCCACGTTGTCCCGGTTTGTTTTACTTTCTTCTGCACGGGAGAACCGAGGTCAATCAGCAGATGCTTCAGGAAAGAAGCCGAGCTTCCTGATGAATACTGAAAACCATCTGAGGATGGAAGACCCACTCTAAACAGCAAGGAGTTCTCCATTGCACACACCCCTTGATAGATGCCATACGTACTGAAAATCTGAAAAGAAAATCACAGAGCCCAGGGCTTTCAGAGGGCGAGGTGTGGAGCTAGGCAGTTCCACTCCTTACCATCTCTGAAAGGAGCTGAGCTGAACTGCAATACCATTCTGTATTCAACACGTAGGGTAGCATCTCAGAGAAAGGTGGAAACACGTTGGGGCAAGGGAGAAAGGATGTAGAAAGTTACACAATGTGCCTCAGTCTTCATCCCACCGGTGAGTGGTGAGTGGAGATGTAGGACCCTGGCCAGGGAAAATTGACTTTTCACACCTGAAGGTTTTGAAACTTTACAATAGAGCATCTTAGAAAAATTTCACAATGTGAGGGTCTGGTCCCAAAGTTCTCTGATTAAGCACAGCTGTTTGAAAAAAAAAAAAAAGTGGTACAAACTAGTTCTGAGCACGTTGGCAGTGGTCATACTGCCCTGTGGACTACTTCACAGAGATATTGCCTGTGTATTTTGGGGACACTGCAGCATCCATTCACTAATCATCCTTCTACATTGTTGTTGTTATGAAGTGACGGCTGTGCGGGTAGTGACTTCTCTGCTCTCAGTCTTATTCACTCTGTAACAATCCTATGTGTTTCTGGAACTCAGAATGACTTGTGTCTCTCGGCTGAGACAGTCTAGCAACTAGAGGGGAGCCTCATCATTCTCTATTATCAGCCATCCTTCAATGCAAAAACATTTATGAAAAGCCTCTATAAAAGATTACATTTTTATTTGTTACACCCACTGAGAACATTCATCCTGCATTCATCTTCTTGCAAGTCAAGTTTTGCTTCAGACCTTGTCATGTGTTGACGATAGCAGTAAATTAATCGCTCAGTCGTCGGAGTCTGCCTGGCAAGTCAACTTCCCGTCCCACTCTGTTGGCACATTCCGGTTTTAAAAGGAGCCTTTCTCTGTTCTGACTGTGAGGTCCTCTGTAGCTGTGGTGTATGTGTCCGGCCAGTCTTCAGAATTGCTGTATCTCTAGATCTCTGCATCATCGCTCAAAGAGGAACTGATTAGTGAACCCAGGACAAGGAGAGGCATTCTAATCAAGCATTGCCGCTCATTCCTCTTATGGCAATTTACAAAGGAAAGTCTCTTCTCCCAAGCCTTGCTAATGGGCACCCTTCATACCTGACACCTGAGTTCCAGCCTCCTTCTGGGAGGCGTGGGGCATGTGTGTGTGTGTGTGGGGGGGGGAATACATATTACCTCTCCTAGTGAGGCCAGGTTTCTCCAGCATTCCACGTGCAGCATGAGCATCGCAGACTTAGGCTCTGTTTCACTCCATTTTAATGAGAACAGAGTTTAATTTAAGTCTCAAACATTTGCTTTCTCCCATAGATGGGAGCAAAAAGGGCTAAGGCTATGGGATCAACACTGCCATACATATGGCTATTCAAAATTCAAGGGTCACCGCCACTCAAAGGTAGGGTGCAAATCTGAATTGCAGCTAATTAATTTAGTCTTCATTATCAACTGTTCTGAACCACAAAGGAAACTCACCAGCTATTTTCCAATGACCAAGGGATTAAAAAAAAAAAAAGCTGAGTGAAATGTCTAAGAGACTTAGCAAACAAACTGTTGGCCATTTTGGTGATATCTTAAGGCTCCCCGAAATGCACCCTATGATTGAAATCAATTAAAAGGAGCCAAAGGCTGACCTGTTGAAGACAAAGAGCTTAAACATCCCACCTACCCAATAAAGGTCCAAAAGATCCCAAAGCCCTTGGAGGGAGGCCTCATGAATACTCTGAGAATTTTTAAATGCCCGAAGAAGGGGGGATGTGAGGAAGAGAGGGCTCTCTGCTTCTGAATAATAGTGGCTCTCCTGTGGTTAGGCACAGCCTTGAGGATTTGCTTTTCAAGCTCTTTATTGAAATTGCTCAGGTCTTTTAACAGATCTCCTGTGAGGACTCAAAAGCCTTAAGCTAATTACGCTTGGCTGAGATATGCTTGATGAGATGGGAAAAACAGAGAGCTTTTGAAAGGGTGAAAAATCTCTATCCATCTGCTGGTGGTCTTACGGAAAGAATAATGGAAGAGAGGTGGAGGGCAGCCAGCCAAGGTAGGGAGGCAGAGGACTCCTTTAATTACAGGGTCAATGAGACCATTACCGCTTGGAATGCTGGGAAAGACCAGCCAAACAAGCTCCGGGAGCTGGGTAGCAGCAGGAGCAGCAGTGCTTAGCTGAGTAAGCCCAGTAGAGGACGGGAGCCACAAACACGATGGATTTGGAGGAAAGAGAATGTGATGGGCTTGGAGGAGAAACTCACTTTAAATTAGAAAGGGCAGCGGAGAAAGGAGGAAGGCTCTTAAGTTTCACAACAGAGCTCCTTCCCCCCCTCCCCCCTCCCGTTATCTTTGGTCCTCAAAGGCAGTTGCAGATGGAGCCCCAGTGACGTAGTTCTTTCTCTCTGGTGACAGTGAGACAGTTGCTTCTGTTATCCTTGGCAATGCAGGTGAACAGCCCGCATTTGGCTTTCAAATCAATGCCCCAGGTGTTGACTCAATATGGAGAACAGCTTATGTGTGTCTCTCTAAGCTCACTTTGGCTTTTGAGTTTTTTTTTTTTTCTTTTTCTTTTTCTTTTTAAAAATAACTAATCCCCTCAAAATTCAGCCGAGAAAAGTGCTTGAGTTTGGAAGACAAACTGACTCAAAGAGAACGGCTTAGACAGAAACCTATTTTATTTTGAATAGGCTAGCTCTTGCAAGTTGAACACCATATGTCCCCAATTCTAATTTATTTACTTTTTTAAAACTCTTGTAAATTAAACACCACTTTTGTTCTCATAACTCCCTTTTCCTTCTATGTATGAACACGAGCGAAACTACCAGAATAATGTGGATTCAGCCCATTTTGTTCTTCACTGCTTATTTTCTGTTCAATGAGGCCAGAGAAGAAGAGCTTTGGTGTCACCAGACTTTCCGAATACACAATTCACATGTGTACGGAGCATATTTTAAAACATCCAAGAGCTGCAAATAAACAGTGTTCTTCTCCTGTGTCTTCACTGGGTACTATGGTATGGCCTGTACATGCAAGGAAAGGTTGGGAGCTACTGACCTTGCATGTTCTGTAGTCTTTCACTCATGCTTAAGTCCTGATGAGAGGGGAAATATCTGGAGGAAAGACTCTTTTATTGGCTCTCTGCTCATGGATCAGTCAGACTGTGAACGGTTTCTCTGTTACATCAAAGGAATGGACTTAGGAAAAAGAATTCCACCAGATCCAGAATGGGTAAGGGTAACACACCCACTTCCTATCTCCTCAGATGATGATGATGATTATTATTATTTTGTCCAAAAGTTGGGATTTTTTTTTTTTTTTTTTTTTTTTTGGATCCAATTTTCCTCATCCCATAATAGAATGAGAAACTGTCTTATAGCAGAGTGGAGATAACCTGGGGCCCAATTCCTCTGCCACCCGAAGAAAGGACTGATTGGCCTGATGATAGCTAAATGTACACATGTTGTAGCCTTTGTCTTGTGGATTTTTCTGAAATTATAAGATGCCCCTGGCATTGGGAGAGTCAGGTCTGGAAATTAGACTGCATTTTTTTCCTGTATGGGTTCCTTGCCTTTTAGTTTCTTTAAGATATAGGGGAGTTAAGTGGTAGATTTATGGACCTAACTGAACACTTACCTTTGGCCCTACCTCTAGGTCCTGGGAGTCCACAGTGATGCTCAATGAGCGAGCGTTTGCATCTGTAGTGCCTGCTGTGAGTTAGCTGGTTTGAGGGATGCACCAAGGCTTCTCCAGTTCTATAGGTATGGTTCTCATATCAGCAGCATCAGAGTTACTCAGGGTTTTGCCATAAACACACAACTCGTGATAGGCCTCTGTTTTCAGACCTATTAACTCAGAAACTGGAGAATTAAGTCCCAGCTTGCCCATGCTTATTGGGTGATGTGACTCAACTTGGTTGGAAGGTCTGCCCCTTAATGTGGGGATGCGTCTGTGGGGGATGGAACTACTATTGCCAGGGAAGTATGGACTATGAGCCTCATGCCTAGGCATTTCTCATGTCCTGCTTTCACTGTCTTGTCTTTAGGCTACGGAAATACAATTTGCCAGATATAAATTTGGAATTGCATACAAGGTTTACATGGTCTAAGACTTAGTGACATCTTAATGGCCTCACAAGCCATGATTCCAGAAAGAATCTACTTGGGGCAGAGATTAGGAATTTGCATATCTAGTGAGTTCCCAGACATGGCTGATGCCATGTGTTGCTGATTCCAGAGTCACATGTTGGGATCTACCACTGATGGATCAGTTTCCCCATCTTTGACTTCTTGTATGTCTGTCCATCTGTTGTGTTTCCTACCTTAAGCTGGGTGTCTTGAACAGATGAAAGTTGGATCCATATTTGTGTGACAAAGGGGGTTTCTTTGTGATTCACCCCTCCATCAAGCTTGACTTTGTTCAAAAGCTCACCCACCCACCAAGATATGAAAGTAGAGAGAGAATAAATTGGTATGTTTCCTTTCATGGTTGTTCTGGATTTTGATGCAATGTACTAGAGTAGCAGCGCTAAGTTAAAACATGGACAAGACCACCAATTTTCTCATGAGATAGTGGTGTCTTAAGATTTGATGCCAAAGCCCACCAAGACCTATAGTATTGGAACCCTGGAGGCAGTGCCTAGGAATCTGCATTGCAATTAGCACTCTTTTGCACTTTTACATTTGAGAGCCACACTGATGGAATCTATTAGCTATACCTGTTGCTATTTTAGCATTAATGTATGAGAGAGCTAACATTTACTGTGACTGCAGCAAATAAACAGACTAGAGATCACCCTTCTGACCAGCAGATGATGACACTGAGAAGCTAGGTCATAATAATGAATACACTGCCTGTTTTAAAATATCATACAGATCCCCAAGTAAAATAAAGATTTGCAGATCTCTTCTTTTCTGGAAAAATCTACTAATTCTCAGTAATCAATGAACAATTTAGACAATCCTGGCCTTTTTAGTTAGAAGAGTCCACACTGAGAGATAGCACTTGTATTCTCATACTCTTGCAATTTACCACAGGTCTAAAGGAGGCCAGGGTTTGAAACAGGCCTTGCAGAGCTAAAATCAAGGTGTTGGGGCTTTAGGAAAGATGCCATTTCCTTACCTGATCTGGTACATAGAAGCCATTTACACACCTGTTGCATGATTCCCTTGCTCCATCTTGGAAGCTGTCAGCCTCACCCTCCGGAGCTTCCATCCACACAGCTCCTTCCCCTACTCAGACTCTCTCCTGCGTGTCTCTCTCTCTCTCTCTCTCTCTCTCTCTCTCTCTCTCTCTCTCTCTCTTACAAGCTTGTGATTATGTTGGGTTCACCTGGGCATACCAGGTTCTGCCCATCTCAAGATCACTAACATTATCACACCTGGAAACACATAGCGTAGTCACAGGTTCCGGGCGTTAGGGCTTGGATGTCTTCTGAGTGCCATATTTGGTTTCCTGATGGGAATCCTTAGCGTATCTCTCAGTCCTACATTTTCCTCATGACTGACTGAAATGTTTACTCTATCCATTGTGAGAGTATGGAAGATTTTTTTTAAGACAGCTTTCTGCACTGTCAATCTTAAAGTCTAATTACTGGTTACCTCTTCAAAAGGCAAGAGTTTAACAGATAAAAATATTTTTTTTGTATACTCTCATAGGTAGTCTTAATTACTGGATTTTTTTGAAAACTTTGTTTTATAATTGTGTAATGGTTTCTACAGTATTTTGTTCATCAGAAAATAAGAAAAATGTGGCAGATTGTGAAATGTTGACTATAATTTTGACAAGTCCTCCCTGAGCTTGGAATTGTAGGTTAATATTAAAAATATGATGAACACATAATCCTGAATGTTACTTGAACTAATTTTTTAAAGACCAGGTCTCACTATGTAACCCTGATTGACCTGCAACCACTGTGTAGGGTAGGTTGGTGAACTCACAGAGATCCACCTGCCTCTTCCTCCTGGGATTAAAGATGTATACTATCACACCTAGACTTGAGGAACTGTTCTTATAAGTATACAATCTGTAAACATTTTAATTATGATTAAAATTTAAGAAATAGACTAAATGTGAAAAATCAAAAATAATATTCTGTGAAATATGTCTTTAGGGAGAATATTTACAAAGCTAAGTGCAGTGGAACCTATCTTTGATCCCACAGTCTTAGGAGCTTCTTGAGTTGAGACCAACTTGGGCTACACAAAGATGCTGTTAGAGAGAGGAGAGAAAGAGAGAAAATAAAAACCATATAGCTTCCCTCATTCTTTCTTATCTCTTTACAGTTATTTAAAATATAACCTTGATTAAAACTGGGGCAAATGAACTATAACAAGTCTGAAAATGTATTGAGTGGCTTCTAAAATAAAATGTAAGTTCTAACAATAGCATATTTATCATTAGACACTGGACTGTTCATCCCAGCAGTTCATGTTGAAATAAGGCAACTGCACACAGTCAACCTGAACCCCTTCCTATTGTTGAAGGATGCATGCACCTCCTCTCTCTCTCTCTCTCTCTCTCTCTCTCTCTCTCTCTCTCTCTCCTTTTAATCATTGAAGCAGATGTCATAAAACAAACGCAGTAAAACACTCAGGCGGCAAGATCTCTAATTGTTTCCATCTTGATTATAAAAACAAATCCTCACAGTGAAATAAATGAAAAAAATAATTAACATTCAAAGTGCTCCATGTACCACCTGTTCTCTCCACCGCTGCGCTGTGCTGAAATGGAGGCACCTGACTTATAAACGGCAATGGGAAGAAAGTGAGTTTCCTCCTGAAGCTCAGAGAAAAGTAGCACTTACATTTGAATTTCAAATCAGGGTTGTACCTTTTGTACAATCTGTGGGGTTTGGAGGGTCCTACAGCTGATGATTGAAGTGAAATCATGTTTTCTAAAGCCATGTGCAATAAATAATCTGTCCAAAATACACAGTATTTTGGGGCTGTTTCTATACTTAATAACCAACAAGTTTTATTTAAATAAATGTTGAGCTTCTAACTCCAACCAACATCTGACTTTAAGGTTACCTTTTTCAAACTGTATGCAGGGACATATTAAATTCAGAGGGGACAATATTTTAATATTTGTAGCCAAAAGTATAAAATGACCATATTTGTTTTCACATCCACATTATTATACTCTCCATCTGCCTTGCCCACTTACATTATTGAGTATCCCGCACTGGGACTCTGACTCTAATGGCTGGCCTCTCCATACATATGGCTGGCTAAGGCCTTTAGTTCAGAGATATAGTCAAAGTCTTACTTTTGTCAGGCTTAGAGAAAGCACAACCAGTTCAGTGGAAGTAGGTGGAATCCCTTTTTATGTATAGTTGAAAAGAAATACTGTTCAAAGGAAATTCAAGATGTTATTCTAAGAGAGAGCAAGAAAGAAATGTCTTGACTAACAAAGGCAGCTCAAATAAAGACAGTGCATTTCAGAGCACAGTTGCATGGGCACCTGATATCAATGTGCCCTGAAAGGCCTAGAGCATGCTGGAGGCCTAGAGCAGGTTGCTATAGGAAACTGAGCATGGAAGGTAGCATCAGAGGGAGCCATTGTCTTCTACTCTACCAGCTTAGGGAGTGATGTGGAAGGACCAAGGTTGCATGGTATTGAGGTGCTAAGCCACTCCGAGGTAGACATCTCAGTTATATGCACACTTAACTGTCAGTGTTGTCAAAGACTTCATTATTTAGGGCACTTGTACTAAAAGGCTTTGATACAAGATTTTGAATAATATGAGCTACGTTTCTATAAATGCTACAAGTTGGGCCCCAGCAAATTTTTTTTTTTTCTGTAAAGAGCCAGGTAGTAAATGTTTCAAGATTTGCATTTTCCCATAAAACTTTATTTATGGAGCTTGAAATTTGAATTTTATATAACTATATATGAGTGCTATACAAAAGCAGTGGAGTGCAATAAATGTAATATTTTATGGTCTTTACTGTCTGTGGTCTATAATTTAACATGAGAAAACACAGGAATCGATGAAGAAAACCATCTGTCTGTATTTGAGCTGCCAGCAAGTCTTCAGGTCGTTTTACTCTTGAGGACAACCTCTTCATGCTCCTACTCTAGCCCTGAGATTTCGCCTCTGCTTTTGCACCATGGTCTTTCATGTGTTGCCCAAAGAGTCAGAAACCAATCTGATTTTCAGTCAAAAATGGCCTCAAGAGGCAAAGTCATTAAATAATCATCAATAAGATACAGCATTCATAAATGTTTATGTACCTATCATTGGAGCATCTATATATGCAAAGCACATAGTAACATGATTGACATGTAAAAGAAACAATAATATATTAACAATCGGGAACATTGATATACCAACCTTAGCTCTGAAATTGGCTAAGAAGGGGGTTATTATAAAATGACTATAATGTGTACTTGTAGCTGGTATAACAAGTAGCAAGAGACAAAAAGTTGGTGTGGGGTAAACTGTAGGACCGGGAAAGGCAGCCTGGTTTCTGGTTGAGCTAAGGGTAGAAACCCCGGTGACCCTAAAGATACAGAAAGCGTTTTTTTTTTTTTTTTTTCGTTTTTTTTTGTTTTTTGTCTTTTTGTTTTTTTGTTTTTTTTCCCATTCCCAGACACCAGGCTCCTGGCCATAAGGCTGTAGCCCTCCATAGATTTGTGAACATCAGTCATGTAAGGGCAACGCCCTAAGCCCCTCCTCAGGTAGAAGGTGTGACCTGTAACCTCAAGGCAGATTTCCATTTTAATGAGGTACCTAAAGGCCTGGAGGGCTTAGCCAATAAACTCTCCTTCCCAGACACTCCTCCATTCCTACAAAAGGTATTTAACCTCAGGCCTATCCTGAGAAGTGAGGTATGGTTTTACTCATCCACTTTCCACCATGACAAAAAATGCCTTAAAACCATGGACTGCCTCTTTTCACTGGGATCCACCATGGGGAGCCCTGGAGAAGGCCTTCACCTAAAGAGCCACCATCTAATCTCCTGTAGAAGGCCTCTCTGTTCTTCCAGCCACGACCGCCACCAAGACCAAGACCAAGACCAAGACCAAGACCAAGACCAAGACCAAGACCAAGACCAAGCCTGCCAGATGACAAGCCAAAGACTCTCGCCTCGGGACCAACCTGAGCGCCCGACATTTTTACCCCTGAGCCCCAGGCTAGATCCAGCCCTCAGGCCACCACTCTCTTCTCAGCTCTTCTGCATCATCTAGCAGGATCTGGGTGCCCAAGAGCCTGAGAACCAGATGGCAGCCTCTCCCTCCCCCCAGCCCGTTTGCAGGCTCTGGTACACCTCTGCCTGTGCTCCCCTTCCCCGGCCCTGGAGCAGTGTACCTTGGCTTCCTCAGAGCCTGACACCTGCCAGGTCAAAATTCCCACTGAGCCGTAGAGCCCTGTGGCAAACCCCACTAACCCCACAGTAAACAAGTTCTTATTTGGGCTCCAACCTCTCTGCTCTGGAGACATCTGAAGTTAGCCTATCAGTGACTTTATCTGTCTCATTCAGTTCCAGTTGCAACATCTACAATATAGATTCTGGCACATATTACACTTCATCAATATTGAACAGATGAACGAATGAGTGAATGAATGAGTGAGTGAATGAGTGCTTAGCAAGTGGATATATGAATGAAACATTTATATGTTCAGTATTGTTACCATGCACCCAAATACTGTGAGGAGTTACTACTAGTAAGATGAACTGGCTCGTAGGGAGAACAAGAACCTTGTCTGGTTACACTGCCTACAATCAGGTTTTCCTGGTCTACTTTCTGTGTAATTTCATAGTGAAATAAATATTGGGCTCAATAATACAAATTCCATGTTTTCACTTCCTAACCTCTCTTAAACACTGAGTTGATAACATTTTAATTGGTCAAGATGTGATGATAGAATTTATTATATGCCTATTCGATTATAAACTAAAAGAAGAAGAAAAACCTAAATACTATTAAACATCACAGAAAAACCTGCAATGTTTCAGATCAAAGTCTGTGACAGAAGTAGTGAGATAAGGAGAGAGTTGACCAAACTAAAGGCTGAGCACTGATAACCTAAATAGAAGCGAAACAAGTAGGGTAGCTGGATGTAACAGCATCAAGTCTTAGGAGATTTAGATACCAATGAATTATAAATGCTGTGAGAAATTCTCTTGAACTTTGAACCATTGAAGATGTTACTGACACAGGGACGTACCATGTGAAACAAGCAGATCCTGGTGGCTGAAAAGAAGTACCTCAGAAGTAGGAGTCTACTCTAATGAAGCTCAAGCATTAAGTTATTTAGCATAAATTTTCCTGGTATGCAGTCTCAAACGTGATATGTAATAAACTCACCTGTCTTGTTCAGTCTAGAGGAATATTTTCAATAAATACATAATAAAAACCCTAAGTAATAGTGAGATTTAGTTTTTGCTCAATAAGACATTTTATGTCCTAGGCATCTTAGAAGAATATAGAATTTATACAGTGTAGCAAAATATGCAGCAGACACCCATGTCCAGTATAGAATACAGTGTATGGAGAAAAGCTGTCCTTGGCACAAAATGATAATGCAGAAGCTGCAATCTCTGATGTGTTTGGAGGTAACTGTCTTTTCCTGATATAACATGTGATGCTACCTCAGTATTTTAACATGGTCTGGTATGCACACCAAATAGTTAACAAGCATGAATTCAGTGAGATGGATGAAAGGGTTAAAAATGGCAATTTTACATTCAGTATACTATTAGGAAAGAAATTGCCTAATACTTCACAGTGGGCCAGAGAGATGCATTTCTGGTATTATTTCAGTGGGACGCTGAGGTGTCACCAGTACTCTCTGTACTGCTTTATGTAGCTACAGAAGAAGTTGGTGTACAGAAAATATAATAATAAAAATGAATTTTTCAAAACAGTGACAATGACTTGGTGGTGGTGGGAGGGGGATATTTTTCTTTGTCCTTTTTGACATTAACCATTCTGAAAACGTCAGTGCTCCTGAGTTTTGTTTGTAGGGAAATATTCAGAATTCATAATTCTGAATTTACTATGTATACACATATCCATTTACCTCTACTTCATTACAGACACTATAGTGTGTGTGTGTGTGTGTGTGTGTGTGTGTGTGTATGTGTGTGTACATATGTATATTCTTCAAGTGCTCTCTGATATGATTTTAATATAGCACTGCTTTCTTTATTAATGAATGATTTAAATAAAATCCTTTGCAGACATTTAATTTTGTATGATGGTCATGATTTTATCTTTCTGAAAATTGCAATTCAGCCTTATAAAACATCTTGGAGAGTAATCTAAATACAGTGTCACCAAATGTTAATAATTTATACTTGCTGTCTTTAGAGGAAGTTAATTTTATGGAATACTTAAGGATAATATATATCATAAAATATTAGATTTAAATGCAAATAAAAGTTAATCTTTTCATTACTTGTGATAAGAACTCGGGTACTTTAAATACAGAGTTTCAGAATCCTAATATTTCAGAAAGGAACAAGCTTAGCATTTAGAGTTAGAATTCTACTTAGGAGCAGAAAGATCTTTTGATTTTGAAATTGCTTCCATGAGTCACACAGTTGTAGAATCACCTGCCTTGGGCCAGGGACAGACTAATCTAGACTTGAAACAAATTTAATTGTAAATGAAATATGGAGATTAGTAGAGGGAAGGAGATAAAGCAGGACAAAGGGATGCAAGATGTAGCTGGATGCTAGATGGTCCTTAAAGTAGTCTTCAGACAGGCGTGAGCTGATCCTTAATTGCAAGCCTGACCATGACACACACTTAAGCTTACATACATTCTTCGAGAGCATGGCTCTTTGGGAAATGAGGGATGCCCAAATAGTGGAGTGTCTGCATGTGAGGCCTAGTGATTTCTGGGGATACTATGATGAAGACACAGGTATGGCTGAAGTGAGAAGGTGACAGTGACAGATGTTTGGCACCTGATCAAAAGTCTCACTCTGAAGAAATGTCAGGAACACAGAAAGATGTTATCAAGTTCTTACAATATGTAAAACCATTTTTTTTTTATCTTAAAAGGCAAGGCAATCACAGTTGACTAGAAGGTTTGGACAGATTCTATATTTATACACACACACACACACACACACACACACACACACATACATTAAAGGCATACTATGTAAACAAATGTTATTATTGAGCTTGAAAAGACTTCCTACCTAGTCTGTGCATTTTAATTCGAATGTGAAACCTAAAAATATTTACCATTTTTAAAGTCATATTAATTTAGAATTTAGTTTTAAACTTTATAATTTTATGTTCAGTGTACTTAACACATAGAAAGGAGTTCCAGAAAACGTTTTAGAATGTGCCTAAAGCCTGAGCAGGGACCAGCCTCTTTTCACTTAGAATTTATCTTAAAACAAATTTTAGTTGAAAATTTCTGGCTAAAAAGTCAGATCAGAAAGAGTTGAAGTAACAGAGGTAAGTCACTGGGGTGAAAGTGTCCCTCAGAGAGACTGACTGAGGACGCTGCTAATATGAGAATCACAGAGCTACTCAGCTGACTTCATTAGAAAAGAAGAAACACAGGGTCTCTGAAATGGGAGGTTCCAGAAGGTTGGTCTGTTATTCAAGATGCGAAATTGTAACAGGAACCCAGGTCAGTTCTGAGCAGGATTTATTATTCAATTTTACATAACATTTTTCACAAGTCAGAAGAAAATCTGACTACTGCAGTTATCAGCACTGGAGCACAGGCTGGCCACAGAAGCCTCAGTGTTAGCAGTCTGACAGGAGGCTACACTGCTGGCACAGACCGTACTTTCCAAAGAGACAAAACAGCATGTGCAGCCATGTTGGGATGGCATCAATAATGGAAAACACCTGGAGGGGTGAACTGGTGTCCTCCAGACAAGATGAATCCCTAACGGGTTGGACTGGTAGCAGAAGAAGTGGTTGGCTTACTATGTATTCATTGAAAAATTCAACAGTGACCAGAGGAACTGTATATTTATGGAAAGAGGAGGAGGAGGAGGA
>NC_034592.1:124985527-124996541 GCF_900095145.1 Mus pahari | reverse complement strand
GAGAAGGGGAAGAGGAGGAGGAGGAGGAAGAAGAGAAGGAGGAGAAAGAAGGTGATAGTGATGGTGATGATGGTGATGACAATCATGGAAAGAGTGGTTCTGAGTAGAGTTTGTATGAACTATAGTTAAGCAGAATGGCATATCTCCTCACTCATGTATCTTTAGGGAAAGTTAGGGATACAGTTCTTGATAGGTCCGAATGTAGAATGTGATTAAACTGGCCATCTTTGGCCTAAGAGCCTCTGCATTTTTACCAACAGAATAAAGTAAGCAGAGACATCCTATTATTTTAGTTCTGAGTGCATTATTGATGATCGCTTCCAATATTATCAGTGTTCTTTCAACAAGCAGCTGTCCTTCAGAGTTGGCATGTGCTTGGCAGTGGTGGGGCACGCCTTTAATCCCAGCACCTGGGAGGCAGAGGCAGGCAGATTTCTGAGTTCGAGGCCAGCCTGGTCTACAGAGTGCGTTCCAGAACAGCCAGGGCTACACAGAGAAACCCTGTCTCGAAAACAAACAAACAACAACAACAGAACAGAGTTGGCATGCTTTGACAATTAAATCAATTGTAACTTATAATTTTATTATGGCACCCCTGTTTCTGGTTACTACCTTAAAAGTGGAAATTCCTACAAGTCAAAGGATTTGCCAGCAATCACATAGGTAGGGTAAACGTCACGGCTCCTCCTATCTGTGCTTCCTGGTCCTGCTGGCCAGTTGCCAAAGTGTAAGCATTAAAACCAAAAATCATGCTCATCACTGGCTTACACATAGCAGTTTACCTGCATCCCTGTCCACATTCATCTTTCCCCTAATAAGTCCAAAGGAAACAGTACACTTGAAGTTCCCAAACAACTTTGGTCAGCTTTAAGTAAACTTGTAAAGTGCTGCTGTTTTCCATTATACTAATTAATTGCTATTAAAAAAAAACAACTGAGAACAAATGGCTGCACTCTCTGTAAACCTTGAATAAAAATTCCAACATGTACACTGAAATACAAATGAAAAATTTTGCCTTTAATAATGATACAATGTTGGAATCATTGAGACTTTAAGGCCCAAAACAAAAAGATTCCTAATTTCACTAGGAGTAAAATTCTTTTGATATTTTATATAAAAACACGATATTCTTCTTAGTAAGCATCTCCTGTACCCCTCTCCTGTTTAGTTATCAACCTAAAGCATGTGATTTCTCTAGATTTAAAGTCGTTGCAGATCCTGCTGGGAAAGCATAAACCTGACTTCCTTTAGGAGGAGGCAATGTGGCTACATGAGTAGAGCAGCCATATGTGAAACCTTACTTTCTGCTTGTTGAAAATTTGTCGTTCCAGCTCCCAGGGAGATGTCCATTGTGCTATTGTGTAATTTTATCAGCATGAACTTCTGCTGAATATTTTCCTTTTTTTAAAGATCCATATTTTCGTAGAGCTAACTTCAAATCTTAATGTTGCAACATCTGTGCTCATACACCTGGGAGCCATAGAAGATGTGTCCTGACAATTATCTACATTTTCTAATCCTATAAAATGTTGCAAAGTGAATGAAGGATGTTGTGCTTTTTTTCCTGGTGTGATTTTTTTTTTTTTTTTTTTTTTTTTTAAGGAACCACTGTCTGTCTCAGTAGAAAGATTCTCATATTGAAAGAGAATGAGTGTTTTCTGAGGTACAAAGAACATTTCTACAAGTAGAACAGGGCACTGATAGGTTTTGCTCATATCTAATTATTAATATACATGCATATCTTTCTGCTAAGAGATGCCTTCACGAATATACACAAAACCTGGAGGTAGATTCTTAAAATGTTTTTAAAGCAGATCTTTAAAGATAACTATTAGAATCTAAGGAAAGCAAGATAAAAGTAAGCACTTTGAGTTTACTCATTGACTTTACCTTGATTCATGCTCAATACCTCAACTGCATCTTGCTTAAAAAAACAGAGGTCATAGTTTTATAATTATCTGTGAAACACAGATTAGGATCTCAACAAAGAAAAGCCAGCTAATAGGTGAGAGAACTCTTACACCATATTATCCAGTAATGGTTCCATTCCTATAGGATAAAATAAAACGTCAAGTAAGAAATCTACCACAATATTCTACTACCTTTAGAAGGTGGTTCTATCAATCAAATGTGAGCAATTATTTGTTGAAGTAGTATATGAACACATTTATGGATTCCAAGAGTTATAGACAGCAATGAATGGACTTGAGGAACTTCCTTGTGGATCCTCTTTACTTTGTCATCAATTCATCGAACTAGGCTAAAGACTAAATTCTTTATGTGCCGTGTCTTTTTGCAAGTGTTTGACATGTGCACAGGTGGTTTAGTGTTCACTGCAAATGGTGTGTCTACTACTTTGGTCATCATTGTCATAAAGATGAGCACCCTGATGTAGATAAATTCCAGTCCAATGTCACTCAGTTGTCATTGATTTGAATGTACCTCCTGAGGGAGTCACTAGTTTGCTTTGCCTTACTTTCTTTTGAAGGCTACCATGACTTGAGTGTCTCCCAAGGTTTAACATGTTAAAATTTAATATCAATTGTCAGGAATTAAATGGGTGGAGATTTAATTTGCCTGCATTGTTTAGAAGTAGGTCAAGGTCATTAGGCAAAATCTTATGTAATTGAATGCTAATGAATTTATAAGGAGAGACTAGACATGCATGCATGCATGAGCATGTTAACACTCAAAGATACTAAATATCTATCTATCTATCTATCTATCTATCTATCTATCTATCTATCTATCTATCATCTACTGATCTATCATTTATCACACATCACCATTATACATACACATTAATACACAAATGTCCATATATTCCATGTCTCATTCCATGTTATGTTTGTATCATCTCAGGACTCTGTCAACTAGAAGATCCTCGCAAGATGCAGGCCCTTGACCTCATATCTTCAGAAACATGAGCCCAAATGAGCCTCTTTCTTATAGTTTACCAGTTTGCCTTATTATTAGCAACATAAGTACAGCATAAGCACTTTTCTTACATGTAACAGAATAGCTTTCCACTTTTCTGCTGATGCAAAGAATAAGATAACAGAGGTAATGCATTCAATTTGCCCTTGGCTTTCCACATGTTGTTCCAACACTGACAGAAGAAGGTTGGTGACTTACAAAAAACAGAGGGAAAGGGAACTTCAATAATTACAGAAAAGTTTCATAGTAGGAGTCTTTGTGGGGAATGTGGGCTTCCTCTATAGGTCAAATTACAAAGGCAAGAATGTATAAATTGTGTGATGTTCTTTAATCCATTTGCATTTTCCGATACTGTATGAAAACAAATAATTTCTTCAAGAGAAAAATCAAGCAAATGGGAGTTCATTGTGTCCTTTTTCATTTTAGTGGTAGAGTCTAAAACTTGGAATGTTCATATATTAATTTTTTTTATCACATTATAGATCTGAATCTGAGTGAAAGTTGCATTGATTCTCTCTTATGACTGTCAGATAAGCAACTCCAGATATCAGATATGCCATTTATTTGACTTACTGCAAACACAGAGCCATGAGGCTGAACTCTGATTTGTAATTAAGAAGAACACAGCAAAGAGAGAGAAGAAGAGTGGTGTGAGATAAATAGAGTGGATTGTTTTTAAAAGTGTCAAAATCACTACTATAGCTCAGCAATTAAGTGATGTCAATGCTCCTGCCAAGAAATGTGCATAACTTGGAAGGTATATTTGCAATTGACCTGATTCTAAAATTGAGATCATGTCTGTGTTTTAATTTGGAAGAAAAATTGATCATGGTGTTCCACAAACAAGGTCTACTGAGTCATGATGCTGCTATTCCTATTGCAAACACCTACTGATCTAAGAGTACAGTGACTTATAAGATGATGTAACAAATCATTCCATGAACCTTTAAAAGAGACTTTAAGTATTGGAGTCTTCCATTTCTTCTGTAAATACTAAATTTCCCTGATGTTTTTAAAAAGATTTATTTATTTTATATATGTGAGTACAGTGTCCTTGTCTTCAGACACACCAGAAGAGGACAGCAGATCCCATTACAGATGGTTGTGGGCCACCATGTGGTTGCTCTTGATTGAACTCAGGACCTCAGCAGTCAGTGCTCTTAACTTTTGAGCCATCTCTCTGGCCTATCCCCTGATATTTTTATAAAAATTCTCTTCAATACAGTAATTTTATTCCCCCTGATACCATCATCATCATCATCATTATTATTATCATTATTACCTTCTATCATGGTAGAAATCACTATGACCCAGTTTAATTTTTAAATGTGATTCAATATTATTCTATTCTAAGATTATCAGACAAGGTTTGCAACTTAGAAGGTTCAGAGGACGAGGACTTTTCCATACTTCTTTAAATATCATCATTCAAAGGAAGGCAGGATGAAATTAACACAAAAGTCTTGATCTATTCACTTTAAAGCCACTTCGGTTTTCCTAGGATTTCATTCCTCTATTTTATGATTTTGATTTCTTACAGACTTTCTCAATGTTAGAGTTTCAAATTTTTAAATGAAATAAAAAATATATCAACTACACCTTCATTCATTCCATTTGGAAAGACAGAGGTGTTGTCAATAACACCTTTTGTTACTTCTGGATTTTACTCTAATTTCAAAAACAAGTGCAAGGTCACAGATATGTTTATTTCTTCCTTTTTCTGGTTGCATCTGTGGAGGACAACTTTGGTATTTGAATTCTAGGCAGGTGTCCACATAACCTCTCTGACTGTGATGGGTTAATTCAGGAGTGGTCCTACCTTCTCCACCTTCCTGTGCTTCTTGGTCATCTATCAGGGGGATCACTTCTGGTTGTTCCACAATTGTGGCATCTTCTTGATTTGGTGAAAGGTCTAAATGGAAGGAGGCAGAAAGAGAATTGAGGATGTTTAAGTTGGAATCATTGAAAAAAAAACCAGTGACTACAGATCAAAGTCTTTTTATAATCTTCTAATATCCACCAGAATACACACACACACACACATACACATACACACACACACACACATGCATACATGCACACATGCACAGAGAGAGAGAGGCAAAGAGAGAAACAGAGAGAGTTACATATACTTACACACGCAGACTCACATACACAAACATGTACTCACACACAGAGTTACACATACCACAATCTCCTATACAGTTACATTCATAGACTCATTTTTGCACACACACACACACACACACACACACACACACACACACACACACACACACAAATGCTTTTTATAGGGAAGTCTCATTCTTTCCAACAATCGGCTCCAGTACCTTCTGTTTCCATAGAGGAGCTTGGGGATTCTGTCTCAGTTTTTCCCTCACTCTTTGTTGAATCACTCTCTTGTCCTGTCATAACAGTGATTGAAAGAGAAAAGAAATAAGATGTGCATGTCTATAGCTTTATCCCAGATCTGAACAGCAAATTCTGTAGACAACTTCTTTTTTTTCTTTTTTCTTTATTAGATATTTTCTTTATTTACATTTCAAATGCTATCCTATACCCTCCCCACGCCCCTGCTCCCCTACCCACCAACTCCCACTTCTTGGCCCTGGCATTCCTGTGCTGGGTCATATAAAGTTTGCAAGACTAAGGGGCCTCTCCTCCCAATGATGGCTGATTAGGCCATCTTCTGCTACATATGCAGCTAGAGACACAAGCTCAGGAGGTACTGGTTAGTTCATATTGTTGTTCCACCTACAGGGTTGCATCCCCCTTCAGCTCCTTGGGTACTTTCTCTAGCTCTTCCATTGGGGGCCTTCAGACAACTAATAATCACATTCAAGGAGTGCTTTAAAATGAAAGTGGAGGGCACCAATATCAGTTTTTAAAGAATTAAATTTATGTCAATTATTTTATGTGGAAGCATCCTGATAATTTGGGCAAACAAAGAAACAAAACCCTATTCTTTTTCACGACATGATTAGTATCCAGATTATTAATCAATTGGACATTTGCAGGTAATGATCTGAAAGACTTGAAATTTTAAGATCATTTTCTAGACTACAGGGGTAATATTTAGGTATCTATTAAGAGACGGTGATTTCGTGTATTTAGGATCACCCCTCCAAACTAAAACACTACCTGTACTCCCCCCCTTCATCAACAGCACATAGGAAGATGACTAAGGAATAGAACAGCACAAGATCTCAGAAATCCCTTTAGGTGCTGACTGAACGTAGAAAAGGTCAAACAAAGGCTGAAGGGTGTTCTTCCACATCCCGACTTCTCCCTTGTAGGGTTTTGAACATATAAATACTCACTAAGATAGGATAATGAAATCTGTCCATTTTTACCTCATGCTAATAAAAGATTTTATACTGAGAATGTTTAACCCTTAAATTTAAATAATAAATAAACAAGCCTAGACTTTGAAGTGGTTGTAAGTACAAAAATGGTAGACACACGAGAGCTAGAAATGTTTGCAGTGGTATATCCTTGTGGTGGTGACATTATTCTTTCATCTTGCCCATACTTCTCCCCGTAAAAGGCTTACATTCCTCTGTCTGTGCCAGAGACAGAGTGGGGGCATCACATTCACCTCAGGCCTACTTTGTCCCATAATCCTCAAAGTTCAGTGATACCCTGAATATGTGTGGTTTCTTAAAATGTTTCTTTTCTCATTTTCCTTCTTCTTTCCCTTTTCTGGCTCAGGGTACCTAAGGTTGAAACTTTGTTTCTTTTCTTTTCCTTTTCTTTTTTTTTTCACCTGTATTATCTAAGTTTTAAATTGCCTAGCACAGAGGACTTTTAAAATGTGGATTTGATCCAAACCTTTCTTCTTGCTCTTCCTCATTCATCCCCAAATTATGGTCCATTGACAAGCAACAATGGAATTATCTAGAAGATTTTTAAAAGCTTTCAGGCATCACTCAACTCATACAGAATTATGACCTACATATTTTCTTTAAGATCTCCATTTGAACCTATATATGCTAATGCTTACGAAGTCCTGGCCTACAGAACTTGAGTGCACCGTGGAAAGGCGGCCTTTACCAAAGCACTTCACATCTATTATCTCTGTTCACTGAGCTGCCTCTGCAGAAAGCACTGTGACAGCTATTCTGGCTTCTAAACACATCACTAACTCTGACTATAATGAAAATTTTTCTTTATGCTCTTCTTGAAAACATCTTTATTTTACAGTTTAAAATTTAAATGTATAGAGCAAAACGCATAAACATAATTATATATCTTAACGACTCTTCACATATATTCTCACGACTATCTTCATGTGTAATCCCTCTCAGATAAAAAATTTCTTCTAGCACTAGTGGCTTTGTCTAGTTGGTGCTTCTTTGAATCACCATAAGCAAAAGTACATGCTCTTTTTTTTTTAAAGTTTTATCTTTCAAGTATTTTGTGTGTGAGATTAGTCCTAATTTTTATATGCATCAATTGACCCTTCCTATTCACTGATGTATCTTTAGCTGCTGTCTGAATACATGATGCCACATGAAATCGAGTAATTTCCAGTTTGGGACTAATCTGAATAACAGTGCCAAAGCATTTCAGTGTGTTCCTATGTGGAAAAATGTATTCATGTCATTTAAACATCACCCAGAAGTGAAATTGCTAAATAACTGGGAATTGCTTTCTTAAGTGTATTAGATCATATGAAACAGTGTGGCAAAATGTCTGTCTCAATTTCCCCTTCCTGGTGATGATCAGACTTTCATTTTCCCACCACCTCTTAGCCCACCCCATCAGACCTGTTGACACAGAACCATACATATTAGATTCCCTTCCTGAACCCATTTCCTTTGCCCACCAAGTCCTCTGGGTAATGCTCAGCTGCCTAGAGTAGGCTGCTATCCCTAATAGACCTCCATTCTCCTGCCACCTCTCTGTCCAGCTTCATCACACATGCTGATCTGGAACCATACACATTAGATTCCATGTCCACACCCATCTTCCCTGCCCGCTGAGTCCTCTGAGCATGCCAAATTGCTCTGAGCAGCCTGATAGCCCAGGCAGACATGTTATCTTCCACCACCTCTCTGCCTACCGTCCTTGGATCTTTGGCTCTTGAACCATACAGACCTGCAGATCCTGGTCCATAAAGACCTGCAGAACAGGAACCATCCAAGCCAAGGATACCCATCTGAGGGCTGTTATACCATCACCATCTAGGTTAACCCCTTTCCCAATACTTACTACAACAGAAACATCCAGGGACCAAAGCCATCCAGATTGCTAGAGGCCCTCAATAGAACACAATTCACAAAAGCCAAGGCAACATGACACTTTCAGAGCACAGCTATCCTTCTACAGCAAGTCCTGGATATCCTAACCCAAACGAAGCATAAGAAAATGACCTTAAATCCAAACTTATAAAGATGACAGAGGCCTTTAAAAAGGAAATGAATAAATCCCTTAACAGAATAAATGAAAATGCCATCAAACAGGTAGAGGAAATAAATAAATAAATAAACAAACAAATAAATAAATAAATAATAAGTGTGCAAGATCTGAAAGTGGATATAGAACCAATAAAGAAAACACAAACTGAGGCAGTCCTGGAGATGGAAAATCTAGGGAGGAAACAGGAACAGCAGACGCAAGCATCACCAACAAAATACAGGAGATGAAAGAGAAAATATCAGGTGTAGAAGATACTATAGAAGAAACTGATATATCAGTCAAAGAAAATGTTAAATCTAAAAAATTCATGACACAAAACATCCAGAAAATCTGGGATATCATGAAAAGGCCTGACCTAAGAATAATAGAAAGAGTAAAGAGTCCTGGTGAATAGAAGAAGGTGAAGAGTCCAGGCTCTAAGGCCCCCAAAATATTTTCAACAAAATCATAGAAGAAAACTTTCCTAAACTAAAGAAAGAAATGCATATAAACATGCCAGAAGCATATAGAACAGCAATTAGACTGGAGCAGAATGAAAAAAAAAATCCTCCTGCTACATAATTATCAAAGCACAAAATCTATAGAACAAAGTATAGACCAAATTTATAGAACAAAGTATAGAACAAAGAAAGAATTTTAATTGTAGTAAGGGGAAAAGAACAGGTAACACACAAAAGAAAACCTATTAGAATTATATATGACTTTTCTACATAGACTCTAGTAGCTAGAAGGGCCTTGACAGTTATCTTGCAGCCTCTAAAAAAACCACAGATGACAACCTAGACTACTATACCCAACAAAATTCTCAATTACCATAGATGAAGAAAACAAAATATTTCAAGAGAAATCCAACGTTAAACAGTACCTGTGTTTCGGGAAATATTAAAAACATGGAACCGGCACATTTCCGTGCTTGTGCTGGCAACTGTCAGCCCCTGGCAGTCTGGTTAGCCATGCACTAGAAGGCAATGGCCTACCTGTTTTTCTCTTATGGAGACTCTGACTCAGAACTCCACAATCTCTCCACCCAACTCCCTAGGTTCCCACTGGCGGGTCATTACCACACCAACCTTGTGCTTTAAATCCCCCACAGCCTTTGTGGTGCACATCTGGCAAGTCCATGCTTTGCTGCAGTACCTTTCTCTCTTGAACCCAGTTGAACTGCTGCATGAAGGAAAACACCACATAGACTTAGTTCAGAAACAATGGTAACTCAATCTCTGGGCACAACAACTAAAACCTTATCTTGTAAGCCTTATTAAATCTGATTCCTTAGGTGGCAAATCCTGACAGATCCACCATGATACCAGGAAACTGTATCAGCTACATCTTGCCCTTATGCTATCCCCATTCCAAAAAGACCTATCTCCTGCTTCCTCTCTTCCTCTGTCCAACCTGGAAGTCGCTCCTATTCTTCCAGTAATTGGCTCTTTTATTTATTAGGATATTGGTTCACAAGAACAGCACCAGGCCCATCCACAACATATCTGTATACAAATCCAGCCCTACAGAAATACCAGAAGGAAAAATCCAACTCAAGGAGGCTGACTACATCCAAGGAAACACAGAAAATAAGTAATTCCATAACAGCAAAAACAAGGGAAACACACACACACACAAACACCAACAACATCAAAATAGCAGGAAGTGCCAATCACTGGTCATTAATTCTCAACATTGATGGACTCAATTCCCTAATAAAAAGACACANGCTAACAGAATGGATGCAAAAACAGGACCCAACATTCTGCTGCAGATAAGAAACACATCTCAGCAACAAAGATAGTAATTTCCTTAGAGTAAAGAGATGGAAAAAGTATAAAGGTTTCCAAGCAAACAAACTCAAGAAGGAAGCTGGAGTAGTCATTCTAATATCTAATAAAACAGGCTTTCAAACAAAATCAAAAGGAACAGGGAAGGATACTTTATACTCATTAAGGGAAAAAAATATCTACCAAGACGGTAGTTCAATTCTGAACATCTATACCCCAAACACAAGGGCACCTATATTTGTAAAAGAAGCACTGCTAAAGCTTAAATCACACGCTGCACCCCACACATTAATAGTGGGAGTCTTCAACACCCTACTCTCACCAATCAATAGGTCATTCAGATAAAAACTAAACAGAAACATAATTAAACTAACAGAGGTTATAACTAAAATAGACCTCGCAGATCTCTATAGAAACTCAAGAAATTAAACAGCAACAATCCAAATGCCACCCCCCAAATGGGGTACAGAACTAAAAGGAATTCTTTTTATTTATTTATTTATTATTATTTTCTTTATTTACATTTCAAATGCTATCCCGAAAGTTCCCTATACCCCCCCACCCCTGCTCCCCAACCCACCCACTCCCACTACTTGGCCCTGGCCTTCCTCTGTGCTGGATCATATAAAGTTTACAAGACCAAGGAGCCTCTCTTCCCAGTGATGGCCAATTAGGTCATCTTCAGCTACATATGCAGCTAGAGACTCGAGCTCAGGGGGTACTTGTTAGTTCATATTGTTGTTGCACCTACAGGGTTGCAGCCCCCTATAACACCTTGGGTACTTTCTCTAACTCCTCCATTGGGGACCCTGTGTTCCATCCAATAGCTGACTGTGAGCATCCACTTCTGTGTTTGCCAGGCAATGGCATAGCTTCACAAGAGG
>NC_034592.1:124944730-124984935 GCF_900095145.1 Mus pahari | reverse complement strand
ATGGAATCTCAGGGTTGTTTTGATTTGCATTTCTCTGATGACTAAGGATGTTGAACATTTTTTTCAGATGTTTCTCAGCTATTCAGTATTCCTCAGTTGAGAATTCTTTGTTTAGCTCTGTACCCCATTTTTTTAATGGGGTTATTTGAATTTTTGGAGTCCAGCTTCTTGAGCTCTTTGTATATATTGGATATTAGTCCTCTATTAGATTTAGGATGGGTAAAAATCCTTTCCCAATCTGTTGGTGGCCTTTTTGTCTTGTTGACAGTGTCTTTTGCCTTACAGAAGCTTTGCAATTTTATGAGGTCCTATTGGTCAATTCTTGATTTTACAGCACAAGCCATTGGTGTTCTGTTGAGAAATTTTTTCCCTGTGCCCATATCTTCAAGGTTTTTCCCCATGAGAAGCACTTAAAGAAATGCTAAGGCATCCTTAGCTATCAGGGAAATCCAAATCAAAATAACCCTGAGATTCCATCTTATAGCTCTCAGAATGACTAAGATCAAAATCTTAAAGTGATAGCACATGCTGGCGAGGATATAGAGATGGCTAAACCCTTCTCCATTGCTGGTGGGAGTACAAACTTGTACAATCACTTTTAAAATCATTTTGATGGTTTCTTAGAAAACTGGGAATAGTTCTACCTCAAGACCCAGTTATACCACTCCTGGGTATATACCCAAAAGATGCCCCACTATACACGGGGACACTTGCTCAACTATGTTCATAGCAGCTTTATTCACAGTAGTTGGAATCTAAAAACAACCTAGATGTCCCTCAACTGAAAAATGGATAAACAAAATGTGGTACATCTACACGATGAAATACTATTCAACTATGAAAAACAAGTACATTATGAATTTTTCAGGAATATGAATGGAACTTGAAAATACCCTGAGGAAGGCAGACCCAAAAGGACATGCATGGTAAGTATTTACTTATAAGTGGATATTAGCCATAAAGTATAGGATATCCACATTCTACTCCACAGACCCTAAGAAACTAAATATGAGGAAAGGTCCAAGCAAGGATGCTTGAATCTCACTTAGAGGGGAAATAAAATAGTCATAGGAGGTAGATGGAGGGAGGAAATGGGGAGGGTTCAGGATCAGGTGTGGGGAGAGACTGGAGAGAGAGCCAGAGGGCCAGGAGAATGAATGAAAATCTGTAGCTGGTGGGTGTTGGGGGTGAGGGGCATCTCACAGACCTGCCAGAGACCTGGGAGGAGGAGACTCTTCAGGAATCAATGGGGATGACCTTAGCTGAAACTAACAGCACGGGGATAATGAAGCCTGAAAAGGCCACCTCCTGCAGCCAGGCAGCAACCATTGGAGCCTTAGAGATACCAACCTACCCACAAAACTTTTGACCCAAAAATCTATCCTGTCTACAAGAAATGTAGGGATGAGGATGGACTGAGGGAATTGCCAACCAGTGAATGGCCCAACTTGAGACCCATTCTATGGGCAAGAACCAATCTCTGACACTATTAATGTTCTGTTATTCCCATGAAACAGTTGGGGGAAGAATTGTGGGTCCATAGATGGTAGGAACTCCACAAGAAAACCAACAGAATCAACTAACCTGGACTCTTGGGGCTCTCAGAGACTGAACCACCAACCAAAGAGCATACATGGGCTGGACCTAGGCCCCTGCATATATGTAGCAGATGTGAAGCTCAGTCTGCATGTGGTTCCTCCAACAACAGGAGCAGGAGCTATCCCTAAAGCCATTGCCTGTCTGTGGAAGATGCTCCTCTAACTGAGTTGCCTTGTCTGGCTTAGGTAGAAGAGGATGTGTCAGGGTTGGGGACTTCACCTTCTCAGAGAAGGGGACAGGGAATGGGGGAAGGGAGTGTTTGAGGGAGGGGGGGGAGCAGCAATAGTGATGCAAAGTGAAAAAAATAAATAAATGAACTAATTTTAAAAAAAGAATCTGTTCCTCTTTTACCTCTGGCATAAATATGTGAGAGCTGTATCTGTTCCCTTCATTCTATAGATGATATAGTGTTTCTATTGGTCATAAAATTATCTGAGAAGTTGTAGTAGCAATAAAAAAGTCTTCAGGCCTGTTCCATCTTTATCACTGTTGGGTATGCAAGAGAGAGCAGCTATTCCTTCTGATATAAGTTAAGTGCCAGTGGTGTTGGTTATGAGAGGTCGAGGGACAGACAGGTCTCCACAAAATGTTCACAGTTGCAAGAACACAGGCACCCCATATGAAAAAGGCTCTTTCCAGGAAGGCATTAAACAGAGTTCCATCTCTTTAAAAAAATCACTTTTAGATGATTTTTAGATGGTGGAAAGTTGAGAGGGAAACAATATATTAACTGTTAAAATTGGAAACATTTGTTAAAGTGAAACAAAGTGACATTTACTAATGAAAAATGTAAAGTCATAAAATTAGGGTTATAAAATAAACCCCCAAAAATGAAGAATGAAGTTTTTTGTTTTTGTTTTTAAGGAACCACAGGATTTGAATTCTAAATTTTTTTCTAGATAAATATCTAGAGGTATGCACATCAGAATTGCAGCATGGAAAGATTTAATCCTGCAAAAAAGTAAAAGTCTGATTTTCTAGTAAACACTACATAGATACCTATTCTCAACCACAGAAAGGAAGGATTTAAAAATTGGAATGGAGGGGCTGGAGAGAGGGCTCAGCAGCTAAGAGTACCCACCACTCTTAGAGGGGAACCTGAGTTAGTTTCCCAGCATCCTCAGCTTATCACCACCAATAACGGCAGCTCCAGAGGGTCTAACATCCTCTTTTGGCTTCTACAACTCCCCTGTACACTCATGCATGTGTGCTCAGGGATGAGTTCACACACGCATGCACTCTCACACACAATTAAAAAGTAATAAAGATAAAATCTTGAAAACCCAAAACATAGACAAGGAGATTGTACTAAGTAGATATGCTTTTGGAAATTATATGCTCAGGAAATCAAACAGTACAAAATGTGACTTTGTCATTGAGGCAATACATAGTATGAATGATAAGAAAATGGTTTAATGAACAGGATGTTGAGACAGTTAGAAAAAAAAATTATAATATGGAGTTAGCTGAATTTGTATTCCCGAGTCATGGTCACTCATATTTGGTGCCAAAATAAATATCTCTTGAAGTAGGAGTTATGTTTTGTATAAGGCTGTCATTCACTGGATTTCTTTCTTCTTGTCTGTTAGACTCCTTTAATGCTTTAATGCAGTTGTATCTTTGTTTTCCTCTTTCACTAGATTGTGCTCCCCAGAGCTCCCCATATCATATTGTTTCAAACACTGTTGTTTTTAGACTAAGGCTAAACCGGATGTTAGACTTCAATCTCTCTGGGTCCCAGGTTCATCATTTATGGATGAGAAATGGCTGTGGCACTAGACAACCTTTTAGGCTCCTATCTGATGTCCTGTTGGTGCCCAGTCTATCTAGTGAATGATGCCTACAGACTGACACCCTTCACTGCTAATGGAGGGGGCGGCATCCTCTACCTTTGCAGACATGGGGACACCTGGTCCTTTCTGGGCTCTTTAAGTCATATATGCAGCCTCGGTATCTCTGTATAATGGTGTGGAAAGAGTAGGGAGTTCTTGGAGCAGTGTCACTACATCTGCTGAGGGTGTCCATGCTGCACTGGCTTCAATACTGGGATGACCACTGTTCCATAGAGAGAGCCAGGCACTGCTGAAAAGGTTAGGTCTGTCTGAGTGTGAATGGTGGTGGAGGTGGGAGCAGAGGGGGGATGGGCAGCTCTGGGCTAACAGAGAGCTTGCCTTGACTTTAAGGCCCGACCTTCACTGACAAGCTGAAAGGTCATTTCAGGGCTTCGGAGGGACTATTTTTCTCCCCTGCCCTCTTCATTTGTCTCTACTCTTGGGCAGTTTCACCTGAGTGCATAGTATATTTTGGCAGTCATTTCCTGAATAGAAATCTATACTTTCTTTTGTTTTCTCATTTCTCCCCACTGAAATGTGGTGTGAAAAATTGAAGGTGACATAAAGTCTCCAGCTTTGAAATTTAAGAATGATACCGTTTGCTCAATCCAGAGCCCTCCAGGATCTGACATTCTAAAGGCAAGAATATGTGTGAGCGCCTGCACCCTGCACCTGGTCCCTGTGTTGAAGGGCAACTGCTGTGCTCCCAGCCACTCAGGCCCAGTGTTTCTTCCTGCTTTCTTGGGCCCATGGGGCCAGCTTTGTTTGCCTTACATTCAATGTAGTAGAATCCTCACAGCCCTCTGACCTAATCCTCCTGGCAGAGGAGACAAAAGAACACAAAGGATTTCATAGTTTATGTATATATTTTTCATACAGCAAACTCAACCATCCATACTAACAGGAGAGGCATTAGAACAGATAATCCACAACTCCATTCACTTTTCTTCAGAAATGGATCACATGATTGTTTTTTGAAGCCCTGATAATTAAGTTTGGCTCAAGCTAATGCTTTAGCTTTGGTTAATTTGCATAAAAATTGTCTGGGGACATCAGTCTGGATTTGAAGTATTTCTAGGGGCTAAACCTAAACTGACTGTGTAAATGGACTGTTTGGGACAAAGACGACAATACAGCTGCATGGTTTGCAGGCTACTAGATGCTCAGATTTTTCTAGGAATAGAGACTTCGTTTCTTTGACATTTGTCTTAACAAAATTATGTCTTTTTGTTCAATTTGAAAATTGCTGCTCATATTTAACATTGAGTCTTTGCCATGTCCAAATGTCCCAGATCAAAAGCTAAAGATGAAACTATACTAACATGAATTTGATTATCCCCTAGACATCCTTGGTACTCCTGTAGGGCCCATAAAACTGACTCTCCTAATGTAAATCACTTGTAAAATAATTTTCCTTGTACTTACAACAACTGCAATTTCACTGTGGACACAGTATAAACAAATATGCAATGCATATGTATATTCTGGTTTATCTGTGTAGGTGCATATGTGTAGCTTTATAAATATATCTTGTGGTCAAAATGAATTTATCCTTTATTTCCTGATCTTCATATTTTTCTAAAATCATCTACCTTTTCAAAACTGTATGTTGAAAGGTATATAATATCCCTTGTTGTGATGGATTAAGTTTTGGGGTGTTCTAAGTATTTTTGCCTGTACTATTAAATGTCATTTTGTAATGGGTAATTTATGAATAAACATCTCTATGTGTTTTAAATATGTTATATCAAAACTATTGGTGGTAAATTGATGGCCTTTCATTAATAGTGAATGAGTCTGTTCAAAAACTATTTCAATTAATTTCATATATTTTCAATTATTTAAAAAGAGAAGGTAGATTATCCCCATTTTATGTTCCTTCTTTTAAAAAGTAAAGAAATAATGTCATCTATTTTTCATATCTTATTAACTAAGGTTGAGTAACTGAGTCTTGCTCATTTTCCTCTTGGGTACTATTTTTTGTTCTTGCCTTTTGTGTTTATCTTATTGATATGTGAGCTACTTTTTCTAAATTAAGAAATTTCTAAATTCAGATGAGACTAAGCTTCGAGTAGATATCATTTAGAACTGGATTTGATTTTTATATATCATATCAGATTTATCAAACATATAATCAGACATAGTAATTTACCTTTATTTCTGACATATGCATATATGAGCATACATCCATACATTACAAATTCATCCAATATGTCTTTATTTTATCATTTACACAAAATTATGTGTGAGAAAACCAAAGATATTTTAAGGTTATTTTTTAGAGATGCTTTAGGTTCAAAGCAAAATTAAAAGCAAGGTATAGAAATATGCCATATGCTCCCTACACCTGATGGAAGCCTCCTCGCTTCCCCAAGGGTTTGCGTTCACAGTCTGAGTGGTTTATTTGCTAACTGGTTTTAACACAGTACTTTCTCACACTGGGGTTCATTTGGGTGTTACATGTTTCACCAGGTGGGCTTAATGCATGGTAACAGATGCCACCATAATGTCATTGAGGGTATTTTCAATGTCATTGGGTTCCTCTGTGTCCTTCTTAGTCATCTTTGCTGCGCCCACCCCACTCTTAGCAGCCACTGATCATTACAGTCTTTGTACGTCTGTTTGAACGTCATATAACTGGACTCATATAGCGAATAATTTTTCCCGATTGCCCTCTTTCACTTAATAATATGCATATAAATTTTCCCTCTCTCTTATTATGTCTTGAAAGCTCATTCTTTTTAGTGTTGAATAAGTTTTGTTTCTTTTATTCTAATACTTTATATCACTTTTATATTTCATCTTTGCTCCTGTTGGAGCTTATGTCAGGGGCAGGATTGAAGATGAGATTCAGTTCATCTTCCCTCTTCCCCGCTCGATGTACAACTAGTTGTCTTAAGGTCACTTACTGAGCCATCTGTCTTTGAAGTGCCAGCCAGCATGTGTACTTGGTCCTACTTCTAGACTCGTTAGTCTGTTTTATTGATCTACCTGTCATCTCCTGCAGCAGGACTACACTGTTAATCACATTCTAAAATCATTCTATGTTATTCTTGGTCTATTTGTTCCATCATTGCTGACCATATTATATCTGTGAATTCCTTGCTGTATTTCCAATAGGTTTTGATTTGTATTGTGGTTTGCCTTGGCTTCTGACACATTAAGACCCATCACTGCTATATTCAATGAGGGACTCAAAATTTCATTGGTATAAAGTGACTAACTCTTTCTTCTTTGAGAATTTTGGCTAGATAGGTTTCAAATCCGTCTTTCCTGTTCTTGATTGATGTTTATTTTCCAAATATACTTTTCCTTTACCTGACTCTATCCTTTTAAGCCTTAACAATTTTATTGAATTTAACTAAATTGTTTCGAGTCTTAGACTTGATAAAATAGCCTAGTTATACATTCATACCTTCTTGTTTGTATTTTAGTCATGTCATTTGATACAGTATGCATTCATTACAATGTTACTTACATTTATTATTATATGAATTATTGAATATACTTTAGTGTTCAGAATGTCCTTGCAAAAAAATCAAGAAAGTAAGATGCCTTCTTTTAATTCTATTTGTACAGTTTATTGTACAGTTTGGTTGGGGTGTGTATTTTGAGATAGAGGCTTGTTCTAGTGCCCAGTCTGAACTTGTAATCTTCAGGACTCACCATCCTCAGTAAAAAGGCTACAGATATCTACCACGACAACTAATACAGGTACATACAATTACAATTAGGATGAATTTTCAAGAATGTTCTTAAATGGAATTTATATTTTTAGAAATATAACATAGAATTTTAAATTTGAGTATTACCTTTATAGATTGGCCTTTTGTGCCAATCTTGGGCACCCTGCCATAATCTTTGTGTGGTAGTCCACCACTAATAATTCATGGTGACTAATGTTTATAATGCCAACATTGGAAGGCTGGGGGAGAAGAAGTGTCACAAATAAGAGGCTACCTTAGGCTACATTGTGTGTTCTAGAATCACCTAAGCTAGCTATGAGTGCCACATGATCAAAAGACAAAATAAATAATTCATTCCTCTGCTTTCTCTCTCTCTCTCTCTCTCTCTCTCTCTCTCTCTCTCTCTCTCTCTCTCTNCTTCATTTAATCAGGTTTTAAAATTGCAGCAAATGTATATAAAAGCAAAGACAACAACAACAACAACCAAAGATATATATATATATATATATATATATATATATATATATATATCAAGGTAACCTCTAAAACACACATAAAAGCTACATATTTTTAGAACTATGCAGTTTAGGAGCACTTACATGCTCCCTTCCAGTCAACAAGTCCACCCCAATCAGTGAAGCTCAATCAACACCATCAAATCCTTTAGCATCTTTTATCTGAGCTTGGGCAATTGTCCTTGACACAGGCTCAACTGGTCTCAATCTGCATAGGCTCCATCCTTCCATGATGCTGACCAGCAATTCCACATACTTTAGCTTTTATGATTTTTAATTCTGTGTCCACTATGCAAGGAGCCCATTGAACCTCTGCCTGAACCCTTTCCCTCAGGGCCATGGCATGGACACCCTTCAGGCAATCATCTGACACAGGGCTCACTTCCTTTTCTGACTTTTGAAGGCCACTGAGACTTACTTATTAGCACCTTTATTCTCCATGACAACAGGAAACAAACAAACAAACAAACAAAATTAATTACTCCCATCTTCCAAGAGAATAAACAAGGCTCATATTTAATTTACTTTCGTCTTAATTTTTTCATATATCTTTAACTTTCTACCTTGCACCAGTATTTCCTATCCTGGCAGACCCTCTTTTTATCTCCTGTAAAATAGCCTTAATTAGCTCATATTCTTGGAACATGCTTTTCCTCAAGGGTTGTCCAGTTCCTCGCCCACCATTTCTTGCTTGCATTCTCTTTGCATTTCCACTGTATCTACTGGAAACTCATCTCTTGGGAAAGTGTTTATTTGATGACTACTTTTTAAAGATATTTCTACTTTTTAGATGTTCTTTTTACCTTTGGAACTCAGCAGTTTGTTGTGATTGGACTCACTGTAGATTTATTTCTATTTACTACACTTGAAGCACACATGATTTGAAGAAATTTGGCCATTTCAGCAGTTTCACTGTGATGGGCCTAGCTGTGGATTTACTTTCATTTGTTCTGCTTGGAGTTCAAAACTTTTGATGAAATTTGGCCCACGATATCTTTTATCTATATAGAAGTTGCTCACATAATTCATTCAAATAATGGTGCTGATCAATTTGTACTCCAATTCATGATATACTTTGGCACTATGTAATAAGTAACTTTCCCATACTTTAGTGCTTGTGCTCTTATTTTCTCTTTACTATTTTTAATTTGGATAGATTTCTCATATTTAGCCTGTCGTTCACAAGCTATCTTTCACGTGTCTAATATATTGTTAGAACATGATTGTGTTCATTGAGTTAACTTGAGTTAGCACAGGTTTTGCTTCTGGCTTGATTTTACTTTCTTATCTTTGTTTTCAATAATGCTTCTCAGGTAAAAATTCCAGTCTTGCCAATCATTACTTTATGAGTATACAGTGTCAGCGTTAAAAAAAAGTTTTATTTATTTCTATGTGCGTTGGTGTATATGCATGTATGTCTGGCACAGTATACCTGACACCATGTAAGGGCGTTGGATCCCTCGGAACTAAAGTTACAGACAGTTGTGAGCTGCCTTGTGGATGCTGGAAATTTGGACCCAGGTCCTCTGAAAGAGCAACCTGGCCTTTTAACCACTGAGCCATCTCTCCAGCCCTCAGTGCCATTGTTTTCTACTTTGTTCTTATCAGCAATATGTTCAGCTCTTGTAGGCTGACTTCTCTCATTGCTGCATCTTGAGCGTCCTTTCATCTGTTTGGTTGAGTCTTTTTTTGTTGTTGTTGTTGCATATATGTATTGGATATTGTATTTCAGTAATTATTTATAAAAGTTGTTTGATGTGGATAAGGCCCTTTCTTTGCTCTTCTTACTACCTCATGTGTGTTTTTCTCAGATGTCTGGGAGACCTGAAAGTTGGACTGGTGTTAATTTGCTTTGGGGATGGAGGGAATTTGAAAGTGTGTAGCATGCTTCAGAAAGCGGACCTTAGCTGGCTCACTGTCCTGCCAGTGTGTGGCTCTGGGCTTTCAACTCACAACCCTTGAATGCTGTAAGAGTTCCTGTCTTCTTGGCAACATGATTTCAGACGTTTTTCTCCTGAAACAGTAAATTACCTAAGACAAAGGCAGTTTTAACTTTGGTCTCACTATCCAGAGAGTCACCTTTTCCTGGACATAGCCTGGCAATTCTTTATTGTCCTGTTAACCCTTTAACACTTTAAATAGCTTCTTTCTTATTCTCATATGTGTATGTATATATGAACTCTACATCTATCTATCTATCTATCTATCTATCTATCTATCTATCTATCTATCTATCTATCATCTATGTAAATAGTGTTAATATTTATATTATATATGTAGCTCATATATAATAACAACAGGATTACATGAAACATAATATAACCAATACAGTATATGCATTTTTTTTTTTTTTTGCTTAGGTTGGCAAGTTGATACTAATGACAGAAATGACCCAAGTTATTTTGACTTTAATTGGTAAGAGTAGAAATAATCTTTGTCACTTTTAAACACTGTATACTTTTGAAGTTAAAAAGATAATTGGTTATACAGTTTGATACTAAAAAACGATTATTTTAACAGTTTTCATATGCTTAACTTGCACTCAGAGCCTTCCGGTTGTGTCTTCCTCAGTATGAATTTTGTTTCCCTTTCTGAACTTATATTGTCAGATCTAAACAACTGCAAACAAGTCTTTGGTTTAGTTCTTCAAAGCCATGCCTTGATGGCACTTTTTCTAAGTCTTTCTATTCCAAAGAAACTATTACTTGAGAATATGTGGTACAGAAATGGGGTCCTAAACAGCTCAACCACTCTGGTTTTCCCCAGCAATTAGGGCAGGGAGCAGACTAAGGCCAGTGTGACTCTGGTAATATTGCTTATTCAGATTTTGTCTTTCTTGTATACTTTACAAGCCTTTCTTAGCTACCAATCTTTAGAAATTACATGAGGCTATGGAGGTGTCTGTTCTTATTTGAGTTTTCATTACCTTTGCATATAAATATAACATATACTCTTACATTCTGGGCATAGACACTGGTTTGCCTTAGGAAAACATTATTTTTTCTATTATTTTTCTACAGATTGCTTTATTTCTGCAGGCTTTGTTTACTCTTCTTGGTATTCCAAGGATATGGATATGGAGATTTAGTTTCCTGGGCTTATTCTCCATATGTCTCATATTTGTTCTTATTTTTGTTGTATATTCATTTCAATTGTTTAAAAACTATTGCATATACAATGCACTGGCCTGGCTCAAAAATAATGAACGACATGGATTGAGGACATTCCATGCAATGATATTGCACCAAGATGCTAGTGTAAGAAAATAGCATCAGAATTCTACTCTTCTAGAAGAATCCACACCCAACTTTTAATAGCTAATACTCATTAGTAGAAAAAAAAACCTTGAAAAAAAAAAAAGACTGTACAACTTACCATTGGGAAGTTCTTGGTCACACACAGAATGATTGGTCATGTCACTGTCTTTTATAGTATTGTCATCCTTTGCAGAATCTGCTAACAAACAGACAAACAAACAAAACAAGACTGTGCCTTTGATCATCATTTCCAGGTGGGAAAAGGAGCTTCTTCTATTGCTAACCGAGTGGATTTATATTTAAGGCAATACACTTTATTATTTCAGACTGTAACATTAAAACACAAGCATTTTCACCATCAAAGACTAGTTTCTTAGAGTACTGCCTAAGAAAGCAGTGCCAAGCTTCAAAAGCAGAGAAAAGTAACGGAGGTATCTTTACTGCCAAGAAGATAGCATACAGCGGGCTTCACCAAAAATGTCTCAGAGATGTGGCCTTGAAAGAAGGACAAACTAGAAAGAGTTAAAGGATTACCCAATTTCAATGGTTTCAATGGCCCCAGTATTCTAGCTGCACACATATGTGAGTGCCAAGTCCCAAGAAAAAAATCAGTTATTGAATCTTGGAAATCTAATCACAAACAAGGTCCTCCCAAGGTCTCAAAACAGTTGACAAGGGCAAGGCGGGGATGCAGAGCTTCTGTTTTGTACAAAGTGATTCTCACCCTCAAGTCCCCTTTGAAATATCCAATCAATATATATCCACTCAAAAATGTTGTTTATTTCATTTTACGTGTGTGTGTGTGTGTGTGTNTGTGTGTGTGTGTGTGTGTGTGTGTGTGTGTGTGTGTGTGTGTGTGTGTATGTGTGTGTATCCAGGGAGAACATCCTGGCATGCATGTAGGAATAACTGGACAACTGTGCTAACTGTTTCTTTCCTTCTGCTCTGTAGGTCTCGAGAATCAAATTCAGGTCATCAGACTTGGTGCTAGGCCCCTTTTCCTGGTAAGTCTTCTTGCCAGCCCCTACATGCCCAATTTTAATGTTACAGCTTATATTACAGAACAACTAACACTGCTCAAAAGGTGCTGTCATAATGAACTCCTGCAAATCAAGAAGGATGGATGTTGCACCCTTTCTGGAGAATCTTGAAAAAAAGGCCTTGCTCACCTATCAATAGTTGAGCAGCCATACAGAAGTAGGCCTTTCACTCATTTTACAAGTACTTGTTGAGGGCTAAGTACATGGCAGATACTATTCTATCCTTGGGGACCCAACAGGGAATAGATGTTTGCCTTCATGAAACTTATAGTCTAGTATGCCTTTCTTACATAGCCCAAAGGGACACTGTTCAAGATCCCTTCATATCCCTAGCTGACCTTGTCAACGTGCAGCTGGGAAGAAAACTGAAGCCATCAAATCTCATGTAGTTCCTCTGAATTGTTTCTTTGGGTCTGTGCCTTTTGGCTGAGTTCTAAGGCTTTGACACAACAAAGTCAGACAGAAACTAAAATAAAAATTTTTTTTGTTTGTTTGTTTGCTCCCCCTTCCCTGTCTTCCTCTCTTCCACCCTCCCCTGCTTCTCTAAACTGGAGGATAGCGTCAAACACCATGGGTTTCGATTATTATGAGAAGTGTGTTTCTTCAGTCTGCCACAAGCAACATTTGACGGACAAGTGAGAAACCTGGGTAGTTACCCTATGACTCGGCTTTAATAACCAATGAATCAAGTATACACCGGAGTGTGCGGCTTTAATTAACTGCAAATAATTCCCCCCCAGGGCAAGTGCTTAATCCTCTCCTCTGCTTCTCACTTCTTTCTGAGCCTGACAATAAGTTTAAAAGTCAGAAACTGGAAGCAAAATTGAGCACAGACTCATTTCCTAAAATTGTTATCTCTTGCATGTCAAAAATGGCAAAACCAACTCCCGTTAAAATATACCCTTTTAATGTTGGTGCTAACACCGAAAAGATTGATGAGAAAGCTTTCGAATGCCCTTTTCCACACTAACATCAAGAATAAAAAAATGGTGAAAAGAATCTGTGTCAGCATAAGAAAGTGTTTTAGTTTTCTAGTTTAAAGGATATATTATCACTTAAGTAATAACTTTCACTTCTTTCAGCATTAACACTGTCCAAGATTCATGTATATTTGAAGTATGTTAATTTATACAGAACAGTAACCACATATTGTACCAAAGATTACCCTCATTGTCTATTAGTTTGTTCATTTGATTTTTCTTGGTGTTTTTTTTAGTTCAGTTTTTGCTACGGAACCCAGGCTGGGCTGGAACCCGTAGTCCCCCTGCCTCTTCCTTCTGAAGAATGAGATTCCCGTGATGCTTCCACACCCAGACGAGGATGTCTTTTAGATGATTAGGTTATGTGTTTTGAGTTGATAAGCTTATAATAGGATGATTTATATAAAGTGAATGAAAAGCATTTGAGAACTTAGTCACGATACTCTACCCGTCCACAGTCCTGACCTACCTACTGTGCATGCCTGTGTATGTGTGTTATCTTTTTCTCGAGTTATTTACCACATTTAATAGTGAGTGAGTCATAATTACAAAAGTTTGAGAACAAAGTGAAGGTTAGGAATGACAGGAGTCTGGCCTAGGGAATCCAGAATTTTTCCAGACCTGCATTGTGAGACCTTCTCATCCTTCTACAACTGTGTACTGCTGGGTGCTATGGTCCTTGTCAAACAAACACACTGGCTAGCTGAAGTCCATTTACAGCCTGCATATCTGTGTCCTTAGTGCCCACTGCAGTCCTTAGTGTGTGCAGTCGTAGGTATGCTCATGGTGGTTTGGTAGGGGAAGCCTACAACACCACACAGTATTTCGCTATGTTGCTTCTACCAAGATTTCTCTCTCTGATATCTGACATGGGTCAGTTAACAGCTTCCATGGAGGACTTTATAAGCCAGGTGTGCTCCTTAAGGCCCCAAAAGCTGGCACTCTGGAACCTGGGAAAAGAGGAAGTGTGGGGCAATGGGCTATGCACAGACAGCATGGTCTCCAGTTGAGCTGAGGTCTTGAACCCCTGTGGGACCCGGTGGGGAGTAATTTCCACCTACATGGGATGGAGGACTTTTGATCATGTCTCCTGGACCCCTGACTCCTGTGGAAGTTACCGACCCCACAGCCCCGACAGGAGAGGCGTGTGGCTATCAGTCACATAGACAATGTCCCAAGCTTCTGGCATTCTGGCTAGACTCCTCCCCACAGTTACCTAGCAACAGCAAGATAGCCTAGCCCACTAAAAGAGGGGCTGCTTGGCCTCACCTCTCTCTCTTAAGCTTTCACCTTTCTTACTCTCTAGCTCTCTTTCTCTCTCTCCCTTCCCCCATCTCTCCACCGGCCATGACCAGTCTCTCTCTTTCTATCTTATCTCTTTCCCCCTGCCTTTCTACAATAAAGCTCTAAAACCATAGACTGTCTCTGATCCTGAAGAGTGCTTGAATGATGGGATAGGTTTTCTCCTAAAGAGCCGTCTAATTTCCCACCAGAAGGCCTTCCTACGCTGCAGTCAAGGACCATACTAAGGACTCTGTGTGGGAACCACCCAGCGCCTCCCTCTCCCATGCCCTCTCCTCTCTTCCTTTATCTCCTGCCAAGGTGCTGCTCTAAGGCCTCTATTCTGTTCTTAGCGCCTCTGCCATATCCAGAGTGGGATGCTGAAAACTTAGAACCTGGTACCTGGGGCTGCCCCTTGTTCACCACCCACCATTTGGGGTCAGTGGCCCAACACAGCCAGATGCCCACATGGGGCCGCATGGAAAGCATGCGCAGTCCTCCCGTGTCCACCTGCCCAGAGCACCGGAACTCTGGTGGAACGCAGGCACTCTCCCACCCCACTCTTTCCCCAATACCTGCGGCCCCACAAGGAAGGGGCTATGGATAAGTTCCAGGACAGCCTTGACTGAAAGTGATGCTCTGGCCCAAGGCCAAAAAGGAATTTTTAAAAGTGATGCTAAGAATGCATTTATTTTCTATTTTTTGGTTTTGTTTTGTTTTGGAACAAGCTTTTCCTTTGTAGTTGAGTCAGGTCTGAAGTGTCAAGCCTTCTGTCTCAGCCTCATTGGTGCTAGGATCATAGGCCTGGGTTACAACACAAAGCTATAGTATATCTTCTAATTCAGGGGTTAGAAGACTACAGCCTGAGGGTCAAGACAGAGCATCAGCTATTTTGGTATGACCTTATGCTATGGATGATTTTTATGGTTGAAAACAAGATAATGATATATTATGATACTTTTTTAAAGTATGTAAAATTCCAATTTCAATGGCCCTAAGTATATCCGTATTGAGACACAGCCATGGTTCTTTATACATTGTATAAAGTAAAATACATTATGTTTTCCTTTATTTTTGACTTCTTTAGGGAGTTGATTTAAAATTACTGAAGCAATTTCTGAGCTTACAAACTCTACATAGACTTTTCTAATCTATGGAGTATATCTCAGTGGCGCCATGACACAACCAATTGTTACCTTCAAAATTATTTAATGCTACCAAATAAGTTCAGCACATTATAAATTCTAAGGCATACTCTGATGTCAGGTATGAAATACATGAAAGAAAATAAAACTTAGAGACATGTTATTTGAATGTATCTGTGTATATACTCAAATGCACATTTTATGTGATAATAAAAATTTCATATCAACATGACCAATTATTAAGTATACTTTGTCTCAGATGTAAAACTTACTTCCCTAGAGCAGTATGAGAACTCTATGCCCACAAAGGATCACAAATACCCAGGGAGCTATGGAAGACCGTTTCTGCAGAAGTCATTCTACTAAAACACTGCTTGAATTTCCAGCCTCACAAACTAACTACACTGGGGTTGATCCCATGTGTTTTAAATCATGGCCCCTATTATATTATACTTAAGTATTTTAAGTGATAGTGCAGCTTTTTTGCTTAAGTGGAAAATGGAAGACATTTTAAATATTTATTTATTTGTTTTATGTATATGAGTATGCCATCTTCATGGACACCAGAAGAGGCCATCAGACCTCGTTACAGATGGTTGTGAGCCACCATGTGATTGCTAGGAATTGAACTCAGGACCTCTGGAAAAGCCACTGTTCTTAACCACTGAGCCATCTCTCCAGTCCCATGGAAGACCCATTTTAATATGTATATGAGATTATCCTTTGTAGGAAGAGGGAGAATATTATCTAGTTGTTGTGGTTTTAATGTCGTATCTCCACCTTAAACTCAAATGACAAAAGTCTAAGCCATATAGAGAAGGCATCATGGAGAGCGCCTGGCCATGGGAGTTGGCCCTGATAGACTAGGTACCTTTACAAAAGAGGACCAAGAGACACATCTCACCTCCCCCTCCCCCTCATAAGGATCTAGCACAAAGAGTCTATTTGTGGATAGAAGGTGAAAATCAGTAGTCAGGGATTCAGCCAATGCCTTGGATTTTGTAACCTCCAGAATTACAAGAAATGCATTGGTTTTGGTTAGAATCTATTTTACTTATGACCATGTTGTCCAGCTAAACAGGACAGGAAGCATTGCAAATGTAAGGAAAGGGTTGCTTATCCCTCTGTAAGTTTCACAAATCACCTTGGAAAATGGACTTGTATATGCTGAGCTCTTCTGCTACACTGACGTTGTAATTTTTCCTAATTCTAAAATTTATCATTCAGGAGTATTAAAAATTTAAAATAGTTATCACCCAATTCTCAGATTCAGTCATTTTTTTCTAATAGAAGAAACTGGAATTAAATTTATATAGAGATTCTGACTTTTAAAATCTGTAAGGTCAATGTCATATTTAAGAATTTTTTCAAATGCAAATATTAAATCAAATATTCAAACACATAGATGTGCTTTTAAGATTAATAAGAATTTTAAGAAGTACTTTCATAAGTTTTTCAAAATCTCATTTAAAAACTTGAAAAAGATTTAAAAGAATATTTAAAATTGTTTAAAGTGAAATGAGAAATTCCATAAATCGGGGGAAATTTAAGAAATAGTCATTTAATACCACTGTACACTTCAATGAGAAATAAACTTGGGTAGGTTAAACTTTTGATGACAAATGATAAATTTTTATACTTTTGAATTTTCCTAAAATTATCTGAACTATAAATCCATGCAAATACTTGCTTTTAACATGACATTGTTTCAGTACAAATATTATTAGCCTGGAGATCCCTGGATCTACTCTAGGGGCCATACTCACAAAATGATATACTAAAGAACATGTATATGTTCATATGTTCATCTTCTTTTTTCAAATGAAAGTGTTTATTACATTCTCATAGGGATATATGACCCTACAAGTAGTAAAAACATAGTTATAATCATTAATATACTAAAGTTCATGATGCTGTGGTTTTCTAAAAGATTTTCGGGACTATGTTTTTAAAAGAAATTTAAGAAACTGAGATGTATCTAGTAATTGCAGAAGACCCAATTGGGTAGGGGTTGGGGCAATGGAAAAAAGAAACAAAACCCAAACCAAAATGTTTTGTGCCAAGATAACATTGCAAGGAATCACATGAAATGCTTCATTTGACAGCATTAAAAAAAAAAAAAAAAAAAAATTGGCCACAGAGAGGGACCACAGCTAAAAATGTAAACGGCTTTGGAAATACGTTAAAAAGTCTATCTGTATTACATAGTGACAACCGCTAATAACAATGCATGATATGCAATTGTCCCTTGGTACCTGCACATTTTTCCTTCCCAGAACTTCAGAATAAGACAACAGATGATTAACTGTCTCTGAAGATACTCCCAAGGCAGACGTCTACAAACTGTATCTAGCAAGAGTAGGAGCCCTGAACTATCATTAAACTGATGGCAGGCCATCATTTTTGGTGTAGAATCTTTAATAGGGTTTTTATAAAATAAATGTTGGACATCAGAAATGTATAAATCTCTACCGTGAACTAGAGCTTGGTGCAAAAGTAACACAGAGACATCCCACTGGATTTGTTTTTATTTTTGTTTTTGATTCTTATAAATTGGGTTAACTTAGCCAAGTCAAACATTTAGGCTGGTTAGCTCACTGGGATTTCCTTTTGTTATGTGAAGCAATTAGGAAGAAGGTAACCTGCCCTCCATTTGACCAGGGTGCTTGTTCACAGTGAACTAGAGTCTAGTGGCTGTTGTGTTCTCATGGATGTGGAAACAGTTACTTATGTACGAAGGATGTACATAACCATCCATTCCTCCAGCATTCAGCCACGGATGAGCTGACAGTGGCTGGTCCCAGTGAGGCTGGATATACAAGGATGAACTATATTTACCTGAAACACATCCAGATCCTCAAACAGGACATGGCTCTAGGTATCTGGAGGCCCAAATGAGCTATGGCTGCTCATTTGTCTTCATTACGCTCTCGTTAACTCCCATTAAAAGGTGGCCAATACTTCCTAGAGATTTGGAATTCAGGCTATAATAGCCTTTGAATTATTTTAGGAAACTACTATCATACACAACTAATTTAGCATCTATTAGAAAATACTTTCTAAATGCCAGGGAACTTGTTGAAAATAGTTTGAGCATCCCTTTATTGCAATAGAAATCATTCTGTAAGTTGTTATTGAAAATTTAAGCATGTTAGAAAAATCAATCATTTTGATGGATAAATACTAACAGAAGACTGTGACTCTGGACTTAGAACAATAACTTTTATAACTCTATGGAAATCTTACAAAGAATGAGGTTCTGCACATTGAAATGGAGAGTGTTTCATAATCTTTTGAAGTTTTTACAATACTATTGTATGGGTTTAGTCAAAACATATTGGTCAGACAATGCCTCTATGCTACCATTTGAGTGTTGCCTTCATCTTCATTCTTTACTAATAAAATAAGGGTAAATAGCGGCAAGCACTGTAGCATGGCACCAGGGCCATTGTCTCCTTCCTTACCTGAGCATCTGGACTAAGAACTATCACAACGCAGAAGAGAACAGCTGGATGCAAAGTTGAGATGGACCATGATGGAAAAGAAATGCTTAATTACCCTTTCCATCAAGTTAATTTTTCCCCTTTGGCAATGTAAACAAAGGAAAATCTGCTCTTATTTTTGGTTGCCTGTGCTTTGGTTGCTTCAGTATCCTTGACCTCCTTTTTCTGACCTTAACTTTCTCCATTCCATGGTGTGACACCGCAGGCCTTCTTGACTTTATTAAAAAAGCAAATCTGTCTCAGCCTCAGGCATGAGATATAGCTAAGGCTCTCAGTATGAATAGAGTTGGGATTCTGCAAGGTAGCACATTGACATAAAGAGTCTTTTGTACAACATGGCACGTATAGTTAATAACAGCATGTTATTTGCTATTGCTTTTGGGTATTCTCACAGGATGTTTTCCTTCCTGGAAACCACCCACCCAGCCTCAGTACCAAAGTCAACAGATTGTCAATATATATACAATCTATGCATATCCTTGAAAATACTTTATCTCTAGATTTCTTACAGCACCTAATAAAATGTAAATGCTACAGAAATCATTGTTATGAATACTAGAAAGAATGCCAAGAGAAGTGAGTTTTGATGCCAATTTACTTGAATAGGCAGATGCATTATTCACAGACAAGGTAGTCAACTAATTTTAAAATCAGTAAACCAGTAGATTTTAAAAGGTATATTAAATAAACGGTATCTGAGGTACTGTAGATATGATTTTTCTTGACTTAATCATGTTACAAAATCAATGTATGCTACATTTCAGATTGAGAATGTCCTCCAAAGGCCCATATGGAGTATGTAAAGATTTGGTCTTGACATTATTGATAAATACTAGAATCTTCTAGGGAGGGAGGTTTCAGGTCATTGGGAATGTAGTCTTAAAAGGAACTATGAGACCCTGACGGTTTCCTTCTTCGCTTTTCAAACTGGTGACTAGCTTTCCTCTACCACATATTCCAGAAATAACGGAGTATTTTGATACAGATTCAAAGGCAGTGATGCCACTGAAGAAGGACTGAAACTACTGAGACTATGGAAAAACAAAACAAAACAAACAAGAAACCTTTTCTCTTACTAAGTTGATGATCTCAAGTATCTGTTATGCTAATTGAAGGCTGGCTACTGGTATTTTAGAATTTCATGTTGTAAGCTATAAGTGCATAAAATTAGTTTTCCAGTTAAGAAAAAAAAAAGTTCATCTACAGGTGTGAGGCAATAGAAGTGATTTGTTTACATTTCAATGTAATTTTGTCAGATAATAAAAGGCAATTGTGATTGGACCAAGATGACTCCACCCCTAGAAGAATGACAGAGCTTTCATAGTTATCTTTGAGCAGTGGGTTATTTCTCAGTTGTCTTATTTTAACAACAGTCCGTAAAATCTGTGTCCACATTCACAAATCCATTAACTCAGGTCTCCTGATGTTTTAGAGACTTAAAAGGCAAGTGGAGAGGTTATTCATAATGAGAGATTTTCTAGAATTTTCAAAAACTTGGACTAGAAAGATGGTCAGCTGTTAGAGGATAGGCTCATAACCTAAGTAAGTCAAAACCTAACTCATAGCCTACCCTGTTGGATCCTAACTCATCTCTCCAAAATGATGGGAAGTAATGTTTGAAGCCTGCACTAAGAATAGGGGATCTCTGTGGGAATTATTAATTCTATGTGAACTTCAAAGGGTTGGGAATCTTTTTTTGACCATAGATTTGTTCCTCATATTGGGACAGGCCCACAAAATCCATCCAACAAATATGCAAAGAATAGAGGTTGATTGATTCATGAGATTCCATTTTGTGAACTTGCTTTTTTTTCTTTTTTTGTTTGCTTGTTTTTCTTTTTCTTTCTAAAAATTTCAACCGTATAGATTACTTCAGAGTAATGAAGCACATGAGCACAGTGATTTTACTCATGTCTCTATTATTGTATGTTCAAACTCGATCCAATTTTTGACTCTTGGTATATACTCTTAGTAGGAAAATGGTAAGAGGAAAGATCTCAAGCCAATTTGCTTCTCTTTCTCATGCTCCGTCCCACTTCTGAGATTTCTTGAGAGCTAGAGGCCATAGACTAGAACCAGGCATGTCTAGCTAAGCCTTATGGCAGACTGTGTCCACCTACTGTGATCCTGCTGGTCTACTCTCAAGATTGCTCTAGACTGTTCTAGTAGATGACCTTTCTGAGACTGATTGGGAGTGCTACCCTGGAATGACAAGCATTAAGTACCTGCCATTGACCCCAAAGGAACCAGAGGTTAAGATTGTAATTATGTCACTACCTCATGGCATACTTCTGAAACTATCCCACATCTTCCTCAAAGGAGCGCTGCTTCAGATTTCCTTGGCAGTGCCTTGCTTGCTAATACAGTCCATTGGGAATCTTTTCTTCTCTGTTCCATTTCTTTATGCCTCATCTGTGAGTCTCTTACCACCATCAAGCATACAATGTACATCTTCAGATTCAATTTTGTGGGAACCCAAACCAAGACAGTCACAATAATCACTAATATTTCTCCTAAGACTTGGTGTCAAAACGGAATTCTCATCTTCTTTTCCTGATTGTGCTGTATTATTATACCATTGTGACTTTAACTAGGTGACATAGAGAACAGTGTCTTTCACCTCATCAGGGAAAAATGGGGGAGAAGTTACCAAGCGGTGTACCATATTACCTGGACAGTTGGGCAGCCGATAATGATGAAGGTTAGGTTCTGGAAAAATGTCTACAGTTTGGACCACAGCCTTTAAGGTGTCTTGATTAAAAGAGACCCATGGCAGGAAAGGAATAATCTTAGATTATTAGGCATTGACTAGTTTCTGAATGAATGATTGGCAGATAAGCTACATAGTCTCTGGGAGAACTGCTTCACAGGCTCCTGCCTTATTGATGATGCAGGGCAACAGGACAACGAAGTAGCATATTCACCCCCTAATTCTCTGATCAACAGCATGCACTACTCTTATATAACTTAGATATGTGAATATCTTCATAAGTACATTATTTAATTTAACATTTATTATTAAGTATATATATATAGGCAATTGAAGTTACTCTAAAGTGTATTTTACAAATGTTATTTTAAAAAGTTTAGCATTCTTTTAGATTCTTTTAAAATTCTACTTTTATACTTATTTCACAATATCCAACATTAGGGAAACTTGTATCAGACAAAAAACTGACAGAAAGTTAAATGGTAGAACAGGTTGGCCATATAGAATAAAACAAATTCACTAAATTTTATTTTCAAATATGAGTCTGGTTGTAGCAAGCAATCATGTGATACTTAGAGTTACAGGAAATGGGTATGTAGAGGCATGGGAATGATGAGGATATTTTCCAAGTGAACTGAGAAAGTGCATTAAATACTGGAGATTGGAGACATATTCCAGTGGTAGAATTCCTGCCCTCTAAAGGGCCATGACTTGGCATCAGTCCTCAGTAATAGAAAAAATGAATACTATAAATTGTTATTTTACGAGGATCCTGAGAAATATATCAATGATTAACATTCAAATGTGTCATTTTCTACTTCCAAAATAACCTTATTTGAATTTTCTGATAGTTTATAGAGTAAACTTTAGCATGATTTCTAGAAGTTATGGTCAGTTTTCCTAATCCAGTGGCTGACTGTGGTACCTTGTTTTATCTTTCACAGAATTACAGTCTGAAATAACACATATTCACACCTTATCTTGCTAGATTCTGGGCCAGGGTAGAAGAGGATGATGTGTTTATAAAAGACAAAGGGAAAGGGAGGTGTGGTGAGGTATAGGGGAGGAGGATATGTCTCAGTGGGCCCAGGCCCATGCCAAGGCATCCCTTTTCCCTGAGGGAACAGCCACACAATGGTATAGAGTTTATTCAGGGCATGGGGAGTTAAGTGGGTAGTAGAGGCAGAGAAAGGGAGAGAGAGAGAGAGAGAGAGAGAGAGAGAGAGAGAGAGAGAGAGAAGAAGTAGGAAGAGGAGGAGGAAGAAGAGGAGGAGGAAGCAGCCATGAGTATACTGGGGGGGGGGGCGGATAGGGAATGAGTAGGGGAAGGGAAGAGCAAGGGAGCAAGAGCCCAAGAGAGCAAGACAGGAACAAGAGAGAGAGGAGGGGGCAAACAACCCCTTTTATAGTTGGCCAGGCCTACCTGGCTGTTGCAAGGTAACTGTGGGGTAGAGTTTAGACAGAATGCTAACAGTGGAAGTATGGAGAGTGATAGCTAAAACTAAAGACCTTGGAAAAGCCTGTAGAAGCCTACTACAGAAATTAATTACTACTACAGAAAGAAATTACTACTTCCTAAAATTAATACATATATAAGAAAGGTTTTAGTGATGTCACCCTATAGTAAGGAACAGTACCCCTCCTAGATACCATAAGCAATCAAATAACAAGCCCATGCCAGGAATCGATTGCCTCTTTTAGGAGTTGTTATCAGGTTCCCATAGACACCCCAAACATCACAGTCTGTTGCCACTGATCTTGTTTACTCTCTAGATTGAACTCGATGGTAAGATTCTTTTGCTGAAGAAAGCAAATATCTCAGTCACAGTTTGTGGAGAAACTAAACTGTTACTGACCTAGAGGGTTAACTCTTATTGGCTAGCTTTAACAGTAATGGAAGGTGCAAAGCATGCTCTCAGAGGGAAAAGGTAATCATTGGCCTTACCCATCTGTGAATTCTATGAGCTACAAGGACTGGCCTGCAAAGGTATGCCCATTGGTGTAATAGTGACCTGGATGTTTCAGTACTAATGAAAACTTTCTGACTACATTAAACACTCTTTTGTAATATGGCACCATTTGTAATTTGGCCAAAGTATCTGTGGTTAGAGAGGTAATAGGCCCTGGGGCCTATTACTCTGCTAATAGACAGTATTAAACTCCTAATGTCATATACCCATACATAATTGCATCTCTTAGCCCTAATCAGATAAACTTCTTTTTTCAGTAGATGGCAATGAACACAGAAATCAATGTGAAGAGAATACGAGACAGCTGGAGTGCCTGTCTCTAAATCAGAGGTAAAGAGCTGTATAGTATTCCCTTCCCCAAGGCTTGAGAAGAAGAGGCAGAAAGAGCCAGAGGTGGTAGATGACTACAAATAAACAATGTTTTACAGAAACAACAGGGCAGTTGCAGATATGACCTCACAGTACGGTAAAGCATGTACAAGACTTGTACAAAATCAATCGGATAAAATCTAAGAATGGGATTGTAGGGAGGTAGTCACAAAGTCCCTTTCCTAGCTAAGGAGCTATTGGTCATTGATGAATGCCAGAGAAGGAAGAGTCATATTTCTTCAGAAATGTAGGGCATGTTTCAGTACATGGTCCCACACCCTCTCTGGTGGTTTCAACTTGCTTGGCCCAGGGAGTGGCACTCTTAGGAGGTGTAGCCTTGTTGGTGTAGGTGTCACCTTGTTGGAGGAAGTATGTCACTGTGCAGGTAGTCTTTAGAACCCTCTTTTCTAGCTGTCTGGAAGACAGTCTTTTCCTGCGTGCATTTGGATACAGATACAGAATTTTTGGCTCCTCCAGACCCAGGCCTGCCTGGATGCTGCCATATATCCCATGGTGAAATAGCAAGCCAGCCCCAATTAAATACTACCCTTTATAGGAGTTACCTTGTTTATGGCATTTTTTATAGTAATGGACACCCTAACTAAGACAGAAGTTGGTACCAGGGACTAGGATATTGCTGTGGTAGGCCTGACAATGATTTTGTTGGGAAGAATGTGGATTTGGGAAGCAGTAGAATGCTTTAAGTGGGGCTTAATGGAGCATCTCAGTAGGAATATGGAAGACATTAGTGCTGAGGATGATTTGAACTTTGCAGACCTGGCCCAAGAGATTTCAGTGGAGAATAACTTTAGTATGTGGCCTAAAGACTGTTCTTGTGATATTTTGGTGAAGAATGTGACTTCTTGCCCTTGTCTGAAGAGTATCTGAGGCTAAGGTAAAGAGATTTATATAAATTGTACTGACAAAGGAAGTATCAAAAAAAAAAAAAATCCTAGCATAGACTTTGTCCTCTTGTTTACTCTTGTGAAGAGCATTTTGATCAAATATAGCAAGCTTAGAAAGGAAAAATACAAAATGTGTGGTTCAAAGAGTAAAGGGGCACCAGGAAATGCCATGGAGCTAAATCCTATATTCAAGGAGATAAACAGATTAAGGGAGTGGTGGCTTCAGCAAGATCCCACCTACTCAAGCTTAGTGTTTACAGTTGAACAACAGATAGTTATATTATTATGGCCTTGTTATTACTTTCGTTTGGACATAAGGAGAAATGATTGTGTGTCAAATTAACATGGGATGATACCAGTTCTTGATCTGGGTCTTGAGGCATAGTAACAATGAAAAGTTTAGGTTTAGGTTTTTTGTTTAATTTAAGCATTCAGGAGACAGAGCTATGCAGGTCTGCGATTTCAAGGTCAATCTACAGATCACGTTCCAGAACAGCCAAGGCAGTGAAGGAGCTGGAAAATGAAAGCTTGTGGTAATGCAATAGAACAAGGTGTATGTGTGTGTGTGTGGGGGGGTATGTTCCAGCTACAGCAAGCAGCAGAACTCAGCAGCTTCACCATGTGGCTCTAGTTTTAGAGTTAAGAGTAGAAGGTACTACTGGGACAATTGGTACTAGTTAGCTAGAGCTCAGAAATTAGTGGTGATTAAGAAGAGAGCAGCATCACTGAGGTAAAATCTTCTGGGAAGTGTTTTCTGGGAGAACAAAGAGGCTGTGTTTCAGAGATAGCCAAGGTTGTACCTAGTGCTGCAGCTGAACTTGGTAAGATATAAGGATCATCCAAATGGTACTAGTTTTGTATCATATGAAGATGTCATGGAGAGCAGCTGAGGCTTGGCCCTGTGAGATGCCAGGGTAAGCCACTGGTGAAGGTGCAGCCTCAGGAGCAGTTGATGGCCCAGGACTGAAGGGGTCATGCAAAGAAGCTGAGGCTTAGCACCAGGATGGGAGCCTATGAGAGGTTATTGGTGAAGCCTAATTGCAGTGGAAGGTTCTAGTAAATTTGAGATGCCAGGACTGTGAGATGACCACCAAGAACAGTAGCAGCCATGGAGTGGAGTCAACCAGAGCCTAGAATGCTACAGAAGTCAGAGCTGGAGAAGTAACACAAGCCCTTTGGGTGAGCTCAGAAGGTCACGTATAGTTCCTAGACATTGGAACAAGAAACTGTAAAGCTGAAGTTTTCTTGGATACCCCGAGATGTTAGAGATGTCAGAGCCGTGGGATACCTGCTGAGGAAAGCTGCTAATAGGGAATGGAAGCAATCCAAGAGAATGAAGTTTGTTGCTGCTGAATGTCAGATCTGGCAACAGCAGTCAACAAGGATGAAAGGAGTTCGAGATCTGAAGAGAACTTGGAAGTTGGACATGGAGACTTGGAGTTTGACAAGCTGGCTTTTGGTCTTGCTTTGGTCCAGTATTTTCTAGCTATGACATTTTGGAAGGATAATATATATTCTATGCAATGATATGTTGGAAGTATATGATCTACTTTTTTACTTTGATTTTATAGGGGATTTCAGTTAAGAGATTGCATGAACTCAGAAGAGACTTTGAGCTCTAGACTTTTAAATATTGATGAGACTATGGCAGATTAATGGATTTTTGAAGTTGAACTAGATATATTTTGCATTATACTATGGCTAGGTTTGGCCCCCATAGACTCATGCGTTTGAACAAGCCTATAGGGGTCAGGGAGTGCAATGTGGTGGTTTGACTATGATTGGCCCAGGGAGTGGAACTATTGGGAGGCGTGGTCTTGTTGGAGTAAGTATAGCATTGTTAGAGGAAGTGCTTCATTATAGGTGTGGGCTTCGAGACCCTCCTTCCAGCTACCTGGAAGACAGTCTTCTCCTGGGTGCCTTTGTATCAATATGTAGAACTTTTGGTTTCTCTAGCCCCAATCCTTCCTGGATGCTGCCATGCTTTCCACCATAATAATGGATTGAACCTTTGAACCTATAAGCCCGCCTCAATTAAATTTTGTCTTTTATAAGAGTTGCCTTTTTCATGGTGTTTCTTCACAGCATTGGAAACCCTAACTAAGACACCCATGGATAGATGTAATGACACCACTAAAAAAAAAGCATTAGGTTTTTGTTTGTTTTTGTTTTTGTATTTTTTTAAAAAACAACAGAACACATGAAATTTGGAGAGAAAAATGGTAGGATAGGAAATGAGGGTGGATTTGATCAAAACACATTTGATGCGTGTATGAAATTCTCTAGCAGCAAAAATGGAGGGGAAAATGGACTTGCCTACAGCACTGGGTCAAGGAACTCTGCAATCATGTCAGATATATTAAGATGGTGGTAAACGATAACCCTAAGGGTAAAATAGTAGTGCTCATATCTTGGTGGTAATCAACAGCTCTCTAATGGGACTTAAGGCTTGCCCAAAAGGAGGAAAATCATGCCTGATATCGAACATATGGTCAACCACCCAGGGCATGGATCTTAGAGAAGAATCTATTACTATCATTTCTCTAAACAGCATCATTCCTAAAAGCATTCTAAATACCTATTCTCACAGATAAGTTTAGCTATCATCTCTCATCAAAGAAACATCTCTTTGTTACAAAAGGAAACCATTGCAGAAAACCACAAATGGTCAAAATATAGAGAATTGATGTAGGGTTACCAGTCCTAACTAAGACATTGCCAACATAGCTCCTGCCACTAAGGCTCAGGGAACATTGTAAAAGAGGGGACAGGACGTTTATAAGAGCCAGAGGATCAGGAAAGCTGCTGTGAGATTGTATCTCCTAAGAAGGGCAGACAAACAATCATAAAGGACTAAGCAGGTCTTATTTATAAGTGTAACAATAACAACAAAAGCAAAAAGAGGCTGTGGCTTCTAGAGGGAGCAAGGAGATACATGTAAGTGCTTTGAGAGAGCAAAGGGAAGAGGGAAAATGATGTGATTATTTTATTTTTTAAAAAGTGTGAGGAAAAACAAGGTATGAAGGTATGCAAGGAGAGGAATTGTCCTTTCTTGTTAAATGTGAAGTGGGCATTTCAGTATTTTAAAAATAATTTCAGTAGCACACCAAGGTGTGTTGGCAGAACATTAATACCATTTTTAATTGCGATATAGGACATTTCTCCAAAAGGTAATGTTATCTTAAGAACCACCAGTATCTAATGTTCAAAATACTACTGGGAAAAATGAGAAGTTTTTCCTAAGTCTACTATGTAGACTGAATAACCCTCTAACATATTTATGATCACTTAATTTATTATTTTTTCCTGCTAAAGCACTATTGTAAATAGAACCAACACAACTTTTAGGGTTGTATGTTAGGTCTTATTGTGAAAGTGAAGTTATGGGATTTGGGCTGTGTTAGAGCGTGAAGCTGATGGCTACTGTATTGGGGATGGGATGAAGAGATGCTAAATCCACATTTCTCAAAGTTTTCACCTTGTCTTTCTCTGGTTTTCAGGGCAATTATTCCTTCTTTGAAGAGTTTTAAAGTGAAGATCTCATAAAAAGATTCCCCTGGAGTCAACTAGGGACAACACAAGAAACACATTGCTTGGGACTATTCCAAAGTTAAGAACAGTGAAGGGATTCAGCCAAGAAGCAGAGAGCAAGAAGGAAGGACCAACCACAACTAGACAGCGTATAAGGGGTGGGAAACTATAGCTCAGCCCACAATCGTCTCTGAGAAACTAGAAAATATACTTTGGCTTATAGAGCAGTGTATCCAAAGGTAACAGGAATGGCTTGAAGATATGTATACTGAAGGTACAGTCAGAGAGTTTTCCAGGGCACACTGAACTCTTTATATACAAATGGTATCTAATGGCAGAAAATTTTTGCTTTGTGTTCTCTTGACCCAAATATCCTAGACTGGTATTCTCAGTCTTCCAGAGTCACAGCACTTTTCTCAGCAACTGATGATTGACTGGATGCTGGGTCTGTCATTTAGTTCAAGAAAGTTTGCCCATTGTACCTATTGTTCATTGTATCTAAAATAGGTCTTTGGTGTCCTACTTTCTTCTGTAAGTGGTCTTCTCACAGATGGAATAGCTTCTGCATGTTCCTTTTGGATTCTAGCTCATGGCTCACTTTTTCTACTTACATTAGAGTTAACCGGAGGCCAGCCATCCTCCACAATACCTCTCTTTTGTTTCAGTATCTTCCACTCCCAGCACTTACCATGCAGTGGCTGGTCTGACCTGGTTTATAGGTGCTCTCTGACCAAGGACATTCTTGTTCCACAGTTCATTTTCCTTATTTTAAACTGGTCTAATAATTTTAGTTAAATGAGAACTGAGGATGAAATTATTGAAGTACGTAACTTTTTTAGACTGGAAATTGGTTTGCAATGAGGGCTACATAATTACTAGTTGACACTAGTGATGTTATTTGGTATTTCTCACATGTTCCTCTATTTTTTCATCTAGACTGTAAAGTCCTGAAGGGCAAGATCTGTACATTTTAATTACATTACATCTTACTAACAGTTAAGGCCAAATAAAAATCTGATGGTTGGTGGCTGTAACTCACACCAACAAATTTTAATTGGTAGCTTTTTGAAAGCCAGATTGTGCACTAATCACTAAGGATCAATTGAAAGCCAACATAAATACTATCTTTCTCCTGATGAAACTTAAGTTACTGTGAAGGTGGGGGTTAGAGAGAAAACTGTATAATGACTGCTTAACACACACAGGGTCCTGAGTTTCATTCTCAGCAAAGTAAATTGCTCACTCTATACCCCAAAACCACAAATCAGGGGATGAGGATGTGACTTGGCTGGTAGAGTGCCTGCTTAGCATGCATGAAGACCTGGATTCCATACCTAAAACTACATAAACTAAGCATGGTGTCTGCCTCTAACCTCATAACTAGAGCGGAAAGGCAGAAGGATCAGAAATTCAAGGTCATCCCAGAGTTGCTTAGTGAGTTCAAGACCAGGCTGTGCTATATGAGCCATTATTTCATAAACAAAATTGCAAACCAACCAACAAACAAAAAAATTAAAACAAAACCTACGACCTACAAACTCACAGTTATAGTGGGGGAAGGTTGCTAAAGAACAAGATGGCCCCCAAAAGATCAGTGAGAGTTATAATGTGTACAGGACTCAGATGTAGGCTTAGTGAAAATGGACACACATAAAACATGCCAGGTGATAAGTGTCTCAATGTCATACAACATCTTACGGGGAACAATTATCAAGGTAGGCAAGCAGCTGCACTCTATTTGGATTGGGTTGTGCACATCCCCCTCTTTTTAATAATGTACCAGACATGTTATTTCCTTTGTATATACCAGTATGTAAAACACACACACACACACACACACACACACACACACACACACACACACACACACACACACACANACACACACACACACACACACACACACACACACACACACACACACACACACACACACCATTTCTGAACAATGTACCCAGCATCCACAGGCTTCCACCCTTCCACCTGCTATGAATATACTGCTGTTTAAACAACAGCATAAGTTTCATTGCCCTTAGCAACAATCAAATTTAGACAGTTACTATTCAAATATACTCCAAATGTATTCAGATATGAAAAACAGAAGGGCCAGTCTGGTTTGGGCCAGAAGTGGTTTGACATGAAGTGGTTTGGCGTGCATACACAATAAGGCAAACTCTGTCATTTGAACTTTTAGGGAGACTCCCATATTCACTATCTTATACCTGTGCATAATGGCATACATATGATTAAAAATCAGGTGTAGGGATGCATATAGCTGAAATAAAAATATGATGTAATCTATCAACTAAAATAGAAACCCATCAAATAATCCACGCTTTTTAGAACCCAGCCCTTCCCTCTGCTAGACTCCATAAAGAAAATCCCAGGCGGTAACCAGGGCTTCTGTCTCCTTCCTCATTCACATGGCCCACTGCTTCCTTACAGTGCATCTCTCTCTGAGCTGCACTATTTGATTTACTGTTTTTGTTTGTTGTTGTTGTTGTTTGGTCTTTCTTGAGGCAGGCATTTTCTGTGTAGCCCAGGCTGTCCTGTCTATAGACCAGGCTGTCCTGGAAGTCACAGAGATCCACCTGCCTCTGTCTCCCAAGTGTGGGGATTAAGGGATGTACCACCACCACCAAGCTTTGTTTACTTTAAAATAAAATCTCCTTGTTACACTTGCAAATCTGTGTAAATCCTTATTTTCAATTCTTTGGATAATATGCTCCACGGTTGGAAAAACCTGGCCTAGACACTGGCCACCATTCACAGTTGGTGCTCACATTTTCTTCAAGGGAAGAATGAGGATTTTTAAAGGAATTCAAGGAGTGTGCTCTGACCTTCTTACTGACCAGTAGTAGTACTGGGCCTTAGGAGATGTCACATTTTTATTTATTTATTTTGAAATAAGAAAACAGAGCTTTGACCTATATACAGTCATGTGGTTTAAATAGGGTTCAAATCTACATGCTTTCCTTAGACTTGTTGAAAATAGCTATCCGTTCAACATGTTAGTATATGAAACTACTCATGACAGCATATAACAACATATATCCCATAGTGAGTAGATATTATGTGCCAGGATGTGGCGTGGCTTCAGTTCTGTCCAAACTTCATTTATTAGCTTACATGAAGAGTGTGAGCCTTTGTCACATGTAGCACTGATGAGGGAGGTGACTTGAATATAATTGTGGGACAAGGAAATAACGCACATAATTAAAACACAATAAAAAGGAAGAATGGGTCTGCTATAAACCCAAAGTGGGTACAAATCTAAACATATGATTGTTTGGTGATGGGGATCACAGATGTAGAGGAGGGGAGGGAGGGAAAAGGAAGAGGAAGGAGTGTCTATGTGTGTTTTTTTTTTTTAATTCAGGGAAGATCAATGACTAAAGAAAAAGGAAATCTCCACCGAAACAAAACTGGCTTAATTTTTTTCTCACCCTAATCTCTTTTCAATCTATTCTTTAGCCTTCAAGTCAAATGTGGCTCTGTGTCACCCCACCCTACTCAAGCATTGGTTGCCTCATTTGTAGTAGAGCAAAGACTATACCACCACTCAGCTCTGAAGCAGACCTAATATGTGTTCACCAAGTTCATGACCCTTCTTCTAGCACCACAGGAAGAAAGAAGCACTTGGAGACTCAGAAACTCTCTCGGGCCACTTATAAGGTCTATATGTCTCACATGACTGAATCCTGGCTGACGGAAAAGGTGTAGATACAAGTGCTACTCTCAAGCTTGCCTATAGAAACCCCCTTCTCCAATGCTCAGTGGGTGTCTGTCAAGACTCAAGATAGTTTTGGAGATCATTGGCCTCAATTAATCTGAATCTCTGAATAACTTCCTGAAACATAATGACCTTTCATTATGGATTTTACTTGTATTACAAAATATTCTTTTTTGGATTTTGTGTTATAGCACCTGGCATTAACCAGTCCATATTCTACCTCAGAGAGTTACTGAAAGAGCTAAGTAAGATACTGTTTGGAGGGACATTCCCCCTCAAGTCGACTCAATAAGGATCTGCTTGTAAAACGCTTAGGGCACAATAATTTCATTCCTGCAGAAGAACTTCAAAATGAAGTTTTGAGTTAGCACAAAAGCATGGTATGACAGCAGAGACATTTTGAGGTTAAGGGAAAGTAATACAATTATAATTTTTAAAATACTGCCTTTATTTATTAATTTTTCTCCTGCAAACCTAGCAAAATGTTTGTGTGACAACATTCAAATATAGTTTCCTACAGAATGGTACCCTCTACTTAGGAGGAAGCTTTTTTCCCCCCCTTTCAGAAATCATGTTATATGGTCTGATAAGAAGATAGAATCTTTCCAGTTAGAACCACACCAAAAAAACCTAGGACATATGGTTAGCATATGCACCACAATCAGATGTCTGGATTTCTTTGTGCTTCATGAAAAAGAGAGATTGTTGGGCTAGAAGGATTCTACAGAGAGGAGAGAAAGGCCTTAGTGTAAATTAAGGTGACACTGTACAGAGAACAATATTGATGATTTTTTTTTTAGCTCCACTTTGGGGGTTGCTTTGGAGAAAATTCCTGAAGAGGATTCTAGCATGGACACAGAAGGTTTAGAAGATGTAGGGTTGAAGCAATACTCTAGTCCATACCCCTAGGTTGATCTGCTGTCCCTCTTACTAACTCTGGTAAACCTCTTTGTTAGACAATAACATTGTATATTCAACTTCTCTAGATAAGTATATGCCAGTACTTCTGTTTTGGAAGGAAAGTCGGGGAAAATCAGGACCTGGAGCTCAGAGCTATCTTCAGACCCTAAGTAACTAGTGTGAAGTTGAGGTTGACAGATGTACCTGTTTCTTTATGTGTCTAGAATGCAGACATGCTTGGAGAGGAGTAGCTGACTCTGTTTCACAGCATGTCAAGGAAGGATATGGTTGCCAAGGACAACATCCTTGGGTGTGTACGAGAGCTGAAGTGGAAGGAGCTTTCTGCTTCTAGACTTTTATTTTTATGTGTTTGAGAATGAAAATCCATAGGTCAAGATGCCTTTCCCCATATAAAACAAAGGTCTCAAGACTTAAGATAACAAAACAAGATTTGTACATTATTTGCAGCATGCATGTATATGTGAACACGCACACACACACACACACACACACACACACACATACACACACACACACTTTATAGGACTGTCACTGCCTTTTCTGTCCCTTCCACCTGAGAAAAACAAGCACATTGCTTTTCCACTTCACTTTGGCCTCACAACCAAATGACCAGAAAGACAAATTTACTATTGAGTGCCGCCAATGATTATTAAGAAATTTTGTCTTTGCAATTGGCTTTAAAGTATTTCACTAAGGATTGATCTCCAAAAATAAACTTGAGGAATGATATTCACAGATTCAGAGAACAAAAGAGAGAAAGAAAAGAAAAAGTCCTAAGAAGACACCAATGACACCCAGGAGGAATTATTTTTGGGCTCATAGTACAGTAACATTTGGCTATAATGATCTATGATGTATTCAAAATCATTAGGAGAGCATTAAAGTGGCTAACAAATGGAGATGATTAATGGTCGAGGAATAAGGAAATGGAAGTGCTTGCTACAGAATTTGATTATTAGTATTATGTATGTGTATTAAATTATCATACAGCACCCCATAAATAAGTGCAAACAAATGTCACAATAAAGCAGAGACCTGGGCTGGCGAGATGGCACGGTTGGTAACCTTGTAAGCACAAGGACATGACTTTGTGTCCCAAGCATATATGTAACAAGCCTGGGATGGTGCTGCTCTGGTGGAAGGGAGACAGGAACATCCCTGAAGCTGACTAGCCTGCCAGCCTATGCTAACTGATGATTTTCAGGTGCAGTAAGAAACCCTGCCTCAAAAAATAAAGGTGGAAAGTATTGGAGAAAGACACCTGACATTCGCCTCATGTCTCTAGAAGCCCCCACACCAAAGTGCACCAACTGTACCCGCTCACAATACCAAAGAAACACACGCATGGCAGAAAAGAAAATCAAACCCCTTTAGGAGACAGCAACACATTTCTGCTGTGCACAACTATTATTGAGAGCTAGGAACAGAAAAATCTCTTCCTGAAACGTCTGTGAATTGTTCCCCAGCACCACTGAATGAGGATAAATTCAAGACCCCATTTTCAAAAGTAATTTTTACCTTTGCTTACCTTTTATCATAATAGTATGACATCACAAAATAAAAACTTTAAGTGATATTCTTTGATTTTTATGGATTGATTACCAACTATGTTTTGGGATGCTCAAAATTTATGTTCTACCGTAAAAGTAAAAACAATAAATAAAACATTTAACGATTGGGTTTGATTAATTAACATAGAAAATGCTACATACATAATTTTCTCTGAGCTTCTCAATTCATGTTACATGCTAAGGGTTCTGAGAAGTGCAGTACCATTGAAATTGCCTAACTTTGTAGTTTCCAAAAGTTCTAAATGACTCCTGAACTCTCTTACTAAGGAACATCTACCAACATCTTCAAGGATGCTATAATCTTTAGGCATGAGGATGCCTAAGCAAGATCAGTGCCATGTAGACTCTGAATTTAACAAATGTATAAATGCATAAGGAATATATATATATATATATATATATATATATATATATATATATGCATACACACATATATGTATATATGCACTCATACATATATATGCATATACATATATATGTGTATATATATTGCCTGATGTCTTTGTCTAGTCAAAACATGATCTTGTGTGTGGTATGTCTCCTTATGAAATGTCAGGTTTTTAGCAGAGTTCTACCATATGTACCTACAAAAATATATCACTTCAAAATTAACCCTAGCACCTCCTCAAAGATCCACTAAGAAAAGTCTTGATTTTTTTATTCAAACACTAAAATGGTTGAATTCAATATGTACAATGTTTGAATTTAATAGTTACAATGTTTGAGAATCTCAATGCTTCTTTTGTGGGTATTTCATAGGAAACAGACTGATAGCAGTTAGCAGGTGTTCTGTATTTATCCAGGTTAGCAAAGGATACAGCCTCTCCTAGGGCTGTTCTAAAGAGTTCTTCCAAGCAAAATTTTCACACTAATTAACAAGAAAGTGATAAGTCAGATAAGATTAAGCTCTAAGGATAGCAAAAAGTATACTTTAAGGAGTCAAGCATTTTTAATAGGAGAGATATGATCTTAATTTATAGACAGAAACATCATTATGTACGTTATTTTGTGGGTAGATAAATCTTAGAATCCTTAGTCCTAGTGTGGTCTTCTGTGCTGGCATTAATACTTGTAATAAATAGCTCCATAGCATTTCAGTAGTGGTGATGTCCTTCCTCAACACTTGCAGGAGGATGATTTGGGGTTGACAACTTGTGAATGGTCAACTCCTTTATATAAAATAGTGCAGCATTTTCATGAAGTGTAAACACACCTTATCATTTACTTCAACTCATATCTATGCACAGAGATACCCTTCTGTCTTGCTTAGAAAAAAATGGCATGGGCAAAATATGTACATGTTTGGTACAGAGGCAATTTTTCCAAGTATTTTTGATCCTTTGCTCGTTAAATCTGTGAATGTTATGTAAGTATTTTTATCTATATTTTACGCAAAAGAAAACAGAGGCTCAAGTTAAGATAGTCACCAAGGCCACACAGATACGGTGATTTCAATCCCAAATAAATTGCAATTTTGAAAGTCTGCAAGATTTTGTCTAAGGAATTTAAAACCTACATCACTAAATTAGGAAAGAATCACAAAGTTTCTTATATAAATTGAGATTCATTTGACCTTAAGTTTAGAATGTAACCATTGTGTTAGACAAAGATACTCTAGCTCTTTTGATAATCTTTATATTCTAGTGTAGGATAGATTTTGTTTCAAATATCAGTCCCTAGGTCTTTAGAATATGATCCAAGAGAGTACATAGCTGAATTAACTACTTTATTATAACAACCATAATTAGTAAAGAAAATAAAAAATGCTAATAAATGTAAGGTTATTATATTGGTTTCCCATTTAACAATTAATGAATATTAAACAAACATACTTTTGGCATAATAGCATATAATCAAAGTTAAACTATTTTAAATATATGTAACCAAAGCTTTTGAAAAGCGTATTAGAAAAGCCTCACTATGAATTAAATCTAAATAACTAGTCTCACCCATAGCAAGTAGTGTGTACAAATTCACCACCAAAAGGAATTTAGAGTCTGTGTTTTAAAATGAATTCTTGAACCTCCTAGAACACACTGTCAGTACAGTATTGATTTTTACCTCACACATCAATGTTTGAGTTCAATAAAGAATCATGTGTGAGGACTACTCTAAAGAACATCTCACAGGCAAACAGACGTGCCTAAATGAACAGATATTCTGAATTTAACAGGAACACCACCTCTCCTAGGAACTGTGGTGCAAAGCTGCACGGCTCGCCTAGTATACAAGTGCTCGGACACAAGCTGGGAGTCTCAACACCATAAAAACCAGGATAGCAAAAGAAGAAAATGTTTATTTTGTTTGTGGCCACATAATTATGTGATATACACATGTTCCAAGATGCTGTCAACCATAACTGCTTATAATTATTATGTGCCAACTAAGATCAAAAACTTTAAACATGTCTACTTTATTCTCCTTTAGGGTATAACAGCACCTTACCTTTCACATTTCTCTATCCTAACAAGGCGCCTTGGCGAGGAGGCTGGGTGCCTCCTCGCCAAGACCAAACACTGTTTGATGGCTTGGCTAATTCTACTCAACACATTGACTGCCCTAAGCAAATCTTGTGCTGAATAGCATCAAGTAAACAAGTAAACTTCAGCAGAATGCCGGAGGCTTCAAGGGATCAGATTTAGCACCAACAAGACAATGATATGAGGCGGGTCCTCTACTCTGTGGACGAATTCTTGAACTTAGTGAGAAATGAGTTGACGTCCAGATATGTTTAACTAGGACCCTCCTGGTGTCCTATATGCTGTGCCTCTTATTAGGGTCTCTTTCAAATCTCACAAGCTCTTTAGTAAACCACCCAAATGAAGGAGAGTGGAGACCGTAAGTAAACAATAAACTAGTCTCTCCTCTCTCCAGTTAAATCAGGTGTGGAAGAAGCAGGCAGGTAAAAATTTGCATCACTTCAAAACGAATGGCCTAACCTTCCTTTTTAAAAATACACATGTGACAGCATGGCAATATTCACAGTATCATGGGCCCTTTATTCGTCATCACTGTAGTCTATTCAGTGTGAATGGAAATGTTTTATGGTTCTAACTTCAAAGCTTTGTAGTTATAAAATATTAAGAATCATTTTGTTTTACCCCTTAACTTCTTTTTTGAGAACCTCATATAAGTAAATGATACATGTTGTGATATGTTAAATGATACAATATTTGATTTCACTCTCATCTCAGCCTCTCTTATTTCCCCTGTCTCCCATGAACAATAGCTCTTACCAAGAAGCCACTCTCCTGTCATGTCTTTATGCATTGTTGTTTGTGACTCACTGGGTTTAGCCAGGGCCTACACATATGGTCATGTGTATGGTAGTTTGATGGTTAATACTGAAAGTGTGAGGTTCTCCTCAGCGAATGACTCATCCTCAAAGCAGATGTAAACTCACAGTCTAGTACTGCTTCTCATGGAGCTTTCGATGGGGGAAGCCTTGCCATTTAAAACTGTCATTGTCTCTATCTTGAATCCCATTCTTGAGCAGTAATTTTCCATGTTGTATTGAAGATCAAAAGAGTTAACTAGCCTGGGCCTTTGGAGAATCCCAGAGACTGAACCACCAACAAAGGAGCACAAACGAGCTGGACATGTGTGGCAGATGGGCTGCTTGGTCTTCATGAGAGTCCTCCAACAGATAGAGTCCCTGACTCTGTTGCTTTTCCGTGGATCCTGTTCCCCTAACTTGGCTGCCTTGTCTGGCCTCAGTGAGGGAAGATGTTCCTAGTCCTTCAGTGACTTGATGTCCCAGGGTAGATTGGAACACATGAGTTGTCTCTCCCTACTCAGAGGAGAAGGGGAGGGGGGTGGTTTCCGGAGGGGCTTGGAGAGGGGTGAGCTGGGAGGAGATGGTGTCTGGAATTGGGATGTAAAGTGAATAAAAAAATAAATAAAAAGTATAAATCAAAAAGGGAGGAAGGAAGGAAGAAACAAAGAAACAAAGTAAGAAAGAGAAACAAGGAAAAGTAAAGAAAGAAAATTCACTTCAGAAATGAGATAGTCATTAAAATTAGATACCTTAATAATAGTAACAATATTTCAGGACAGCACCATGGAAGGCTCTGTGCTCTGCCCGCTCTCTGTGGCAGATTCTGTTTTTATGTCTTCACTCAGCTAATTCTCTTGAGGAAAAAAAAATCAGATAATTTTTCACCAATATTTGTAAAGTTAATAGGAAGTATTTCTTCTGATGTATGGTTCTCAATTAAATTCTCTAAGAAACACTTGGAGTTTCATCACCAGAATTGTACAATCATTTCCTTTTCCTTGGTTAAATTAAATAAGCATTGGTGACTGACTGTTCTATGTGGGCCTTTGTAGTGAGCATATAAACAATGAGATCTGAAGCCTACTTATATGCAACCTATATCCAGGTAGGTTAGACGTGCCAGGCATGACTAACATTGACAGAGCAACATGGGTTTTTGAAATTCAATAAGCAAATGCACAGGAAGCAGGGTAGTTTAGCATTGACGAATGAGGCGGGAAGAAGCAGAGAAAGGTAAACATGTGTGCTGATAATTGCTGTCATTGAAATGTTTGCTCAGACAATCTTCAACGGAAGGAAGGAGGGAGAGCGAACGGACAGGAGGAGGGGGTGGGATAGCGACTGACCTAAGGACTGACTGTGGGCTTTACAGTGGAGTCAGGGTTTTAACAGAATATGAAACAAGTCAAACATAGACTTCCGCCTATGATGCACTGGGGAAGTAACGGGAAGTGAACGGTACACCTGGAGGCACAGGAAGCCTGAATATAACGCAAAAGACCTGGCCTAATGCCTTTCTCCCTAATGCCTTATTTCAGAGCTCTGCACACTTTGCTCCTGGAATAGTGTTCCTGGATTGCCCTTCCTCTCCCTTCCTGTTTCTCACCCTTTGACTCTTGCTCCGACAGGAAGGCCCCTCGGCTGGGTTTAAGGGACGGAATAGCAGATAGGATTTAGGTTCAGACAGGCTTGGTTTTCAAATTCTGGTTCTACTCTTTTATGTGATTGAACTGCTTTTTTTTTTTTTTTTTTTGTCCTGGATCTATTACCTGAAAAGTTGGGATAATACTAGTGTTTAAAAACAGCAAAGATATGTTGCTTTATACCTATTCAGCTGGAAAAGGTTAGAAAGAACAAAGCAGCAATTGCTGATGGAAATATGGTTTCTTACAGCCTTCAGAGGCAGAGCCTTTTGGCAATGTCTATTAAAACACATACTCCGTAAAGCACTGTTCACATTCCTGGAATCTTTCCCATACAAATAAAAGCACCAGCATATGACAATCTATGGGCAAGAGCAGCCATTGCAACATTGTTTGTATGGCAATAAAATGGAAAGAAAGTGCTTGCTCATCATAGGAGAATCGCTGAATAAATTATAATACAGCTGAACTATGAGCCATGATTTGGGTTTTAAAGTGGATGAATTAGATCTACAGAGAGAGACTAAGAGCGATTTCCATGATGGGTGTGAACCACGAGAAATATGACAACTCACTCAAGATTGTCAGCAATGCATCCTGCACCACCAACTGCTTAGCCCCCTTGGCCAAGGTCATCCATGACAACTTTGGCATCGTGGAAGGGCTCATGACCACAGTCCATGCCATCACTGCCACTCAGAAGACTGTGGATGGCCCCTCTGGAAAGCTGTGGCGTG